>NC_053414.1:4299516-4668266 GCF_016859285.1 Xiphias gladius | reverse complement strand
AAGCATAAAAGGTATTTTTTCTATGATATTCGCCACGATGAAGAAAACTTTTTCGGCTGACAAAAGAAGTACAAGATGTTAAGTTGATAATAACGATAAATGTTGTCGTAACACAAGCAGCCATTCTAAGAACTTTAAGAACGCTGCTAGGTTCAGAACACCGTCTGAAACTGGCAGCGCTTTGATTTAAGTCAGGAACTAATGTGTGTGATTAAAGAAGAAGTAGAGAGTATGAAATCTGGCCAAACGTTTGGCGCCAAGTCTCATCGCTTGACATCTTCGATACTCAGTGCTATGGAAACATTTCGGTACCTAAAAATATCGAAGTCCGATACCCAGCCCTAGACGTAAGCGTACCTGTTGTGGTATCCGAGCCGGATAACCATCTATGCGGCAACCCGATTTGAATCTCAAGGGGAAAAAGAGGGGTATGAGCAGGTTTATGAGCGGGTGATAATATTTCACTGAAATAAATCCTTAGCACCTGGGGACTCAAGAAACCTTAGACATTATTTCCCAAACTTTTAAAAACTATTGGATTTGCGTAAGGGGCATCAACTCAGCCCTGTCACCCTTGACTACACAGGAAACGAAGATGTGCTGCAGAGAGTTGAACGCTCGAAACGCAGCACGTAATCCCTGGTCCTCTATTACTCCCCGATTATATATTCTCACTCTGTGAGATCATCCCTGATCATAAAGTCGATTTGGAAGATGCGAACATTTATTTGAAGAACCATTAGAAACGGGGAAACTCAGGCCCCCTCATGAAATGTCCTCAGTTTTCCTTAAGTTGTCCGACATTGTCTCCATGATGCTGTCCCAGCCACAGAAACTCAATCAACCAGGCACTAGACAGTATTTGAGACTTTGCCACAGGTGTTTGAGGGGTGTGCAGTTCTGCTTCTGTTAATTTAAACAAATTCTGTAACATTTATTATCCTTGAAATTTCTTCCGTACCATCATTTTGTCGCATTCAGATCAATGCACGTGCGGCCTTCACCAAGACGTCACTATACTGCTCCGATTCCAGCCGCTCTTTGCTTGTGGCGTGTTTGTGCGTAAGCTGATTTTAAAATGTTAACGACAAGTTTTAAGGCACAGCGACTTCCGGCCCCGAAGTTTGCACGTTTAACCCTTTCCAAGTCTGAAATCATCCTGAAGTGTTGCCGTTTGGCTCTGAGGCCGTGGAGGCTACTGGACTGTATCTTAGACTTTGCCATCAGAGGCACCAGGTCTCGTGTTGCCTCACTGGAAGAGCTCGGGCCAGGCTCACTTGTATCCTCAAAGCAACGCTGTACATGTGTTAAAATGTTCTTTTTATACTCCATTTGTATTTCTGCTGTAAAATTTTACGCCTCCTGTTTTTAACTTTAAGTCTCATTTATTCTTTTTCTCTTTTTATGTCAGGATTGCTACATGCCTACTCTGTAAATCAACTTCTAACAATTGTATGAAAAAATGTTATAGTTTTTTATCATCATCAATATTATGTATAATAGTATGCATTTACGCACTTTAAAAGTAGCCAATGTAAACTTCTAAAGGTTTTAAAAAGTCTTCTAAGGGGAGTTGTTTTTTTTTTTTTTAATGGTCCCAACTTTTTTGGGTAAATCAGCAGACACTCCTGCTAAAAACACAAATAACTTAAAACAAAGGTAAAAAAAAGTTCTGATAAATTTACAAAACATGGTTTAAGTTTTGTTTTTTTCCTTTTTTGGTTCTCGACAGCCAATTTCTGGGAGCTCCCGGTGTTCCACAACAAACAAAAAAAAAACCAAGCAGGGTTTGGAAGCAGAAAAACAAAAACCAAACTGTGACTGGAGTCCTGCGGTCTTGGGTGTTGGTGTCTGAATAATTCTGTGTTCGTCCTTCCCCGAGAGAAGTTCGTTAATAAGCAAGCAGAGTTAAGCATCTGCACCTGAAGCCTCGCCATCTCGTCATCTTACACGTTCAGTTGGAACTGGTTCTGGCCTGCACTCAGACCAGAGGAAAAAAAAAAGAAAAAGGAAAAAAATCTATTATTAATAAATTTGCTGGATCATTTTTGAAGTCCACCAGGAAGGATTTCTTTGTACACCACGCTACACAGTGTCCTAGAGGAGTGAGAGGAGACGCAGGGACTGTCTTTTTGGAGTATTTCCCATTATGGGATAAGTCACTGACACTCCCTTGGTATCGTCTCCTCTGCACCTTCTTCCTCTAACACAGTCTCTAGTCTCTGAGAGTTTGTCTGTGTGTACCCTCGGTACACAGTCTGCTCACAGGTTCTTGGTGTTTATGTGAGTCTTATAATGCTTCGTCAGGTGGTCGCTCCTCATGAAGCGTTTCTGACACTGGCTGCACTCAAACCGCTTGTCTCCTGTGGGGCAAACAAAAAAGAGGGTGAGGGGGGTTAATGATTCTGACGTCAAATTAATGGGGGAAAGTCTTCCAGACAGGCCCGGGGCAACACAATGCAGTTTGCTTGCAAAAACTAAAGATATTTATTGAAGTTTTTGCTTAGTACTGGGCAATAAATCAATATTATCACCTACCTACTTGCAGTTGACATCCAACATACCATTTCCATTTTACAAAATTTAGCACTTTAAAGAAATTAATTTCAAATACGCAAGTACATGAGGAGTTCACACACTCAAAACTATCATAAAACTCTTTTAATTCTATTCCTGCAGCTTACAGGAGTAAAATGCTGAGATCCTTCTAGTGGGGTTTTTTCCATTGTGCAATCAAATTCCTTCTTCACTGCAAAAGTGCATGTTAAATCGTTTTGGGATCGAAACTCTTCTTGTACTTGCTGGACTATGAGTATAATCACTCACACACACACACACACACACACACACACACTAACTCTCTTTTTGTCTTTTGTTAAGCATCATGTTTTTTCTCTCTACTTTTCATCAAACCGTTAAAAATGTAGCCCGACTGATACACCGATTTTTGTGGCCAATGCCGTGATTGATAGTTGACAGTTTTAAAGAAAATCCAGCAACAACATATATAAACATAATAATATAACATAACATGAGTGAAAAAAACTGGGAACTGAGATCTCTTTTTAGTGAGACATGTTAACGTGTAAAATAAACTTCTGTGCTCTCTGGTGGATATAATACTGATACTACTTTAAAATAAACCTCAAACACGTCTTTGGTATTTCTCTGCCACAATTTCTTGTTTATTATTTGCCGACATATACACCGACACCAGTGTATTTTCAATAAGATAATCGAGGCCGATTTTTCCGCCAGGCTCTAAGTACAGTGTACAAAAAAATTGTAGTTTACGTTTTTGTTGTACACTTGTGAAGATGGTTTTTATCCCGATAAATATCTCTACTGGAAGCGTTATGATTTCATCCATGTTGTGGCGCTCTACTTAAAGTCATGCTCATATTTAAAAAAAAAAAAAAAACACAGCCAGAGCAAAGATTCAGACATGATGCCAACGTCCTTTGAGCTCTTACTACTGATCTGGCTTTACTACTTACTTTACCAATCCTTCATAATATTCTCTGCCTATAGTATCATGTGTTCTCTCTCATTTTGACTCACATCACTTGCCATATTTTCCTTTTCTTTTTTCATATTTCTAGGATGCTCTTCCGTTCGACAAAGTCCTTATAAAGCATTGCTGCCCAACTGTCAACTGTTAATAGGTTGATAATAACTAACTGAAATAACTACGCGTGTGCGCGTTTAATTGTAATTTTGCTGTGGTTTTGGAGTTATCTCATTGTGAAATGAAGCATCAGGTGATTTTATAATCGTGTGTGTGTGTGTGTTTACGTGCGTTATAGTGTCTACGGCACCTGTGTGCGTCCTGGCATGCCGCTGCAGCTCGTCGCTGCGCGTGAAACGTTTCCCGCAGAAAACCCAGTTGCAGACGAAGGGCCTCTCGCCGGTGTGCAGCCGGACGTGAGCTCTGAGCAGCGACGTTTTCCTGAACGTCTTCTCACAGCCGGGGACGTGGCAGATGTGCTTCCTCTTCCCCACCTCCCCGGGCCTGCAGAGTGTCCACACACGAACACATTTGGTAAGATACAGATTTCAGAGCCCAGCTGAGCATTAAATGTAACCTCTCTTAGTTCTGGGTTAAGCATCAAAATGGTCTTTAAAGCTTAAAGGGATTTTTAAAAGGTTAGAAATTGCTCTGCTTATACGAAACCTTTGAACTTTTTCACAAGCAGAAACTTTATTTACAAAGTACATATCTACAAAGAATTCGATCTGTGTTCACAGTCTTTTCTGTCAATGCTAACAGCAGATAACGATGACATGACTCAGTCTGAAGGAGAAATCTCAAATAGGCTTTTACTTAAGACACATAGTTCTCATAATGCCAAAGGGCAAATAAGTAATTTGAGATTTTAACGGCGATTCGAAAATCTGTCCAGGAAATCCATTTCCAGTTGGTACTATTCTCTTATAGCCTTACAGTTCTAAAGCTGTTACTGTCTCTTGACTGAATGTTTCACGCGGCACCACAGCCAGGAAAACCTGGGCAAGTAAAAATACAACATTGTCACCTATTTGTCCGTGTCTTGACACACACCCACCTCTTGTCTGCGTCCTTGCAGTTGGGGCACGTGCAGGCCATGCGTCGCTTCTTCTCCCCCGGCTGGCCGGGCAGCTCCAGAGTGAGGGTCTGGTCTACCTGGATGGCCGGCTGCCCCTGCGACGCTGCCAGCTGGAGCCCTCCGCCCTGCATCGTCTGCACCGTTAGGTGCTGCTGGCCTGACGAACACAGAGGCAGACGCACTGTGAGGGACACAGCAGGGCTCCTACGAGAGCAGCCAAGTTCCTCTAAAAATCTAATTAGACTACCAGCTGACTAAGTCACATTCAACAGACATTCTAATTAATGATTAACGGTAACATTAACATAGTACATACACACATGAAAGCAATGAGTTGACAATATATTCCAAACAGATGGGGCCTCTAACTGGAGTTCATTAAGAATTTGCAGTTTTTTCCATGTTTCAAAGTGCAGGCTGTTGTTGATCTATGCACCTAAATACCCGGCTCTTGACAAACAAACGTTGGCCTTACAGTCGCTGCTATTATGATATCGTCGATGCAGTAGGGCTTCAGTACGTACTAAACACGCACTGGTTTTATAATATCAGAGCTTGTCAGTGTGTTTCTAAGTTTTGTATTTTATTTTAGGTGTGTGGTCATATTGTATATATTGCGTTTGTCGTGTTTTTCTTGTTGCATGCGGTATTGTGTTATTGGTTATTGTGTAACCGTGGAATTTTTTTATTTTTACTGTGAAAGAAAATGAAAATCTAAGAAATACTGCTAGAAATACTGCTATTTCACAGTAGTATTATTAAATAATCATTCAAAAATAAAAACTCAAACCATCTTAAAAACATCATCTAACTGTCAAGGTGGATATTTTTTGCTGAGTTTTCCCTCGGGCTGGACAATAATTCAATATTATAGTTTGCCGACTTTCAGTTGTATTGTCTTGCGATTACAGGATCTCATAATGTTATCTTTGTTTATAAAATACTGTTTCTAACAAATGTTAAATGAAGGCAAACAGGTTACTGAAGTTTCACGTTGACATTCTTCAAGAGCAACTTAACACTAAATATATACTACTACTGTATTTATTTAGAGAATGGTCATAGTTTTTAGTTTAAGTTCACTTTCTAGTTGAGATTTTAGTTATTTGTTTTTGTTATTCGATTTTCTTATTTAATTCTTTTTGTTTCCTTACGTTATTCTTGTTTTGTGATTCACGTATGACTTGGCTGCTGTAACTCATCAAGTTCTCTATCCACCTATGTATCTAAATCCACTTTTTGAGTTGGTAAATTATATGTACATTCACTTTATTACACTATCAAATGGTCGTGGTCCCGGTCTGTAATGTTCTTGCCTTTTTCTAAACAAGTAATTCTGTCCTCTAGGCCATAAAGAAAATGTGAGAAAATCAGTGACATTGCCTTGTGCTCGGTTTTAGCTGGGTCTCTCTTGTTTTACTCAACTAAGAGACAACTTGGATACACAAGCCCACATCAACTCACCCCCTGCGTTGGTGATGGTCACAGGAACTCCCTGAACTTGGACCCCGTTGATGCTGATTGTCTGCACTGCCTGGGCTGCTGAGGAGAGCTGCGATGAATTCAACGCTATCATCCCCCCCGCTGGGGCAATTTTTGCCAGAGTCCTTTCCTTCCGGCCCCCTGCAAGAGTCCTTTTGGTGCCAGCCGGCGGCGAGGTTGTGCTCGTGGTGACCGACGTGGTGGGGGTCGTTGTCGTGGAGACCGAGTCCTGGAGCAGAACTGACTGCCACTCACCCGATGCTGTTTTGAAGAGGATCTGAGGGAAGAAAATTTCAAACGTTGTCTGAAGTTTTCTTTAAACTAGACTGCACTGTATGTTTTCCTGTGGAGAGAAAATTTAATTTTTAATAGTTAACTCTGTTAGCACTACTTTAGGCATACTTACATGTTGACAAAAAACAACATTTAAAAGTTAATTCTGAATGAATTTGACATTGGATGCAGTGAAATTGCAATTTGAAAATGTAGAGTAAAACTGAAAAACTTGGACACAAATACTCAGTTGAGCCTTTAAGACTTATTGTAAATTAGTTTTAATCTATATGATAAAAGTAGCTGAATGCTCCTTCCCAGCTTTAGCTCTGCTATGAATGGTGATTCTGAGGTTAAACAGTAATATTTAAGTCAGTATGCATGTCACTGGTGTACATTTATTAGATTTCTACATCAGCTTTGAATAGCAGCCAATCAAAAGTCCGCGCTGATAAAACAGTTTCATTACACAACATGGTTTTGAAGTGAGAGTATGTCTGAATGGATACCTGTGTTGGTGATGGCTCTGTCGGAGTGACCTGCACGTTCGAAGGGACTGACTGTCTCTGCGGGACGGGCGGCAGCGTGGCGGAGGCGGCCTGCACCACCTTCAGTGCCTGCTGTGGGATCTGAACCACTTGAGAATCCGGTTTGGGCTGGACCAGCTGGACCTGCTGCACCACAGCTGGCTGCCCGGGACTCTGCACGATCAGTAGGTTGTTACCAGCCTTCAAATGCAGAGACAGGAGAGGTTACCCTGTGATGTTCGGGTACAGGGCCTTTAGCCTACGCTCACATCTGGAGTGGTGTGGCCATAAATGAGAAGGATTTGATTCAGTGTGTTGGGGTTAAGGCTGCTGATGTACAGTTACGGGACCATCTCTCTAACAAACAGGCCAACATAACACCACAAATTAGTGAGCTCACATTTCATCAGACCTGCATTAGTCAAACTTTTGGCCACTTGGGGGCAGCAGAACAGTAAAAGACCTCTATTCGCTCTCTTGCCAACTCCTGAGAAAAAATATCCATCTCTTTAGTTTCTAAATGCACCACTATGTTCACCAGCAAGTCGCTAACTTTGTCCACCATTTGGTAGCATACAGTAGGTGTTCAGAGCTTCTTTCAAAACAGCTGGAAACCATGCAGAGAGTGTTAGCAGAGAGAGTGAACCAAAACAGCGAAGTTGCCGTCATAAAATCAAAACAATGAACTGAACGATTTAAAATGCACCGTAGAGCTGACAGGAACTGCAGAGTAGGATTAAACAAAGTGACACTTTTTATCCACTTATCTATTGTTAATATAAAAACGTATATTAGAGAAGCTTCCAGTTTACCCTGTGATAACACAGGATAGATCACAATACCATTCAGCAGGACTCAGGACGTGAATTCAGCCAACAATACTCTAACAAATACTGATTAAGTTTAGGCGTTTCTGTAGAGGATCTGTGGTGGAAATGTGGTTCACTTTTGTTTGCAGCTTCTCAAGGCTGAGGATTAAATGCTGTTATCTGTTTGATGTCATTGTACATTCAATATCTGTGTGTTTTGAACAGTTAGTGGACAAAACAGTTTCAATCTGGCACCATGAACAGAACCTCATAGACTTCAGCCAACATACAATCCAGTAATTTAGCACCTTCCCCAGTTTCTGGCTTAAATCCACATCCTTTACTTCGTAAGTGAACAATGAGTTTAGAATAACAGACACTGTATGTGTTCCCAACATCAAGAATGAACCGGTACAACTATACAGGTGAACAACTGTATCTGGCCCAGAAACAGTCAATGGTCACTACAGGTTCAGAAAACTTCAGATTGAGCGTTTTTAGCGCAGCACTTGATATTTTTAGTGCAGTGATAGGGCTGTCAACGAATATTCTAAATGCAATTTGTAAAAAAACATCGCTACCGCAGCTGTCTGCCTCGCACAGGCCCGCCCCGCTGCACCGAATCACTTCATGACGGACAGGATTCACACGTCGTCACTTTCACTGATTGAAAATTAAATGTGGGTCAAGCTCAAACGAGTGAATAATTCAGCAACAACCGTGTGGTAATGATGGCAGAGAGTCCACAGCCCGACTCGGCCAAAGAGAGAGTGATTTGCGCTCCGATCCGAGCAATTTAAGAAGCTACAGTTAGCCTAGCATTCCAGAACTAGCAACCTGAGGGCACATCTCAAAAATATGAACCCAAGTAGTTATTTCTCTCATTGTGTTGGTTTGCCCTCTTATGGACATGATGCGCAAAAGCAGATGTGCCAATGGGTCGAACCTACAGACGGGTGAATAATTAAAGGAAAAAACAACATGAAGTGTCTTAGTAAGGAGTCCGCCAGTGACCACGAGCCGCCAGAACAGCTTCAATGCACCCTGGCATTGATTCTCCAAGTCTCTGAGACTCTACTGGAGGGATGGACAACGTTCTTCCTGAAAAAAAAAATACCCTCATTTGGTGTTTTGATGATGGTGGTGGAGAGCGCTGTATGACACGTCGTTCCAAAATCTCCCATAGGTGTTCAACTGGGTTGAGATCCGGTGGCTGTGAAGGTCACAGCGCATGATTCTCAACATTTTCAGTCTCATCAAACCATTCAGTGACCCGCTTTGTCATCCGTCTGTATGTGTTTTTTAAAAGGAATAAACAAACGCCATTTTTGGCCAGTTTTGACAGCGCTATGTAGTGTGCACCAGTTGACAGATGTACCTGTATGATGTTGTCACCAGCTTCTATCAGGATGGTCTCCATCTGCTCTGGGGGTGGGGAGGCAGCCTGTGCAGGAGGAGGAAGTGGAGGCTGAGCAGCCAGTACCGCTTTCTTCTTCCTCCCTCGTCGTCCCTTTCCAGGAGTGGGAGGGGCAGCTGCTGTCTCTGTGACGATTTGAGCCCCCCCCACCTCTCCGGTCGCCACGTTGAGCGGCAGCGTGAGCCCACTTGGCAGCTGCACCATGTTTGCAGCAGAGTTGTTTGGCTTCCGTAGCTTAGGGGTGGGCTTGATGGCTACAGTCTTCTGCGGCGTGACCGGAGTGGTGGCGGCCGCAGGGGCTGGTACAGTCATGGGAGCGGTGATGATGGCCTGATTGGTGCCTGGTATGAGCTGGATCTGACCACCCTGAGGCATCACCTGGATAGTCTGGGCACCCTGAATCTGCGGCACCACCTGGTACTGGATGTTGGCGGGGGCCGAGGTGTTGGTGCGAGCTGGGCTCTGCTGGATAGTGAGGACGATGGGGCTGCCAGGGGCCGTGGAGCCCAGGCCGGCAGGGAGTTGGATCACATTGCCCTTGGCTGACAGAAAACCCAGGTTTTTGGGCGGAGCAGGGGCGATTGGAGCCGGCTTTATAGGGAGGAGCCTGCGAGGCTGCGGCTGCGCTGGAGGAGAGGTGACAGGAACCTGAGCAGCAGGGGGGCCGATCTTACTACAGGTGGCAGCCAGGAGGGCCAGAGGAGAGGGCTGGGTGTCCTGCAGGGAGACACACAATCAGACACAACAACTCAGATACAGCTCACACAGTCTACATTAAAACCAGACGGAGCAGAAACAGGTCAGCACTCAAGAGATGAGGTGATGGTGGGGGATAAGAAGCTAAACAATAAACAAGTGAAGGTAAATCAACAGGTAAGCCTTCAACTACACATGCAGAATCATAAACAGTGTCGAACAAGTGGTGTGGTAGGTTTGAGTTTCCACCTGCAAAGCTTTTGTGCCCCTCAGTGGTCCATATGTGTGATCGTCAAGCTGCAGAACAAGGAGGCATTCTACATGAATGTAAGCTTCAGCTATTTTAAAACACTTTATCTACACTGAACCGCTTAATGTACCTGGGCCATCACCCGGGAGGAAGAAGTCTGTATGCAAATTGCGACCAGGCCAGGTGATACCGATATAATCAATCAAGCATCACCATACTTTTTACCTGATGTTGATGTATATCGAAATACAATAATGTGAAAATCTTTTAATGACTATTGGTGCTTTCAAAAGACACACAAGGAAAATTATGACAAAGTAAAGCATCTGTTAAGTGGATATAATGACCAGGCTGGGAGAGGCACTTATGGCTCGTTTTACTCCAAACAGTAATTAACACCTCAAGCCAGCATTTAAGAAGGTTAAGACAAATTTAAGATTCATCATGATATTAGTCTCCTGTGACAAAACATTCTAAGCTCAGAGGTCCACTTACTAGCTTTAGGAGTTTTCAAGTACATCTTCAGTCAAAGCCTACAATGCCTGTAAAAGTTCCAAAAATCTAGTAACTGGACTCATATCACAACACTGATTTTATGTTAGTATGGAAACTCTGAACTGCTAAAGGAGTAAATTTGTTAGCGAGCTGCCTTACTTCATCAGATCACACTTCATGCTTGAAATGCGTCAAGAAATAGATGTTTATTAGCTTCAAAATCAGTCGCTCAGTTCAATCCTGGCCCAAAAATGTTCCTGCATTGTGCAGCGACACAAAAGTATCGCGTGTCAATAGCATAACTACAGACGGCGTGAGGAGAGTTCAACAGTGCAACCAGAAAGGAACCGAGAGCAGCAGTGCACGACATCTGGCTGTTACTCACTTGTGTGGAAGCGGTGGAGGGCTGAAGGTATTCGCTGGGGCTGACAGCAACAGTGGTGGCCATACTGTCCTGTTGTTCTGGAAAACAGACAGACACAGCAGAGTCAGGTTCAGGCTGCCTGCACCATCTATTTTCAGTGGTTAGGCTTTTCAAGGACATCACAGGACTTTCCTACAAAACAGAAACAGATCTGAGAAAAACAAGCTCTGTAGTGTCTCACTGTACATCATCATCAGTTACACTAATGCAGTCATTAGTTACCTTAATCAGTGCATTAACTTGCAAACATTTATGTCAGCATATTTGTCTTAACTGCACATGGGGAGCATTCGAATGACTGACATCTCTTAATGCACCACAAACGCCAATGTTAATGGAGCATATTAAAAATAATCACATCATAGACCGAATCAGTGGAACTGTGGAGTTATGTGTCTGTCAAGTGTCACATTGAAGTTATTGTCTTGGCCTCCCGGTTATGATTGTGTTGGAACATATCCATGCCGAAGTTTTGCACGTTTTATCCCCATTTACTGGACCCAGATAGGTCAGAAATAAATTTGCTGCTAACCATTTTCCAAAGATTACTGTGTTATTTCTATATTTTTTAATACATTTACCCAGTTAGTGGCATTTTTTCCATTACACTCCAAGAGGAAAATCAAAATACACTTTAAAGCTACTTAAAATAAGTAACAGTAAATATGAGGATGTATTCACAGTTTTTTTTTTTTCTTTCTTCATTAACCGAATGCAAACTTTCAATTTGCAGCTACAACTGCGTTACAACGCAACCATTACGGTCAAAATTAGAAGAAAATAGAAGGGGAGTAATTAACAACCACTGAGATGGATATTGTTGCAAATACTTTCCTAGTTTTTGGAAGATAATTTTTATATCATAACCAACGGCTGTCTGAGGGGTAAGAAAAATCATAACAATCTACAGAAGAAGGCTTTGGAAAACAGTCAACAGTAACATACACCATCATCCACAACATTAAAACCAGCAACCGGATTTAATTTTGCAGCTGACTGGTGTGAAGTAGTAGAGGGGGCTAAGACCTGTAAAAACACCAGTATGCTCCATTAAGACAGCACTGCCACATCTGTTATACAGAATTTTAAAAGTAATAAACATACAGATGTACAGATCTTTGTATCTTTTCGGTTGAATAAAGTAGAACTGTGAGCACCAGCTGATAGTTCTTTTGCTATTTGGATGGGATTTGGTCAATAATCTAGGTAATGAACATTTTCAAAACAAGTGCAGCATTTGGATCTTCTGCAAAAGCTCATGTAAAGTAACAGACATCCTTTCACAAAACATCTAGTAAGCGGGTTTTTAAGAAGTTAACTGACTGGCCATGAGAGCTGCTATGTTTGGCCCAAATATCAAGCCACTGGCAACATTTCAGATGTTCTCTTAGCCAAGAAAAGCACTACTGGACTGCAGTCAAAAAGAGGAGAAGACACAAAATGTATTGAGCATAATATATTTCTGTTTAGACAGTCAGCATAAGTACATTCAGGGCAGGATGCCCAATAGTTTAAGAGCAGGATAAATCTTGAGTACCAGGCAATGCTGCCTAAGTGCCAAAACAGGCTGAGGCTGTAATTGTCAAAAGAACTGCTCCACGAAAGTGGTACAGCCTGTGCACAAAATACATTAGCTGGTTTTTAATAATATATAATTCTGAAATAAATTCCAGCGCAACAGAAAAATGTACAATTTATACATAGACAGTCTGTGTGCGCTGTAGCATCCCTAAAGTGTTTTCATCTGTGATTTTATGCAGCAGTAGTGCTTAAGGGGGAATATTTAGGTTTAACTCTACATCTTTCATCAGTCATGGACGTGCAAAACAAAGCTGAGTATCAGTATTTATTATAAATCAGTAGAGCTCATGCATGTTAACCGGAAAACACTTGAAATCAAACAGCAGGTGACGCTAAACCGGATGACAACTACAGAGCACTGTTCTGGCAACTGGCAAATCTGCTGAGAAGTGCAAAGGCTGCTGGGAAAGAACTGATTTATCATGAATCTACCCTAACCACAAAAGACACTGATTTCACGCTTGCACTGATAAGCATTGAAGAAGGGGAGTTTGTGCCTCTAAACTGAAGTACTACCATTGCATCTGAATCACAGGGCTGAGCATTTGTTGTTGTTTTTAAAAGATAAATACCTTACAATGTCAAAAATTAAAATAAAAAAAAAACAACCCACAACATAGTTTAGCAACACACGCAGCACAGCTTCGTCTAGAGGCATTTCCAGAATCCTCAAAGACTCCTCTGACAATCTGGATGAAAGAATTTTCTGTCTTCTGCAGGATAAAAACAAAGATGAACCTGAGAATAGCATGTCTCACTCCTCGTCTTGCACATCAGGAGAAAAATATGGACAGACTATTTTGCATGAATATATAAAATAAGTAACAGAAACTAACATCAATATAGATAAAAATAAAAATAAAACCTTTGGTTCACTTTGCAAGGACATGTCATCTCCAGCTACCAACTTCGTTTGGATTAGGAAAGTGAAACAACTCTTTCTTCCATCTGGGTTTGTGGAAGGTTGCCGAGCAATTATTTTACAGAAAAATAAAAAACAGATGCTTAGCTCTGTGACTCCAGTGTGATGGTAATACACGAAGGGCACGAACTGAAAGTGAACTAAACAGGAACTGTTTCCTCTGTTAGAGCGGGATGTCTCAGTAAGTTTAAGTATGATAACTTCACTGTCGGCTGGCTGAGTCCACTTAATCCCTGTTTGCAGGAATACATTTTAGGCTGTACAAACGTGGACGGGTGATTGCAGGGCTGCTACTGAAACTAAGCAGAACGATTAAACACTTTTTAGCAATTTCACAACTACCACCAGCTATGCGAGTGTGTCTTTAAGCCCCTGCTAGTAACGGACAAACAGGAAAAAAAAAAAAAAAACAGTGCGGCCTCAAAATAGCGCCGCCATCAAACACACACTGTCGGTTCGGTTTGCTGTGGACGACCAGCTCACGTTAGCTAGCAAGCTAGCTAGCAATACTAACTAAACCGGGGCAGGCTGAAGTCGCTAGCGGCTAGATCAAGCTAATTTGTTTCGTGTGCAGCTTGATTTACCAAACGAAAATGGGTTCGTTACTTGCACCATCTAAATAATTCTGTATTTTTTTGTGGAATGGATGGGTGGTGGAAATGCACAGCTGCATTTTGTTAAAACAAGTAAAGGACCAGCTACTTAGCTCTCCTTAGCATACTCAGCTAGCTGCGAGTCAAACTCTTTGATAACGTTACAGAAAAAGGCAGCCCCTTTCCGGAAGTGCGATGCTTATTTTGGTTCACACAGCTGCCGGAGTCCCCCCTAAAACATACTTATTCGTGTCATATAACGTCCAGTGCTTTTCTGTTAAAAGCAAATATAACGTTTAGCGAAGTAGAATGTAATATAAACACCAATGTTTTAATTCCTACCCACCGCTCATGACGACATTCGCTCTCCGCGAGCCTTGAAGACCGAGCCCGGGGAGGAGCCCGCCCGAGCCCCTGCACCAATCCGAGCCCAGCGGAGCGTTGAGCGACGACCACGCTGGCCAATCGCCTCGAGCTGTCTCCGTGATTGAAATTCAAGCGAACCAACCCCGACGTAGTTTTTCAGCACGTCGGTTAATGGATGACGGTTCGACCAATGGTTCGTCGAGATCGCGCCTGGCAGGGGCGGTTCCGAGGCGCGAACCCCCGAACGGGCGAGTGCCCTATAAAAGCAGGAGCTCGGTTTCACTGACGTCCATCGCGGCCAATGCGATGTCCGGGGGGCAGTTCGGTCGAAACAAGAATGACAACCGAGCCGATCAATGAGCGTCAAGACGCCGCCGCCTGACCCGTTTGAACTGCCCCGTGGTTTATTATGAGGAGCAGTCCGTTATGTGGGATGACACATCCTGCGCTGAGCCAGTGTAAACGGATTAAAAGTTTATTTTAAGGCTGCGATGCAATATTTCTTAGCCTGTTAATGGCTATTTAGTTAAAGAGAGACTCATCTTGCAAAGCATCACTTCATGGAAAAGAATAGAATAAAATGCCTTTATCGATGGTCATTGAATATCTCAGTTATACATTATACCAGTGAATAGTGGTGGAAAGCAATAAAGTACTTTCACTCAATTACTAGTGTAATTGTGAGGTACTTGTACTTTACATTATTATTATTATATTTACATTTTTTCATACTTTGTACTCCTACTCCACCACATTTTCAAAGGGAAATATTGCACTTTTTACTTAACTACATTTATTTAAAAGAAGTATCGTGTTACTTGTTATTTTCCAAACAAATATGATGAGCTTATGAAAATGGATTGTTCCAAGATTAAACCAGTGGTCCCAACCTTTGTGGCATTTCAGGTGTCAGTGAGTTCCACTATTTACTGGTCACAAAAAGTTGAATCTAAATAACTCTTCAAGACCCAGAGATGTGAAACTCTCCAATATTTCACAAAAAAACAGATTTGTGTATCAAAACCTTTTTCTCCTCTCTCTCCCATTGATCACCTCACGACCCCTCAGATTCATCCGGTGACCCTTTGGAGGGGTCCGACCCTTAGATTGGGAACCACTGCACTGAACTGAATAACTGTATATAAAATAGTTAAAACTAGCTCCACCTAGAGCAGCTATAACAGTTAAATACAGCTTACACACTGATTCATCAGTATTAACACTCCATTCATGTGATATTTTGTCCAAGTCAGAGGTTATTTTACTGCATTTTACTTCAAGTACATTTTGATGTTGATACTTTTGTACTTTTACTGAAGTAGGATTTTGACAGCAGATCTTTTACCTGCAATGGAGTATTTTTAAAAGCCAGTATTGCCACTTTCGCTTAGGTAAAGAGTCTGAATACTTCTTCCACCACCTGGCTCAAACACGTTCGGTATGCAAGCTGTTGTCACTGTCGTCTATTGAATCCCATTGTATTCAGTTCGACCTGCACAATAGGCTGTATGACCATCAAAGGCTCTTTGACCCAGCGTTTGGCTCTCTGCTTGTGTAAGAACAGCTAAAACCGACATAGCATTCAAGCCATCAGTTTATTGAAAACAACAACGTTGTTGTAATATTAAACCAACCAATCAATATCTGTAAATCAATATACATATATAGCAATACAATAATAAGGGGGTCTCAAGCCAAAAGGGTTTGGGAACCACTAGTTTAATGTTTAATCAGGTGTTGCGTTTCGCAAGATTGTCTTTTTTTAAGTTAAATCTTCATCTGAAAAGTAACCAGTGCCTGCATTTGCCTCTTCACCAGTGTGAAGAGGCAAATGCCCAGCCGATGCATTGCATTAGCTGGCAAGCTAAAGTCATCATATACCGTGAATTGTGGTGAAATAAAGCCTCACGGGGCCAGGTTGGGTCTAAGAAATGTGAGTCTGGGCCATGCTTGGTTCTCAGTATGGGCCCGGTGCTGCCCAGCACCAAAAGGCAGAAGGACAAAGTCTGGCAGCTAAAGAGTTGGTAGAAAGAGCTAAAAGGAAAAGTGAATATTGGATTTAAATTTATTAGGTGGTCAAAAACATTGACTCCGATGGGATACTCTCTGTGTCTGTGGGATGTGTAAGTGTGCAACTGATGCAAACTTCTTGTTTATAACAAAAACATGTGAGAGGTGCGGTACTTTTTTTCAGCTTGCCATGTGGTTCTTGTCCCATAAAGCTGACTAAACAGGAATCGATGCAACTTTAAATACACAACAATTCTACAATCAAAAATCTTTTTAGACCCTTAATCCGTAATGTTTTTACTGTGCAGTCATAGACCGAAGTTGGACACAGCCACTGATGGGAGGATGAGAGGCATTTTTGGTCACACCATAGCCCAAAGAATTTACCTTGAAATTCCAGTTGTAACTTTAAAAAAAGTGTGTTTTGTTGTTCTTCTTAGTACAGATTATTCAAACTCAGACTGATTACTTGGACTCTGACCAGATATGACCAGGGCAGACTTGTCTTTTTGGTTTGGTGTTGGTCACAACACATAAGAGAGAGGCTGACATGATCCCGGCTCTGCAACCGCGGGCCTCTCGCCCTGTAGAGAAAATGTTCCAGTTGTGGCTGTCAGTCCCATCTATCGTCAACATCCGCTGAGTTGGCCCCCAGCACTTTCAGGCCACATGTAGGCTACGATGAGCTGTCCCTCTTTCTCACTGGATCACTCCTTTTGACTCTATTCACATCCACAATGCATGCGGCCCTTTTCACATGAGCTTTTCCCAAAGAGCGCACTTGACCTTATTCACATACAGTCATCTCTATTTCTCCCCAGTGCGTCCTCTCCCTGCATCACTACATGGGTTTTGAAAGTGCTTTGGAAGTGAGAGTCCTGCTTTTAGCCAAAGCATTTTCTCCCTCTTCACCTCAAGTGCGCTGAAGTTGGCAGTGGAGGACGCGGATCCTGTCTATCACCTTCTCCCATGGCACCTCTGTGGAGAGCCTCAGAGAGACGGAGCTGCATAATTTAACCGAGATATCTCACTGTTTCTCACTTGACGGGCTTCTTGAATGAGCCAAAGCATTAGCTGGAGAGTTTTAGGCCTTAAACATTTAAGAACTCACCACCAGAAACTATTAAGCATCTTTACAGTGTTAACTCACAGAAATGGATGCCATACTTGCATTTATATCTCACATTTATATCCATGCTGGATGCTAAATAGTGTGTGTTGCCCTTTGCTTGAAAAAAAAAAAAAAAAATACTTGACTTGAGGAGAAATGAAATATTTAACAATTTATACTTTAGAGAGAAATTTAGAAAAATAATTTTTATGAATTTTTAATATCAGTTAAAAATTTAAATAAAAAGTTTTTTTGGTTTTTTGTTTCCGGTTTTATTTAAGGGAGATTTCTGCCGCTGCCTGGTTTGCTGCCAAAGCTGTCGGTGGGTCGGTCGCGGTCAATGGCGCCAAGAGCCACCATTCAAACATCACAAAACAAAACAAAAAAAAATAAATGAACGCTTCTCTCTCTTCATCTCTTCATCCTCTCATGTGGGACTGAGGGCTACAGTGAAACAGAAACCAGCAGTGAAACCACCAGGCGGCCAGGGCCAGGCTAGGCTAGATGGCTAACTAACTTAGAAGAAAAGAGAGAAGAGAGAGAAGAAAAGAAAAAAGAAAAGAAAACAAGCGCTAATTGCTTTGCTTGCTGGACACAGCTTGGACGCAGGACTTGTTCTAGAAATCTAAGTCTTACTGTAAAGCTGTTACTGCTAACGGTGATTGAAGCGAACATAGCAAAAAAAGCAATATAAAAGCAATATTAAATATGAAGATTTGCTGTTCTTATTTGTCTTATATGACAGAATATCTTTGGGTTTTATAACTGTATAACGAAAAAAAAAAAAAAAAGCATGGTAAATTTTCAATCTTGGCTCTTGTGTGTTGTTATTTTCCTATCAGCGAAATACATGCAAAGAACTAAAGAATTTGTGTACTTACTGCACTTATGTACAGCCATGAGACCTTGACAGATTTTCAGACTTTGAATGTCCAGTTGTAATACCTCTGTACAAAAATCCTTTTTTCAATAATCTGTATATCAATCTCACCTTAAAAATATTCAAATGCAAAAATTACGACACATACCAACATTTTACGTTTCTTCTTTTTTTTTACTGAAAATGCTGAGCCGGTGGCCAGCTTCAGGGAACTGAGAAACAGAATGAGCAAAGTACACCTGGGCATTTCAACAAAGAAAACTGACAGGTGGAGATCAGTCATGGCAGATATACACGTTGTGAGGCAGGGCATGATGGGAAAAATGTGGCGTCTGGGTATAATCTCAAAAACTCCCAGTGCATTAACACCAAATTCAAACAAATGTCTCAACATTGATGTTATGTTTAATTAGAAAAGTCCATCATTGTTTGTCCTTCGGTTCCAGTGAACTATTTGACTGTAAAAGAAAGGTCCACTCTAAATGAACGTAGCACTGTTAAAATCCTCTTTTCGTCTCTTAAATTGAATTTTTGAGGGAATTTTTTTCCTTTGGTGTACTTTTTCTTCTCCTGTGAGTTTCTTTCTGAAAATAAACAAAAACTCCAGTTGAATCAATTGTAAACGAGCAACAGATACCAAGTATCTGCAATCAGTGGCCTTAATAGAGCAGCTGCATGCAGCTCCAGGACACGTTGTGCTGCGAGTATGGAGCAGATGAGATCAGCGACACCTCTCATGCTAATGAAGTTCATGAACGCGCCTTATTTACAGCCTGACTCGATGACTGAAAGCGGCGATTTCATTACATCAATTTGTAGACTGTCAACAGGCATTCTGGGAAATGTAGGAAATCATTAACAGATGAGAGGATGAGTCCAAATAATAATAACAACAATCATAATAATAATAATAATAATAATAATAATAACATTTTCAAATTAAGTTTAGGACATCCAAAGTTGATATCTGAGATTTGAAAGTGGTTTTGGTATGAAACTGAGTTTGAAATGTTGGAGCTTGAAATGTGCTGCTAAACAGCAGGTGTTAACGGCTGTAAGCACAAAGACTTCAGAGAGGTTGGATTCTTCGCAGAGTGTTTGGGCACTGAACGCTCAAAAGGTACAACCCACCACGTACCACGTAGGTCGGATTTATGTGACCAGATCAGGAGGTACAGTTGTAGACCGCCTGAAAAACAAGGTGGTGCTCGAGGCTGTGGCTGTGACAACAAAAGGGACATTTGTGAACTACTGAAGGAATACCAAGGATGCTGCTGCTTCCGGCTACGCTCCCAATCCTTATAATAATAAAATCATATATATGTTATAATGATGGTCTATAGGATCTTATAGCTGGGGATTTCCCTTTGAAAGCTAATGAGAAACACCTACTTTGACATCACTGATTTGAAGTGCGTCACATTAGCAGGCGTCAGCCTCAGAGGTGTTATAGGAACTGGATACCGGGCTCAAAGATAGCGTCCAGTCACTTGAATGAAAATTGCTCGCCCGGCGCACGAGCTAAAAAAGTTTTCTAACTTCCAGGTTTTTTTTCCACAATGTGCGGCCCACTGCATATGCACACTAGTGCTTCTCCTGCTGGTCCTGCCCTGATGTTTCCGCATAGACTTTACATTGGGATGACTGGCATGAAAATAAAACTCGCTTTTCTAGGCTGTGGGACAAGTTTTACAAATTTAAAACCTCCACGTGTTAGAAATTCATAAACAGAAAGAGTAAAATCAGACCTTGTTTAGAGTTCGAAACCCAAAGTGACCACCGGTACAAATTGGTAGCAAGGCTACTTGGCGGCGATGTACCCAGCTCTGTTAATACATCCATGGTGTCAACCCATAGAGAGCAGAGACGCATAGCCCACACCTTTGAATCACCACCAACACCTCCAGGTTGTTCAGGGATTCAGATATTTCTGGTGTCCTGCTCACTGACGGCTGATTTCCCCAGTTGCAGTAACAGTTGATCAAGCAGCACATTTTGACACAGTTAAGAACGGGGAAATAATTTTCCTACATAGCCAGCTAGCTATCAAGCTACATCCATGAAAAATAGCTACAGACAAGTGGCAACAGAGATGGTGACAAGAACGGATGAAACTGACTAAGTTGTACAGGTTGCTGTAAGTCGACCAACCCTGTCTCCTAGAAATCAAACATCTATGTAACAAAACTGCTATAGCAAATATGTTTTGTAGAAAACGTAATCACTGGCTGGGTTATGTTCAAATGCAATGTATTTTTTTGAATGAATGAAGCGCGGCATTTATTAACAGCAGTGGCAGCGGCAGGAGGTGGTTGGGGTGGATGGGGGACGTACGACTGTCACATCCAGAGGACTGTCTGTGGTTTAGGCAGCAAAAACACTTTGGTTAAGGGTCGGGAAAGGTGGTGGCTTTGGTTAAATGTGAATAAACAGGTTGTATCTGAAGTCAGTGTGAACTTTTTTCTGTATTAAACCAGACCAGGATCTTTCCTGAACCTGAACCAAGTGCCGCGAGAGTCTAAACATAACCATAAAAAAGTTTAATAATGCTGTAGTCACTACAAGTGGATATTGTACTGAGGGACTGGATATTTTGGAGGAAAAGAAATGTGTGATACGATCAGTATCACTGTATTTGTGACTTGGCAAATACGTAAATAGGTAAAGAAAACGTAATCCGGTCGCAATTAATTTTTGTACAAAAGTAGTTCGATGTATGGAAACCCATTGTTTAGAAAACAGGGTTGAAGTTGACGTGAAAGGATTACGACTCTTACATCGACATATTTCATCGACCGTTGACAAAAATGTTAACCGTTACTGAAAGCGGCCACTGCAGATTCTGTGTTGACTGAAAATACCATCAGCAGGGCGAATACATCAGTTGCTACTGTTCGATTAGAGAGCGAAGTGAAACAAAATAAAGCCCCTTTCAAACAAAAATCAGCTAACACGAACATAAATGTCAGGCTGAATGACGGGAGCGAGATGAAACGGCAATTCAGTCTGATCATCGGTTAAAGAAACACAGCTGAAACATTCAGAGGTTGAGGTTTCTGCAATAAATTAGAACTTCAGGTTCAGGAACTTCAGGAGTTATCAAGAGTTCATCAAATCTGTCAGGGGTAAGTGGGTGTAACAAGCACTTCCAGTAAAAATAGAATAAAGTTTTGATTTGGATTTTTAATCCAATTTTTTAAACAGTTGTGTAATTTATGTTAGCATTAGCATTGTAGCTAACAACGGAAACTTGGTTTCGTCAAGCAGAAAAACCAAACACACCATATCCCTTGTTTTATGACAAAAAAACTTCACCCAACCTCCAACATGGCGGCATGTCTCTTAGACACCTGTACTGCGATTGTCCGAATGCTCCGTGATAGGCCTCTGTTGCCCTGCCTCAGTGTGTATATCAATCCTGAGGGCAACTTTTAATCCAAAAAACCTTCATTTTGACAGAATGGAAGGAAAAACAAGAAAAACGGCAGCAAACAACAGTTGTACAAATTGACCAGTGCATTTGTGTTTTCAAAGTCCAGTTCAGCAGGTTCAAGAAATTTGCAAAATCGAGTTCAAAATTAACGCTCTCCTTTTGTTTCCAGCGACATGTTTGCAGGCGAGAACATCTCTGCGGTCCCTCCGAAGACGAGGCTGGGTCCTCTGCATCTGCACTTCTTGTCGACAGTTTTCCCATCATCCAACTGCAAACACTTTCCCTCCTTTCATTAGTCCAAATCAACAGAGAGGCGGGTCCATCCCAGTCCAACTGGACACAGAGATTTCCAGGGACTCTGATCAGCTGATGCTGGAGGGCTGGCAGACCAGTACAGATCAGTCCTCCATTCAGAGACCTAGGCAGAGACACAGGTTTGGAAGGAAATATCACATGAGGTGTCAACATGTTAACAATGACAATCAGCAGGTTAGCATGCTATTGGCTAATTAGCACTTAAGACAAAGTACAGCTGAGGATAGTAATGTCATTATTTTTGCAGTCATTTGGTCTTAAACCAAAGTACTGGACATATAAAAATACAAAAAGAAAATTACGATTCACTCTGCAAGGAACATAATTATGAAACAGCAATTCATCCAATAGTTGTTGAGATATTCCACTTGAAAAACTACAAATGTGGCACTAGAGGAAAAGTCAGGGGATCCCCAAAGTCAGTAGGATTCATCCTCTGGGGACCATGAATGTCTCCATGGATGGCTATGTGGTGCATTTAGTGGCTAAACCATCACATAGCCATTGCCATTCCTTGAACCATGCTGGGTTCATGTGACTAAAAACATCACATTACTAGATTAAAGAAATCATATACATGAAGTTTTGCTGTCACGTGATCAACACACATTTTCTTCGTCGTGATTGCTACAACCCGAAACACACCCGAAAGCGGGACAGGTTTTCCCATTATACTAAGTGCAATAGCTAACATTTACACTTAGGTACGCGTTGGCCATTTTTTCTTCAGTGTTTAACTGTAGCAGAAACAGGAAGATCTTGATGGAATAGTTTGTCATTTTTCGGAATTACCCGCTTTCATTTTCATACCGTTTACCGTCGGATAAGAAGGTCGATACCACTCACATATCTGTACGGTAAATATGACGCTACCACAAGAAGGCTGTTTGGTTAGCCTTGCTCAGCGTTTGCACCGATTAAACAAACCAAATGTAACGTGTTTAGAAGTGAGCTTTAGACGTGCTGGTTGGCAGGTATGCATGTTTCAGAAAGTGGTAAACCATCCCTCTAACCAATTGGCTAAAGAAACCACTGCTTTCTTTGCAAAATCTCAAAAAAAAACAGATAAAGCTGGAAATGATCAGGATATAGAATTTTTTTTAAAGTTTTCATTGTTTTGTCTGTTGTCACTTATGACAGACTGCCTCAGTTTTCTTTTTTCATCCCTTTTTTGTGAGACTCTTTTTCTTAAAGTTTTAACAAGCAAGTGAAGGACGACATTTAGCAGAAAGTTTTCAGTGTGCTTAGAAAAAAAAAAAATGAACGAGTGTAACGACTAGATTACAGTGGTGAGGAACTAACTCACTTGAGCTGAGAAGATCTCTGCTGCTACGTCTGCGACTCGGCCTCCTGCTCTGCTCCCACCGCCCTCCGGATGCTCTTGATTGACAGGTACATCTCCTCCTCAGGGTCGTAGTAATAAAACTTACTCAAGTAGGAGATGAGTGGTCTGCAAAGAGGTGAAGATGGGCACAGAAAAAAAATCAGCAGTCGAAGTCATTCGGGTGCATCTGGGAACCATGAATGCCTGTTTGTGCCAATCCATCAGGTAGATGGTAGATGTCACGGGATAAGTGAGAACTTTGACCTGTGTGATGGCGCTAGATGGAAAGTCAGAGGATCTTCAAAAGCGTTTGAAGTTGTTTCAAGAGCTGGCTCCCTGTGTGTTGAGCTTTTGGGATGGGTGCAAACTAATTCTCCTGAGGACAATTTTATTAGTTTTGCATAATTTTGAGCATAACAACAAGCTCACTCCAAACATCTCTGACGGATTTATGTGCTTGAAAAGTGGAACACAACTATTCAAAATGCTAAAGAGCTAAAAAGCAGCAAAAAAAACAAAACAAGAAACAGCAACAAAAACTATGCTTAATTGTGAGCAAAGAGCCTGATGTTTGATGTCACACGTAGCATGAACATAGCCTCTTTAAGATCTAAGGGTTCTCGACAAACTCCTGGTCAAAAACTTTGGATGACCCAAGGGTTCAGTTTTGCGTTTTTAAATGGTGGTCATGCTTCACAGCTTACACAGTTTGGTCATGGTTTACGCCAGGTGCACATTTCAGCGGGTGGATATTTAACAGGTCACGTGGCTGATAGGAGCTGAGTACCTGGGCAGTGGAAGCTCCTGGATGTGGTCGATGCGGACAATTTGTCGGATGCAGAAGCGACAGAGGTGCTGTAGTGACTTCACATTGCTGAAGCGAGATACAGGATACAGCAGCTGAACTGGGGTGGGAGGAAGACCTGAAAAACACACACACACAAACACACACACACACACACACACACACACACACGCGCGCGCGCGCACACACATACAGACACTTGTACTCCTTTTGGTCTTAATTAGCTTTATCTCCTGTTAAAGAGTAAGTCTGTTATTATTTTATATGTCTATTATTGTCAACTAATTCCATCAAAAAAGACCAAAACCATCTAACAATGCTTTTTCACTTCGCCTCCTCTGTCTGTGGCTCTCAGCTCCAAGCCCATTGGTTCCCACTGAAGACGCAAATCTTTAAAAACTAGCTCCGAAATATATGGTTTTATTCACATACAAGGCTCCGTTATTTAGTGAAACAGCTGGACACTGATCAACGTCGATCATACAGGAGGAAATCGTGCATTCATTGACGACCATTTTCACC
This sequence comes from Xiphias gladius, assembly GCF_016859285.1. Lineage (NCBI taxonomy): Eukaryota > Metazoa > Chordata > Actinopteri > Istiophoriformes > Xiphiidae > Xiphias > Xiphias gladius. The sequence continues at coordinate 4,643,445 of NC_053414.1, read as the reverse complement.
TGTGCATTAATGCACATTTGGCGCTATAGTGAGCATTTATGGCGGCAGGTTCAGTGTGGTATAATTAATAAAGGTATCAAATGGGGTTATTTAGAAGCAGGTTGGCCTACTGCACATAAAAGTTACACGACATGACATTACTTCGAAAGGTTTCCATCTGACATATTTCTAAAAAATCAGTGATAAAAGAACATTATGATATTTAATATCCACGTTGACAATGTCATGATGGATAGATTTGCAGCATAAAGTAAGAGCTACTTGCGGAAGTACCGCTATAACTGTATAATGTTTGGAGATGAATGATAATATTTACATGGAATCCAATTTCAACTTCTTGGCGTTTGTTGATTACTGTCAGTGGTAAATCCAGTTTAAAGGTCCATTACCGCCAACGGCTGGACCGGCATGGGATAAATCAAGTGTGGGCTAAATGCGCTGCATGTTGGGCTTTTTCAGATGTGGGTCACACTTAACTACTACCTGACGACACGTAAACATGCATTAAATGGCTGTAAACTGCACTGCTGTGGGTATTTGGGCGGATATGAGAAATGCAAATGCACAAGCTTATATGTACGTATACATATTTAAGACACGTAAATTGGCTGTGTGTCTTCAACATTCAAACATGCCGTGCGATGCGTCAAAAACGGTCACATGCGTTGCTGCCTTCTCACAATCATAAATCATTCACAGGCTAAACGCAGGCCTAGAGACGGTTAGATCTATTCCTCCTCTTCTATCCGAGGCACTTCCCACTAAGTGGCAGCTCACATCCATTTTTGATCGGCTGGTGCTGCGTGCGGATACATGACCTATATTTTACCTGGGACTCTGGAGCGGAGGAAGTAGAGGAATTTGCCGTTCTTGGAGTGCATGATGGCTCGCTCGATGAACTCCACCACCGAGTGGCAACGGTCCTCAAACTTCGGGTGACACCACAGGCTGAACGTCCCTGGAGGCGGCAATAAATGTTTTTCTTTATGTATCACATGTAGCCTTTTATCATCTATAAATCATTTCCACATTAATGATGAAACATCTGTATCATTACAGTAAACAGGTCAGATCTCCCTGTACATGCTGGCTGGTTTTTGCAGAGCAGTTTTGTATTTGTGTCACAGCAAATGTTTCCGAGTCATATCCTCTAGTGTCTGTTTGAGGAGGATATTCAAAGTCAGATCCACAAGTTTCCCCTGTTGCCGCTCTACTCTTGAATACATGGCTTTTTTAAGGGCTTGATTCCGATTGGCTGAGCAGTGGAAACAGATCTAAGTGGACAGCCCTAAGAGGGTGGTGCGCAAAAGGAGAGCTGCACAAAAAGGAAGTTCTACTGGTTGGTTATTTACCACGACTTGTGCAGCTCCAAGCTGGGACGTCAAGTCGTGACTTTAACTTCCTGGAAGATGTTTACTTCTGGGAAAAACATGCATGCATCTTTAATGTTGATGTCATGTCTCACATCTAGGCATAAATAAAGACCATGAAACTTCTTTCCAGGCCTGGATTTCCACCTGAGTGGACAAAGTTTGTTTTTTGAGTGTAAAATGTCAACCTCAGGAAATATCTTGGTCATAATTCTTTAATGCTCATATCCATATCAAAATTTTTTTTGTTACAGTATGTGTTTATTTAAAATACTGAAATGTTCGATATTTGTAACTCTTTCAAAAATCCCTGACTGGTTCGGCTATTGAAATAGCATTTTCATCCTCAGCCATTATCCAAAACGACCCTTCAACCTGTCCGGACCCAGCATCCATCACATAACGGAGCGAAAGATCCCATTTCATGACATCATTCATTCCAGGTTTTCAGGGCAGGGTGAGGTTAAAACTTGAGACCTAAATGTTTTTGCTTTCGAGGCTCAAGTCAAGTCAGACATTTACGCATGTAATTGGGCCTCAAGTGAGTACAGTCTCAGAGGAGTCATTGTTTCTGGGACTGAGGTCTGACTCAGGTATAAGTCAGCCCAGTCTATGGCTCTCTGGTCTGGAAGCAGCTGTAATGACAGATACAGTACAAAAGCTGCTAAAATGGGCATCTCTCAACCACTTTAAAACACTCACCGGCACATCAAATCGTTCCCGCTTGTTTTCATTTGAGTGACAAGGCGTTTATGAGACAATCCGGTGTTTTTTACATATTTTATTAAGAAGTAGAACAACCTTGTCAAACCATACGGGAGCATTTGATCCATCAGTGTCCACTTTGGAAATGTAACTTGGAGAGGGAGGTAAAAGTTCTCAGTTTGATGGCTTATGATTCCAAATTCAAACCAAGGACCCTTGGTCAAAGGCTTGAGCAATGGGCAGACAGGGGCATTACAGCAATTAGCACGATAATTGAAAGGGGAAAAACGAAGAGTTTTCAAGCTTAAAGAAAGAACATGATTTGGAGGACCAAGATTTTTTAGGTACTTGCCAGTTAGGGATCATTTTGAGAAAGAGATAAAACCAGATTTCCTTTCTGAGCCAACTTGAGCGATTGTGACACCGTGTAACGCGCTTCATTGTTTTATCAAAGTTTGAAGTGGAGGGGTGGGAGCTCTGCATCGTATTTTAGAGATAAGTGAGAAACAGAGCTCAAAATACAAATATCTAAAGATGACTGATAAAATATAACTAAGGTACAACCAACAACCACCAGCTCCTGGTTGTGGAAGGAATTGGTCTGAAAAATATAGTCAGATTCTTCACTACTCCCCAGACTATAAGTAGATTTTCATCTACAGAACTGCCATGCCTGAGGCCGTGTGGTGAGAAAAATGCAGACCACACTCATCCACACCATGAGAGAGCATTGCGACGATGTATGGGTAGAGCTGAAAGTGATATTAGGCTACGAATTACCCAAGACGTGCGGGGTGCTGTATTCGGGTAATCTGGCACGAGAAAGTACGCAACACAAGGGCCGACAGCAAGTTAAAGTCGTATTAGCGGTGACCAAGAAACGCGAGCACAAGGAAATGGCGTGAAGACGACCCCCCGTACTCCGAGACACTGGCTGGACATTGTTTAGGGGACGTATGATATGGAAAGACTCACACATGTTCTGAGAATTCAACAATCAACTGTTGTTGAAAAGTGGGGCAAAGTGGACTGCTTATAAAACCCATCGCAGAGGCATTACCAGAACCTTTATATAGAGGCTGAGATATATAAAGTTGTATCAGTACTTTAATGTGTACCTCACAGACACCAAGGTCTTTGTTTGTTCTTCAATAATAACATGAAGATCAACAGAATTTAGGTTAAAAAAAAAAATCCTTCAGTGTATATGGAAACTTATACAGAATAGTAACCAGATATGCAGATACTGCACATGGTTCCCACTGGACAGCATCAAAACACAACTCCCTATGCAGGGTAACATTGACCTGCCGGGGGGCCTGGGGCAAAAATGAACCAGCTCACTAATTAATGTGCTGTACAGATAAGTGTATTTATCCCCAAATGCCTGTGGCTAATCCTTGAAACACACATTTGTTTAGAAATAAGCAAAGCATATGCATAGTATCAAGTGAAATATTTAAGGTGTTACATTACAACTAGATTTGACACAGGGCCCCTTTTTACAAGGCCTCAGCAATAGGTAGGTAAAATGCATGTAACCAGTGGCATGCAATGATGTTCCTGATGATGTCTGCTCACTAGGCAAAGATGGCTAGGTGTGTTGGGTGGTGCCGGAGACGACGCCAGAGAGTGAGAGACCGATGTGGGTGATGGTATCACGGTTTCTTGCTGTCCATTTGGTTTTGTTTGTAAGGTTTGTTTTGTTTGGTCAGTCCATCTAGTCTTGCGCGGCCTGTGGACGAAGAGATCCCAGAGTGCATCTTTCGAGGGCGGACCAACTGTTTTTGCTTTTTCTGTTTGTTTTGTTTCGCCACTACCCTATTCCAGGGGCAACTGATGGCCATGATCCCTGGTAGGACTCAGATCCAAATATGTTTGCTGGGTGTATTCACTTGTGAATTTAAGTGCGGTGCTTTCCAGTGATGAGCGCGACAACTTCGTGTGATTTCCTTTGGTCCTTACGGTTCCCAGTCAAGTCTGAGGTATTATTTAGGTATGTGATCAGCCACCTTTTGCATGTGAATAGGGTCTTTATGTTGTCTGTCATGTGTGTTGTGCTTATTGCAATAAATGTTGACATTTGTAAATTTACATTTTTCTATCACGGATTTATTTAACGCAAGCGTAGGACTGTAGTACTAGACGCCACAGACTGGAGCCACCTTAAGGCCCTTTACCATTTGAGTTAACACCGCACAAAATAATTGCCGCACAGAGAGCCCAGTGCCTTCAGGGCCCCAATTAGTAATCCAGCCTTGTCCCCATGTAGGGACTCATACTAAAGCAATCAGCTGTCTTTACAGCTTGGCATCCAAAACAGTCAAATATCAGAGGATGTAATAATCGTCAGCAGGATTCATCCTTTGGGGACTTGAAGTATTTGTATTTAATTTCACGGCAATCCGTCCAAGAATTGTTGTGATATCTGAGTCTGCACCAAAGTGGTGGGCCGACGAACCGACCGCCAAGGCACTAACACGGCTCAAAAACGGCCCGAAAAGGAGGTTTAGTATAAGATTTCAGAGTAAAAACCTCCCATTTGGACCGAAAGCCCACTATCCACAACCAGCCCATCTGTGATTAGACACATGCAGAGTGAAAAGACACATCTGAATACGTTGGTGTGTGTGGGTTGACTTCCCGTTGACCGCTCAGAAGTTGTTTTCCTCAAAGCCTCTCCGCCCTCGATTCATGTCAGGCCACAACGCGTTCATGCAAACGTGATCGCGTTGATGTGAATGTGTTGTGTCAGTCGGGACTGCACGTCTGAATAATGAATGTGTTTCCAGGCATGACTCCATAGCTTTATGATGGTGACTCATTAATGTAGAGCCGCATCTATGTATGTCTATGTGAGTGTGTGTGTGTGTGTGTGTGTGTGTGTGTGTGTGTGTGTGTGTGTGTGTGTGTGTGTGTGTGTGTGCGTGTCTGCCCGGTCACACATGTATCTTTCATGAGTCACCTTGTTCGTTTGTCACACATGTGGCATGTATGCAAATACACATGTGGTGTTATGTGAGTTATTCATGCTTCAGTACTGTAGCGTGACCTTATTGCATCTCTATAACGTGTTTGTGTTTATTCCTAATTTATTTTTGCTCTTTTGTTCCTTTATGTACGCTGACTTTTTTGGTCTAATTTGTCTTGCACAGTTCTTTTGTTGTCCTGCTGTTCCGCTCTAATTATCACCTCGGCCAAGGCGGTTATGTTTTCTCCCGTGTCTGTTTATTTGTCGGCAGGATTAATCAAAAACCACTGAACCAAACTCGGTGGAGAGATGGGGCGTGCGCCAGGGAAGAACTCGTTACATTTTGGGGCAGATCCAGATCATTTACTATGAATTTGAATTTTTCTCTCTGAAGTCTGGTGTATGTTGTTTCACATTGGCCTTGGCAGAGATCTGCGCTCTGCTGAGTGCCATTCTAGTTGTCAGTGTGTTTTGTGTATTGTATGGTCCAAAAAAAGTCTAACTATCAAAAGTAACTATCATATATTGTTATCATAGAGACAGGAAATATTGTTGTGTAAAATTAAAGAAGCCTATTTTAAACCCCGAAGCCTTTAAAAACAGTGTAGGGGAAGAAAATTTTCCTGAACTTTGGAAGTTTTCACGTTTTCCTCTGTCTTTTTAAGGGACAAAATACTCTGAATGTTGCTAAAAGTACTCGTCCAATGTCATACCAAAAGTTTGAGGTAAAGCAAATTTTTTACTGTGGCAATTTATCGAACGTACAGATGTTAACTGCAGCTGTCAGCTAGATTCAAGAGTGCAAACTAACAATAACAAGTCCATTTTTCAATTTCTTTTACATGTACTGTACTTAGGTACAGATTTGGGGTACTTACTTTTTACTTCACCACTGTATCTGACAGCTCTACTTACTTGTTATATTACAGATTAAGATTTTCCATTCAGGAAAGATTACGAGTTTATGAAATATGATGCACTGTTATAGATTAAACTAGCCAATGGCATTTTGAATAGTTATAATTAGAGGAGTCGCAATTATTAGGCCATTGATTAGTTGATCAACAGAAAGTTACTCGGCAAATATTTTGTTAACCGATTAATAGTTTAAAGTTATTTTTAAGCAAAAGCGTCAGAAAACTGATGATGACAAACTGCCATTTTTCCTTGTCTCAACATTATAATAGGTTGAATATCTCTGGACTTTGGACTGTTTGTTGGATAAATCAGTACATTTGAATGTGACATTTGCTGACATCACCTTGGACTCTCGGAAATTTGTGTTTTGTCTTGGTTTTTTTTTCTGTTTTCTGAGGGTTTAGGGAATAGACGATTAATTGACAACATAATTAGCAGATTAATCAATTGTGACAATAATCTCGCGGCCCCAAAAGTTTGCTGCCCCTCAACCAGCCAAAACACGAAAAGGCTACTTACACATGAATGCATCAGTAATAATAATGCATGTAACCACTCACAAGGGCCATTTTTCTGCATTCTGAGGACTTTAACTTCCGATACTTTGAGTATAATTTGCTAAAAAGACTTACTTTTTTTTTTTCTATGTGACATTTATTTTCAATGCAGGACTTTTCCTTGCAACGGTAGTATCTTTATATTGCAGTTTTGCTACGTAAGCTTATGTAAATGATCCGAATCCTTCCTCCACCACTGGCCACCTTGCAGTGTGATTATTTTTCGCTCTTGTCTCTTTACATTAATGAGGCACAGTCATGTGCTTCAATACAGCTTCGAAATACACACAAGTTCTTTACCCAAGTTGCAACGTTTTCAACCCTCATGGACGCATCTTCACCTCAGCGGAGCAAATCTGCATCCACTTAAGTTCTTCCATTGGTTTACTTTGAATCGTAGCACCTCTAAAATGACCCCTGGTTGATTCGTCGACTTGTGACAAAATGTTGAAGGTAATTTCATTTGCTCCTCTTAGATGTATAAGACCTAATAGTCAGCACATCTTTGACAGTCACATCAACACTCATGTACGTGTTTTGTTGTTCAGCGGGCGCTAGATTTGAACCAATCGTGCTCCATGCCACTGTTCATCCGCTGCGTGGGAGACGATTTGACACGAATGTACTGGAGTACGGTTTTACAGGCAAACTCATACACAGTATGTATGTTAGCGTAGAGTCGGCTTGCATGTGTGCATCGAAGTCTTCTGTGACTCATCATGGTAACGTGTCCTATATGTGGTGTGTGTCCATATTACATGCCTGAAGTGTTGGATGACCAGCATATGGATGCACATGTTTCTGTGGGCATTATGTGTGTGTGTGTGTGTGTGTGTGTGTGTGTGTGTGTGTGTGTGTGTGTTTGAGAGAGAGAGAGAGAGAGAGAGGGAGAGTTTGCTGAGAGCATGTATTATGCTTGCATAGTTGCACACATATGCAAGACATGCATGGAGTTGTGAGTGTGTGTGTGTGCTTGTTTAAGTATTTGTGTGTGCTCCTGCACCTCTATCCACTTCTTTCCATCTTTGCGAGGACCAGTTTTGAGTTTTGGACTGATAGTGAGGACTTAGGACTTTTTTATTTGGACAGCGAGAACATTTTGTTTTCCAAGGTTGAGGTTTAGGTTGAGGTTAGGTTGTAGTATAGGTAAACGTCGGGCATGTAGCCGCGATGGTGCGGATTAAGCTCTGATTACAACTTCCCTACAGTCAGAAGGGTTTGCGTGATGTAAAATTTTCATCGTCCGCACGTCTGCAGGAGTCCATGGGCTAAAATGTACAACTCTATGCATGAACTGTAAGCGCCGACTGTACATGTGAGAACACGTACGTCTTAAGCAGACTCCCTATACTATATTGAAAATGTACACATTTACTGTGTAGTGCTTTCTTTTACGCGTCATTGTCGTCCATTTTAAATCAAACAGTTTTTGTAGAAATTGAGTTCTGTATTTTAGATTTAAAACAGTCTGTGTGCTTTTTCATCCCCCCCAACACGAGTTGAGTTATACTGGTCTGCTTAACGCATTATGTGTACATCTGTGTGTCAGCTGACTCGAGCTTTGCCGTCAGTTACTCCTTTCCCAGACGCATCCAGGAAGGTCCTTGTGATTTTGCATGATTCCATCTTACTGTCACGTAAAAAACTGTGTTCTTGGATTGTAACGTATCAATACTAAAAGAACATAGCGAGATATTTCATGAAATGAAATTAATTAATTGTCTTGAACTGATTCTGTGTTAAGTAACAGCACCGCATAACCGCGACGTCCATTGGCTCGGTTCCCGGCCGGGGGACCTTTGTCACGTGTCATACCCATCTCCTCCGATTTTCTTTCTATACATCTACCACCACTACCACATAATGACAAAAATATCCAAAAAAACACAAAAAACCCTGATGCTTTGATGTGTAGGTTTTAAGGTTAGGTTTTTAACACAAAATGTGTTGCAAAGGACAGAACGTAATGTATACTAAACACATCTTTGTGTTTAATATACCTTCCCGACAAAGTTAATGTCATTACGATACCAGAGGTAATGTCAAAATGAACACAACGAGCATCATTCAAAAACCCACTGATAACACGTTTTTGTTAGTTTTAACACATGCGTTCAAAGAGTGTTTGTAGTATCACGGACGTCTGCTGTCGGCCCTGCTGTCAGCGCCCGTGGCAGTTTGAATATAACAGGGATTTTAATATTAAGGTCTACGGATACGCTCTGTCAACGAGGGGACCTCTGCGTGTGTGTGTGTGTGTGTTTGCTTTAAACCATCGTAGCGAGGACATTTCTGCACTGCGAGGACATTTTCGCAGGTCCTCGTTAGGGCCGGGATCAGGCATTTAGCTGTGATGAACAAGGCTAGGGCTAGGGGCGAGGGAATGCATAATGCTAATTAGGAGTCCTCACAAGTATAGAAGGACAAACGTGTGTGTGTGTGTGTGTGTGTGTGTTACTCACCTCGGTAGTGTTCCATGCGTGTGTGGTGCGTGACCCCCTGCGACCTGAAGCTGAGGCTCAGGATGTACCGAGGGTCTGAACTGTCTCGGACCAGGAAGGATCCATCCGGTTTCCCCTTCAGTTTCATCTCCGCGTCCTCCCAGTTCATCGGACCCCAGTACCAACCACACTGCAGGCAGAGACACCAAAGGGGAACAACCATTCACAGTGAGAACCAGTCTTACTGCTCCCGCTCTCGTTCCCGCTGGTTTGCAGACAGACCGCGCGACGGTGGTGACCCTACAGCTGCCCCCGGGAAACCTAACCGTTCTCCAGAAACCTCTGCTGCCGCCAGCGCAGATGTCGAGTCACAACCAAATTCAAGCAAACCGATCAACCGAGATTCTTTCGTAAGCCGTAGACTCTAGACGTTGACGGAAAACAAAGACTAATTTGCTTGAAAATAGTTTTCGCAATATTTGGAGAATAGACAAGCGTCGACAAGCTGTTTGCATTTTACAACAGCATTAAGCTTTGGTTTTTCTACTCCAATCTGTACTCTTAATGGAAATCTACTAGATTCAGAGAACAGAATTACATGTATTAGGGTTTTGTTTAGAACGGAAACAGAAGAAAAGCATTTTACAATCTAGTACACCGTCAACTCTGGATAATGGAGACATCTTGTGCGCTCCAGCTGCTGCCACAACGCTTAAGCTACTGGATGCCGTTTACCACGGTGCCGTTTGATTTTTTCGTTTAAGATAGCCATCGCAGTCACCTCTGTGAGGTATATGCAAAGCTGCACCTGACGAGACCCAAAGGCCCCAGGTTCGCTTTACATCAACCGCCTGTAAAGAGGAATATCAGCGAAGACGGGCCCTTCCTTACTGAATCTTGGGGGGCCTGGCCTTAAAGAGGGACCGTGTGTCAAAGTTATAATTTCTTTTTTTTTTAATTTTAGGACCATTATTATTTTAGTTTGTGTTGTGCTCATGTGTATCCTCCTCTAAATTCAGTATGTTTAATTTAAATTGATTAAGAAACCTGGCGCAAGGTGTTATTACTTCAGCGTTGGGGGTCTATTTTCATTATCTATTTATTAGCCTGGCAATTCATTTAAAATAAATAGTAATTCTGGGTGTAAAATTTTGATTTGATTTTCTCTCTCCTCCTCTCCCCCTCCATCCGTACGCAATTCGTATCCCATCATTGCTCGTTACTAACTTGGCTTCTCTCGCTCGTAGTTTTGTGCTTTCTCGTCTCTCTCCTCTCTCCTCCTGTCGCTTCCTGCGACCCGCCGGTCAGGGCAGACGGCCGCCAACCATGAGCCGCGTTCTGTTCAAGGTTTCTTACCTGTTAAAAGGGCCTTGCCGCTGTCGCCAAGTGTTTGCTCACGGGGGAAGGTTGGGTCTCTGTAAATATAACTATAAAGAGTATGGCCCAGACCTGCTCTATATAAAAAAGTGCCCTGAGATTAACCTCTGTTATGATTTGGAGCCTTATAAATAAAACTGAATTGAATTGAATTTTTAAGAAAAGACTTAAATGATTAATCAGTTACCAAAGTTGGCAACTAATTTTCTGTCGACCAACTAACTGGTTAATCCACTAATCTGCTGGGTGGTTTCTGGGCGCTGACGTGTATAGTGAAGGTAAATGCTAACCGACCCTTGGCCCTTAATACTTGGTGACATCTTACCTTCTCCAGCTCCCTCAGACTGGCGGTGAAGTTGCTGGCCTCAGACCGACGCAGGGCGCACAGCATGGGGGGTGGAGCCTGTCGGGTGGGGGGTAGCGCGTCAGCCGGCGATGGGGTTGAGTGAGGCAGGGCCCGGAGGAAGGCGTCTAAATCAACAAATTAAAGGTCCAACATGAAGCATTTTTAACATCAACATGCAGCTATCATACGATCAACACCGGTTGAGTTCATTCAAATGAGAGTGTGGAGGAGATGACTGGTCAACCCCCAGCCCCCCGCCAACCCCCCGCTTCCCCAACGTGTCTTACCATTGAGGCTGAGACTGTGCTGGATGGTGGCGTGGGAGGGAGGAGGAGGAGGAGGGAGAGGCAGGGGGAGGGACTGCAGGGAGGCGCCCATAACACTCACTAGGAAAGGCCCAGGCTGAGGCCCGGCTATGTCGTCTGGAGGAAGGACAACAAGGAAAGGAGAGAGTGAGGAGGGAGGGGAGGAAGCAAACGAGGGGAGGAAAGGCAAGGAATGGAAGGAAGGGGGAAGAAGGAAAACAAGGGAACAAAGAAAGTGTCAGGAAGGGAAAGAAACAGTACGACAGAGGGTGAAAACAACAAAAAGGAAGGAAGAAAGGAAAGATAAAAGGGAAGGAAGGAAGGAAAATATCATTTTCAAGGCCATCAGACAGAAAGCCTCAGTCCACCGATTTTATAAAACTACACCTCTTCCCAAGGGTGCTGGAAGTAGTGGGGCCAAGGGGCCATGGCGCCCTCCCCCCAAGCCCTCACAATAAAGCAGGCAAACACAAAATGTGAAGAATATTCAAATTTTCACCCAAGCAAAGAGGACATCGTGTAACGAGGGGGACCGACAGTAAGATGTAAAACGTTCGGCTCGCAGAGTAAAGGGAGGGACCGACAGAGCCAAGGCTCAGTTCACCACCGGAGACCTCTTGCAACATGAGCTTGAGAGAGTCATTCAGGCGGAGAGAGTTTCAGAACCTACTCTCTGTCTGCCTCGCATCAGTACGTTTGTCTCGGAAGTGTGTCAGTGGCCTGGTGCGGGGGAAGTGACTCAGGTGTGCAGCTCGCTACGATGAGACATGTTAGTGCTGTGATTACCAGAATAAGCATTGTCACGCATGAGGGATATTTGGGATCATAGCAGGTTTAGGCGCATTTTGCAGAGCAGCCTCCCTCCTGCCAAAAGCAAAGTTTGCCATTACACACAAGACACGTGTGCGTTTTCACCGATGCCTCCACATGCCAGTTGCTCCTAGAGTGGTTGTAGAGCGTAAACCTAATTTTAACCACATTTAACAAGATTTTGCCTGAAATCTCGGGGCGATATGAAATCGACGACGGTTTTAAATAACATGTCTGAAATGACATAAAAAGCCCGTTGATGCTTTAGCGCTCTGATGACATAATTCATCTGTGTCTGCAAGCTGCTGGCGGTGACGTCATTTCGTTTTCAGACACTGCAATTTACTGCCGCATGCTCAAGTGCAGGCTTGGAGAGAACCTAACCCCGTCTCTGCGCCTCTCTCGTGTTCAGCTGCGTGTCTGGAGCTCGGTGCAGCGCCGCGTTGCCTATCACGCCCAGCGACGCCCCCTCGGATGCGGGCGGCGGGCCGGTGAGAGGGGCGGCCTCCCCCCAGTGAGCTCGCTGGAGAGCCATATACTCAAAAAGCGAAGCAACGGATGGGTTGCCCAATATGCCCCCCCCCGCCCTCGCTTCTGAAATGAATCTGGTGCCCTTGCCCCTTTCTGACCACTAACAGGTAGTTGGTATAGGTGTGTGTGTTCAAAGCCGGATAGAGCTTATTCCTCTGAGCCACAGAGCTCCGTTGTTTCCAAAAACTATTAAAAACACATCAGTGAGCCGCACTGTTGCGCTGGGTGACATGTCCCTCCATTACCATGAACACACACTGTAGTTTATCTCAGTCCCACACACACACACACACCATCACGCTGCCCCAAATACTCTGTAAAACGCCGAATGTGGATTAAGTCACCGCTGAAAATAGTCCCCAGCAAATGCACTATTTCCTCCTGTTTGAGTGACATTTACTAAAAAAATCAGTTTGCAGCTATTTTATGAAAAGACTGAGCCTTTTTTAAAAATATATCTGTGACCCGTTTTTACAGATTTACATCTTCAGTCGGAGCCAACGGGCTTGGAAAAGATAGCATTGAGAAATCGAGTAAGAAATTGTTGGCTCTGGTCTTTGTTAACGGTAATAAAAACACAGAACATCACCAACCTTATCTTTTAATGCAAACCAAAAGGGTGCTTAAGTCGGCTCCATATGTGGGTCAGAAAATATTAGAGGCTTGGAGCAAAAAAAAAAAAAAAAAAATGAACTTGAAAGGTCAGAGAATGGCCTTGAAATTAGAGATGAGGGGAGGAAGAAACACTCAGTAATTTTTTTCCATGTCTAATTGTTTGTAATTTTATCTTTTCTGTTCATGTATCCGTAGGGGTACAGTCTCCTATATTGGGAATCCCCCACTGAGTGATTGATCCTAGCGTAGTTTGTTAATCTGAACATCTTTATATTCAGCTTGAAGCTGCATCAACTGTCCAACAGTCAGTATTTTCAAACTGCTGCATCACCACAAACAAAACCAACATAGGTTAAAAACAAATAAAAAAAATAGACAAATCAGTCCCTAAAAATCCAAACAAGAACAAAAAAGGTTGTGTTTTCTTTCCCCCTGGTAAAGATTGTTTTCCTGTGAAGAGAGGAAAACAGTTTCCTTCTGCCATCATGCCATCGACAGAGTCATCGCATCCATTTTTCAAATTAAATATGTAGTTTGCAGCTGACCTTTCAAAGCTTCTCCAATCAGATTATGGCAGATTACAAAAACTTGTCTGTGTCTGAGTTTCCAGAAATGTAACGACAGAAAACGAAATTGATAAATAAGAATTTGACTGAGATAGAAATGTTAAGAGAAAACTGCCAGAGCTTCCTTTTCATCATAAACTTAGACAGGATAAAGTAGAGCCTGTAACCTGAGGCTTAGAAAGGACGATTTGGTTTCATCTGCTTTCTTGCTGCCATATTTATCATCTTACATATTAAACCATTGTGTGTGTGTGTGTGTGTGGATGAACAAGAGGAGGAGAAACGGACGAAAAGACAAACTGGAAGGAGAAAAAAGTACCTAACAGACTGAGACTTCGGCGTGGAGGAGGGGGAGGCGTTGGGGGGTGCGGTGTGGTCGCCCCTCGCCGCGAAATGTCCACATCCACCAGAGAAACAGTCTCACCTGCAGCCAGGAGAGAGGCAGATGAGGGAAAAGAGGGGAAGGGAAGGAAAGGAGAGGGTAAAGAGTGACAGAAGAAAGTGAAATAAAGACGCAGACAGAACAGGGAGATGGAAAAGGTCCCTGGCTTGTGTGTCTTTCATTGTGTGCTGTTTTGCCTGTGCTGCAGAGTGCCATTAAAGCTGCATCAGGCAGGATGTTTATGGAAAATTACTCCCAGCTAATCAGCCTAAATCACTGCAATAAAGAAGAACATCCCATCGCCGCTAATTGAGATGCTGCAGATTCACTGTTTACCAAAGTGAAATTCTGCAGTTACTGGCAGGAAAAGAAACGAGAAACCAAACGTTAGGAGCCAAATCCCCTCCGTCTCCTTAGCGGCAGAGAAAAACTGGACTCACCCACGTCAGACTCTCGGCCTCTATCATCTCCTTGGCCTCCTTTTCTCGGCCGTGAAACATCACAGACCGGCTGGGTTGGTAAACATGAGCGTGCTGCGTGCAGGACCTCTGGGTTCTGAAGTCCCCGGGATTTCAAATAACTCGCCCCCGCTCCGGAGGGACCACCGGCACGAAGCACCGGCTGGTGCAGCTTTAATGTTTCTGTCTAATTGGTGGTTAGCCCTGTGCAGAGCATGTGTTCATTAAACTCCTATAACTACAAAAATCTTCATTTTACGAGAAGTACATTTAGCAAAAGCCCAAATCTGGAGGAAATGTGGGACACCAGAATGTATTTCTGAGCCCTGTGGAGGTGTTGTGGGCTGATTCTCATAAAGTCAGCTAAATGTTTTTCTGCCGACGGAGTTGCAGACCTCCGCACCGCTCTCACCGTACCCACAGGCCTTTCTGTGCTAAATCTAGTCTTGTCTTGTCTGGTGCACCAGTTACACAGTCTGACTGGCTGAGAACAGCCGAGAGGTTGCAGCGTGTGGCATTTTCGCAGCTCAAGTCCTGCCTGTTTTTCTGGTCAGCTTTTTGGAAATACGCCGGTTTGCCTTCTTGCAGAGACGACCGAATCCACAACTTGCCGTTTTTTTTTCTTTCTCATTTATTGTTTGCGGGTTTCCCCTTTATTTCCGGACTCGGTGCTGAGCTGACCACTTCCTGGCGTACGAGAGCGGTGTCAAACTTCTCGTCAAACTCACCGTTTCTTTAATCTAAAATGGACATGCATAATAGTGAAATACGAAAAAAGGCTCCATACTCTGCTAATGAGTCACTTTGGTGGTTTTGATGGCCGGGTTTTGACCTTCAGTACTTTTCCGGTGCAGCAGAAAACTGCCGAATACTGAAGAGTTCACCCTGAATTGCTTTGACACGTTATCAGTCTTGTTCGTTTGGTTTTTTTTTGACCACATCCTTCCTGATTGAGACAATAATTTGGCCCAGTTCGGGAGAAGCCCTTGTGAAACTTCTCCGCATTGAGACGAAACACGCGAGAAGTTTGGCTCATTTTGTTGTTTGGATAAAAAAGGGGTTTTTTTTACATTTTATCTGAAAACGCACCATTTTGATATCGGTGCAGACACTCAACAGTTCAGATGATAGCCAGCCCCATTGATTAGTGGTGTCGGGTCACACCGTTCATAAATGCCAGTTACATCCAATTCTATCACTTGAGTAAACGATAATGTGTATTAAAGGGCCAGTCTTGATACTTCAGGAAACATGCAGCCATGTTCCAGTCAAGAAATAGGTCCAGGGTGTGTTTAGCCTAGCTTAGCACAAAGACTGACTCGCCGCTTTTTCTCTGACTCACGTGGCAGCAAACTGAATTATCTCGGGTTTCGGGACTGTTGATTGGAAGAATAAGCAATTTGAGGGAATCACATGTGGGTTCAGGAAATTCCGATGGACATTTCTCACAATTTTCTGACATTTTATAGATGAAATTATCAGACCAATCTAGAAAGTAGTCTCCAGTTTCAGCCCTACTGGAGAGTCTGAGTCTTACGGTGCAGTGCCGAGGGGGGGGGGGCTTTTTGCCCAGGAAAGAAAGCGTTGCTGGGGGGGCCAGAGCTCTGGCCAAAGCAGCAAAGCAGGTCTTACCCGTGAAAGCAGAGAGGGAGGCAGAGAGGGAGGCAGGGCAGAAGGCACTGTGGGCCCTGGTCAGTCTGGGCTGGTTGTGGCTGCAGGACGGACACCAAAAGAGACCGAGGAAGAGGAAGAAGAAGAAGAAGGAGAAGGAGAAGGAGAAGGAGAAGAAGGAGAAGGAGAAGAAGGAGAAGGAAAGGCAGAAGGAGGAGAAGAAGAACACGAAATGTGAGTTAGAGTTCAGAGAAGACGTATTAGTAGCTGCAGAGGTTCAGAGAATTCGCTTTTCAGGATTTGGATCCAGCTGTTTTCTTTTTTTTGGGGGGGTCTGTTTGGTGCTCTCTGGCAGTCAATGTGTCTTGACCCCAGCCTTCCTTCGGTGTGCTGCCGTGAGCGACGGCCGGGCAGCGAGGAGGACGGATGGCGACAGCCCCCGGGGAGTTCTTGGACGGCGGGGAGAAGGCCGACAAAGGTGCCGGCCGAAGCAGGTTCGCCCGGGCCAGTAGGAAAACAATGACCACGTTCATAAAGCGTTCATTGTCCGTGGCAGAGCGCAAATCACTTGGAGAGGAATCAACGCGTCTGGACTCTGAATGAGACTTCATCAGGCACATTGAACCCAGTGACTGGATTCAAAATGAGTTGCCGGATGCTTTTACAGCCCATCACATCTCTCTCTCTCTCTCTCTATTTTCTTTCTTTCTTTCTTTTTTCTAGCAGCTTCCTCATGTCACAGACTTCCAATTGTTTTGGAAGACGGACGGTTTCTGTTTTTCGTGCTTCAACCTCCTGACCTGTGTCCCGAGAACCTTTACTTTGGCCTCATTCACAACTTCCGAACTCGCGGTGAATTGGGCGTTTTTAGGTTAAAAAAAAGAGGAAAAAAAAGGAAAAAAGTAGCCCTACAGGCCGGGTGGGAGTAAAAGCATGAATGTTTCATTTTTAAATTATAAGACATATATAAGCTGTTCTACATTCACTCGCTGATTTATTAACAATTCAGATCTTGGCCTTGAATTCTCGCCCGGGACGGTTTTCCGTGCGTTATCCATGCAGAATTAGTTTAATCTCCTCTCAGCGAGAATGGGAAATAGGTATATTACGCCCCGAGCCCCTTTCGGACGGACGTTGGACCGTTTAGGTCCACGTGTGGCCGCTCACCTGTCTGCGTCCTGCTCAGCACCGGCGGCGCTCGCCATGTCCACCAGACTCCCGGCAGAAGACACCGAGTAGGTCACCGAGGGCCTCTTGTCCAGGAGGTGATTGGAGCCGCTGCAGCTTTTAGTCCGGAACAGTTTACTCAGGCGGATCTTTAACGAGCCCTTTTTGGACTTCCCCGGAACTTTGAGCGTCTTTTCCCCACCGGCCGCCCGGCCCGTGGGAGTCCGCGGCGCGCTGGCGCACCGCTCCGGCCGCCTCCTGGGTGTCGA
Organism: Xiphias gladius; assembly: GCF_016859285.1. NCBI lineage: Eukaryota > Metazoa > Chordata > Actinopteri > Istiophoriformes > Xiphiidae > Xiphias > Xiphias gladius. Next base: position 4,626,046 of record NC_053414.1, on the reverse strand, counting down.
CGCCTGGCTCGGATTGGGGCTCGTGGCCCAGGGTGAGCTCTGTACCGGTGCAGGGGACGGCGACACGGCTGGAACCTGGGCGACGACCTCTGAGTCCCCGGAGCTTACCTGCGACAGCCGGCTGGCTGAGCTCCCGTGGAGGCTGCACACCTGCGCGCCAAGATGCGCCGCTGCCGCCGCCTGGGTCGCCGCCGGGGCCATCCCCTCCACCTGCCTCCTCAGCTCCTCTTGGAAAGTGCTGATGGAGAAAGCCCCAGACATTTTCTGAACTATTTCCCTTTTCCTGCTGAGCAGAAACTCACTGCGTCCGTTCTGACCATCCGTCTCATCGTCCGGGCACTCCTCCATGCCCAGCCCGGCAACATCCCCGCTCCCCAGCCCCTCCAGCACCAACAAAGCATCGCTGGTCTCTGTGGGGTCATCGCCGGGTTCTACTCCCCCTCCTACCGGCCCGTGTGCACCCTGGCACGAACACTGCGGGAGCTCCCCTGCGTTGAACAGCATCTTGGGTACCGCGCCGACCCCCAGCTCCCCGAACCGCCGGGCAAGCTCGAACACGGCTCCCTCTCGGTCCCTGGTGGCGCAGCCCCATTTAGAGTCAATCACGGTGAGAGGGTTGGATCTCTCCGACAACAGGGGCCACTCGGGCGGGGTAGTGATGAGTCGATGTCGGCGGCAGAGCTCCGCAGCTCCCTGCATCTCCGCGGATACTGAGACCGACGGTTGCGCTCCCCACGTCCGGTCCAGCAGGTTCTGCTGCTGCTGAACGTCGCCGGGACCCAGGGTGTTGTTGTTGACAGCCGGGCCGGAGCAGCCAGACCCCGGGCTCTGGTCCAAGCCCAGAGCGTCCCTCGGCTGATTTCGACGGTCTAATTCTAAAATCCCTTCTCCGTTCCGCATTATATTTGAGAAGACCAGCAGCTGAGGCCGCAGGCCAGGGCTGGGAGCGAAGTCGAAGCCCTGGGCCTCCATGGGGCTCTGCGGCGCCGGAGGCGCGGACAGCGGGGCTCGGCTCTCCGTCCCCCCGGAGTCAGGTGCAGCCGTGCCCTCGCCGCTCGGCGGGGCTTTGTTCAGGCGGCTGCTGGGATGCTCTAGGCCCGCCGTCGGATCTCGGCTTATATCCAACCCCGCTTTGACGCCGCTGTGAGCCAGGACCTCTTTCCCCAGCCCTGCCACCACTCCTCCCGGCGGCAGATTCCCGTTTTCTGCGTCCAAGCGGTCGTCCTCGGCCGCGGAAACCAGGCGCATCAACACGAAATCGGGCGACATATCTTGCGCGTTGTTCATAATTATTCCTCAGGGTCGCGAGATGAGAATTATCAGGCGATCTGCTCTTCACATAGCTAACCGCGGAGATCTCGTTCCCTATAATAAAGAAAGGGCCAAGCCGCCGCTGCCTCTCACAAATAGGCTGTGAGCGAAAATGCCAAAAAGCATATCAGGCGATTTTTTCATCCTCCTCCCCTACGACAGGACGGCATCCATCTGTCAGATATCGGGGAAATGAGCGCGGTTTGCTCCCGGCAGCGGGCGCACCCCTGGGTCAGACATGCGGTCTGATCCGAGTAGAATAAAAGCCAGGAGAGTCCCCGGTCAGTGACCACAGTCTGCCTCTGTGTTCCCAGCCAGGCCCCACCCGCTCCTCCTCCGCTCAGCCCGTAATACCACTTTATGAGCGCCGATGATGAGAACTATAAATTGGTCTGTGGCATTTTAATATCGCTGGGATTCCTGATTCGGCCATACATCTGAACATCTGATTTGTTTTTTCTACTTTAAAAACATTTTTTTTTTTTACCTTTTTTTTTTATTCCCATCAAGGGGACAAAGGTAAAAGGATGACAGCCGAAAGCAAAACACTCTTGTCTTTTTGCAATATCCCTGCAAATTGAAATCATGAATCAATGACCAGCAGTATTTCTGTGCTGCTCTACTGCAGGGCTACCTTTCACTGGTTTACTTTATTTTTTTTATTTTGCTATGTTGAGGTATTTATTAATCCTAATCCCAAACTGTTTTGGCAATGTAGAGGAGCCTGGGTTTGGCTGTAACGATTTTACATTTGTTAGAAAACAAAACTTTACAAACCACAACTCTCGCGCCCTTCGAAGATGCATTGTAGAATTTTAAATATGTAAAACACTGATTTCACTCAATGTTTTCATAAAAATTTTATGTGGGATCGGGCTGTAACGCTGCATCTATTAATAATAATGATCTTTATTTACATAACAGTTTAGCAAAAAAAAGAGTTTACAACGTGAGTTAGAGACAGTTATAGGAGCCTCAAATAAAATACATAACAAAATAGCTCAATTAAAAGCCAATGCAAAATCAATTAAAAGACAGTCAATAACAGTATCTTCTTGTGAGAACCTTGGCAGCAGTATTTTTGCACAAGCTGGAGTCGTTCAATAAATTTCTGGGGCAGGCCACAGAATCAGGAAACTTAGATAGTCCAAATGGGTGTAAACGAAGGCACGAGGAAGGTTTTCTTTTTATGTCCTGAAAATGAAAGAAAATATCTGGTCCTAGCAACGCTCCTGAGCTGACACACGGCCGTCTCTGTTATGGCACGGAAATCAGCAGGAGAGTTCAGGTGAGAATCAAGAATCACCCCTAGATTTCTAAACTCTTTGTGCACACTGCAAGTCCGAGGGGACTAAGGCCGACCATCACTCCAGTTTTATCCGTATTTAACAAAAGAAAGTCAGTAGCCAACCGGGATTTTGACAGAGGAGAGGTCTGCTGGATTCATGGACAGATATAAGTGAGTATCATCAGCATAACAGTAAATATAAATCATGCAATTTCAGAGGACTTGAGCCGGAGGTAACACATAAGATGGAAACATTAAAGGGGCCGAGAATAGACCCCTGGGGGAACACCGCAGGTAATCGCTGGCACTGGCAGACGAGACATTCCCTACAGGTAAAGATAAAGTTCTGTCACTCAGGTTAGATCTGAACCACTCAAGAGCAGTACCTGTCACATTACAGGTGCACTTCAGAGGTTTTACACGTGACAATCAGTTTACCACTCAGCCTGTGAAAACAGTTGTAATGTGTCTACTGTGGCTCTGCAGAGGGCTTCTCTAAAGTCTGAGGATATAACCCTTAGTATTGTTTGTCTCTTCCTTCCAAAATTATCCTTTTGGGCCTTTTTTGATGTGACAACCTATCGGCAGGAGATAGGTTCAAAATAGGCACAAAAATGACTCTGTTACCGTTGGGGACAGTTCACGATTTGGTTTTAAAAAATCACTACTTGGTTATGCTAAGGAACCCTCGTCATAATGGTTTAAATTATATTTGCTTGGTTGAAGCTGCGATAGTCGATATTTCTATAGTAACAATGTACCAAGTGACGATGTGAAAACAATGTCAGATCTGAACATACAGAGGATTACCAGCTGAATCTGCAGCTCCTCTCAACTTTACAGGGCTTTATATTGAGTTTAAGTTCATTTGTTTATCTATCGGGACCACAGCTTTACTGCTCTCCTTCACTCTCACCGCTCTCATAGCGTCATTTTCGGCCGCAGCAGGCAGCTGTTTTCAGAGAAAAAAAAGCTGTAAAAACCCACTGTCCACCACCTGCTGAGCAGCAAACAGCAGACAGACACAGTCAGAGACAAACTGGTGAACACAGTGGAGCATTTAGCAGCTAAAGAGCCAAATTTTTCCCTCAAGCGCTGGTGGAGACCAAAAACAGAGCTAAAAGAGAAGGAATACCGGACTTAGATTCGTTAGGTTGGACACAAACGTGACTCCAAACTGCTGGGTGTGTCAATAAGCAGCTGTTTGGTAACAAGTTTGCCATAAAATGTGATGACACATCAGTGTTGTGTTCACAACTTGTTTTTTTTGTTTTTGTTTTTTTAAAAACAGTTATTGCAGGTTAGGGAACAAACATGGTCATAGTTAAAAGAAATGTTAACCGTTGGTAAACAGGAAATATAGCATGGCATAACATAACATAAAACAATGAAACAATAAGAAAGGTAAAATGAAACAGTAAAATTTAGATCATAACAAAAGGACCAGTATACATGTACAAACATATATGTATACATGTATATATATATATGCACTGATGTTAGACAGTTAGACAGTTGACAATGATAAAATATACAAATATAGACCCCTTCCGAAAAAAAAAAAATACATAAAGATAATTCAATATAAATAGTAAAAAGGAGGAAATAAAACAGACATATAAATATATAACAGATCCCACATATGAACCCTGGCACATGATCCGGGAAAAACACTAATCCAGGTTTATCTAATAACATTAATTACTGGCTCGAGTTACAGTAATTGCAGGATCTGAGCGCTCATTAATGTCATTAGTTCCACCTCTGTTTTTCCTGCTGTAAGTCAGAATATCAGCTCCAAAAAAAATAAAAACATGAGTAGAAAAATTCATGCTCATCAGGTAAACACATCAGTCAGAGCCAAAAACATGGAGAAGCTTATGATACTGTCGAAGTGACTGTCAGTCAAGCAGGAAAACCTTGTGGTTTTCAGGTGCGCAACAGAAACTAATGAGAAAAATCCATAAAATGAAACAATAAAATGACGTTATTTCAATAAAATTCCACGGCTACTTGACACCACCTCCTTGAATTTGCTCAGAACTATTTTACAGGTCACATCTGATGAAGTGTTGCGAGTGATGGCGAGGATGAGTTCACACTTAAGAGCAAGCTTATTTACTCCTCCATCAGACGGCTGTCACTTTTCAAATGTGCTGTTCTCTGTCTTCTTCTTGGCTTCAAACCCCCTGAATCAGACAGGTTCCTCCCTTATGAGGTTCGACTTTAATGTCAAAGAAAACTGATAATAATTGATATTAATCACAAGTGAAACCACAGCAGAGAATTTGCCAAAAAATGAGTCTGACACAAGTGAACCACATTAGTCTGTGGCCTGATGAATAGAGATTAGCTCTAGATATGGCCACAGATACCCAGCTCTGTTTCCAAAATAGCAAAATATACAGTAATACAATATGCCTCAAACCAAACCTGTGTGTGTTTCCGTCGGCTTTTCAGTGGTCGACAGAAAATAAAACGAGCACGACTGGATGAGAAAGACGTGTTACACCTGAGCCTGATCTGCCCCGTTCCTGCTGATTTCAAATCTACACAATCCAAACTTGTTGAGCAAGATGGGTCCAGTGTAACGGGCTGGTTGTAGGCTGCCGTGGCACACGCGGGCTCTTCACCCGGCTGATCCTGGTCGCGTCTGGTCGGCAGGTCTGAACAGCCAACAGTCTGGGCCTTCACACTGTTCACTTACACACCGAAGGTTGTTCAGGAGGAGACAAGACGAAAAGAAAAGAAAATGGAAGAAATACAAACAGGATAGAATAAGTGAAATAAAAGACAATAGAGAGAGAACGGTAGACAAGCAGAGAATGACAGTACATCGGCCAGATGATCAAACGGTACGTAAAATAACCCTGTGGAAAAGTGCAATGAGTAACCAGGGAGAATGGAATATTCAAATGAAATAAATAAATAGAATGAAATAAAACTTCACAGTGGTACAGATACAGCTGAGAAAAGAAGATGAGCTCATAAGAATAAGATGCGAAAAGAGGAATTGAAAAAGAAGAGAATAAAAATACAAAATATAAGAATATAATAGAATATGTTGCACGAAAATCACAGCAAAGTTCTGAACGACACAACAAACAACAGTTAAATCCATGTCACAGCAAGTTGAATGAAGCTGAAGCTCAGACGGAGCAGAGAAGAAACCAGGGCCGACCCAAACATTTTTACGGCTCTAAGCAGAGTGTGACCCCCCCCGACCCGACCGGAAGTAACCGCTCTGCGAGGCTGCGCTTATGGCATGAGAAAATACTCCGTCAGACCTGCTTGCCGGCTGGTCGGAGAGCTTCAGAAACTCCCATGACAAACAGCTGTGAGGGGCTAATTCTCCACTACAGAAGAAGAGGGTGCAACAAGGTGAAATTCAAGATGACGGGAGCGCGGGTCAAACCTAAAACAGCGAAAGAAATAAGTAGAAAACGTGATGGAAATATGGCATTTCTGTTTGCTTCACGTATTAATCTAAGGGAGGCTGCAGTCTCCTCATGGCTCCGCAGAGATCTGGGGTTTTCCTTCGCCTCATGTACGTCACGATTTTATTCACTAAGTCTGTTTCCATTGCACTTTGTCGGTACAGGCCAACTTTTCCACCTCAGCCTCAGCGATATTTCAAATTTTTTTTCAAATCTCCAGCATTTCAACTCCGGCTTTGTTTATGCGCAAACTGGAAATTACAAATAAAAACAGGCGGGTGGAAACTCACCACTTTTCTTGTGACCAACCAGTGACCAATGTCTTCCTGGAGAAAAACCGTGAAAATGTGAGCTGTTATTGAAACGTTACTGGGAAAAGTCAGAGGATCATCGAAGTTATTACAGTTCACCCTGGAGGGAACGAGAATGTGTGTCGAAAACTCATCAGCAACAACCATGAATTTGATTACTGCTGAAAGGTTTCACCCCGGACCAAAGTGGTGGACCAGCGGACAAACGGACGGACCATCACCGCCGTCCCCAGGACCGTGCCGCCAGCGTGGCCAAAACAAAAGCTAATAAACCCGGCACTGTCCTTAGTCAAGTGCAGTGCAAGACACAGCAAACCAAACAATAAGCCAGACTTCCACTGTGTGAGGGCCGCCTCCCTGCTGCGCGGCCCCGAGCAGCAGCTTAGCCTCGTTTCCAGTCGGATTGCTTCAAGCACAGAGAGCAGCCTCCACAGCCAGTGAGAGTCCGAACAGCCGAGACCGACGCTGGGCGGTGGAGTGCCGCAATAACGCTGGGTGACAGGCAGATGGCGCTGCAGGCCATCCGGCAGTGATGGATGATGCCGCTCCTGAGTACAGATAATGACGGGAGAGTGGATGAAGGGCCATTAATCCTTAGAGTGTGTGTGTGTGTGTGTGTGTGTTTACATGTGAGCCGCAGAGAGTTTGTCCGTATCTGAGCTTTATGTGAAGTAATCAAACTAACAACCCGCCCTGCAGAGCTGAATATTGATGTGATGCAGCCTGGAGGTCAGAGGTCGGCCGCATGCAACATTAATATTACGCAACCGTTTCATCGTGCCGTGTTGTAATGTTTTATGTTTTGTTTGCGTTCTCTCAGCAGACACATCTAATCGCGTCTTCTCGTCTCGTGTCGTCTTGTCTCATTTGAATTTTACGTGAAATTTTTTTACGGCAAAGTCTCAGAATGTTATCGAGCGCATTTTTAAAAAAGCAACGTGTAGAGCAACAGCAGCAACAGCAGCAACAGCAGCGACAGAAGCGGCAGGAGCAGAAGGGCTGAAAGAATTGATAAACACACTTGATTTGTCTCGTCTCATTTTACGTCTTCTCATTTGATTTTGTTTAAGTTGGTCTTACTTTGTTCATTTTGTAAGACAACAGAGACTCCAACGCTTCAAGAGTAAAGTTCTGTCAAGAGAAAAGTTGAAAAATGTTGAGAAAATTCCTCTCATTTCTATATAGGAGACTGTAAAACGGCAGTTTCACCAAATTGTCCCGAAATAATCACCAGAAAAGGTAATAATGGATATGTGTGTAGAATCAGATCACAGCATCGCCTGCATCTCGACTCAGGCCACAGCAAAGGATGAGCAGCAGAGCATCTATCCACTCGGGGCTTCGGTGCAGGCCACAGTCGCCGAGCGCAGGCTGTGGTTTTGGACTCTGCACAGACAAGGTCTCACCGAACCCGGCAACCTCACTGTGGCCACAAGACGTCAGGAAGCCGCACACAGCCACTGCGTCCGGCTGGTCTCCGCCGCCCAGGGGTAGTTCAGGCCTGTCCTTCTGCGTGAAAACCGCACGTCGTCGTTCTTGTCCGTTTCTGGTTGTGTACAGATTAAACGGCTCGTTACTCAGAGGGCTTTAGCCGCGGCGGTAAGTGTTCTTCGGACAGAGCCACGACGGCCCTTTCCCACTGCGTCCAGTCCTTATGTTAAGCTGGACTAAGCCCCGTCCTGATTCCAGCTCCGTACTTGAAAGATGTTTTTACGTTGTTTTTTTTTTCAAGTTTGTCTTGAAACGCGTACGCACACGTTCATATGCACTGTACAATAAAACCGCTCTCGGTCACTGCTTCTGTTCCTCCTCTTGGGGGGGGGGGGTTGAGCCTATGAAGATACCCACTTGCTTGGACTCACTCAAACAGCTGAAGCTTCGTATTTGCAACAGCTGAACTTTGGACACAACAACACTCGTATTTCCCAAACTTACATTCCACATACTCTTAAAAACACTCGTGTTTAATCAAATTTGCCGCAGACTACTTTGACAAAAGGCAAACCCGGGGCCAGTTAAATCCCAGAATACGGGTTGGAGGCAGAAAATCATGAAGCTGCTACCTGTAGCCTGTAGTTTGATCTGTACATAACTTCAAGGGAACTGGGTACACGCAACGCACAAATGGCGGGAGGAGCGGTGGGAATCGGGGGGAGGGGCACGGCTCATTTCTACCCTGGGGTCCTCTATTAAATTGACTTTTTAGTGAAATATTGTTCATTTGTGGTGAGTTTTTCTCGATGGTTGATGATTAAAAAAAACAAAAAAGAAACTTGAGCTGTACTCTAGGAGGGGGGGACATTTCTGTGGCAGAATTTTTTGGGAAAGAAGACGAACGTTTGCAACCTAACGTGACACGGAAGAAGTTGGGTTGCAGTCCGACAAATGTTTCACCGCCGCCACGGTACTTTTTTTTATTGTCTCATGGCCTGGGCACTTGTGTGTGTGCAGGACACCACAAATAACGCAACTAACTGGAAAAGTAGAGAAGCACAGCAAGACTTTAAGGGAGAGGAGAGGGGGGGGAAAAAAGAAGAAGAAGAAGGAAACTGAAGGAGCAGATTGTGACTCGGGTGGCGTTTAACTGACGGCACCACTTGTTTGTTTGGTTTTTTTTTGTAACAGACAGGAACATGATTAGATCGCAACAGGACATGCATGCACAGGTGACATAAACACACACACACACACACACACACACCATCTGTGCCTTTTTGTCTTCCTTGGGCTTGACTGCGGCACCTTCGCTGCTCTGCAGTGAAGCCCCAGGGTGGGAGGTGGGAGTGTTGTTTGAGTATATGTTTGTGTGTGTTTGTGTGTATGTGCATATGGGGGGGGGGTTATTCTCAGAAACCTGTTGCCATGGCCACCAAAACAAGGATTCTTGCCTGCATCACTCCACCCAGCGAGCGTGCTTCGCTTCGCCCTTCTCTCTCTCTCTCTTTCTCTTCCTTCCCTTTTCTTTTTTTCCCTCCTCACGCTTCTCATGCAGCATCTCTCGCTCATCCAGACTTTGGTGCAGGCACACACAAGCATGAAGACAGTGTTTGCTAGTGCACATCCCTGCACACACACACACACACACACACACACGGGGAATTCCCTGACATTGCAAAAAACGGGAAACAATGATAAAATTCAAATTTCATCTCGTTGTTTTCACCTCTTTAATCAACACTTCAACTTTATGCATTTATGATATCCTCCACAGTGTGTGTGTGTTTGTGTGTGTTTGTGTGTGTTTGTGTGTGCAGTTAAAGAGCATCCTCTTCTCCACTCCACTCCCTGTGTAGGACCAGTTAATCCATCCATCCATCCATCCATCCATCCAGCAGGGAGATTCTTGATGGACGCCCAAATGCAGCAGAGCTTAACCCTCATCTCTGACTGACTGCATCATCCTCTCCTCGGTGAAAACACACACACACAGACACACACACACACACACACACACACACACAGACACACACACACACACACACACACACACACACACACACACACACACACACACACACACACACACACACACACACACACACACACACACACACACACACACACACACACACACACACACACACACACACACACAGACACACACACACACACACACACACACACACACACACACACACACACACACACACACACACACAGAGCAGATGTACCACTCTCATCACCTTTCAGCGCTGGTGAGCGTCCCTGTCGATACGGAGGAGGGAGGCACGGGGTGAATGAAGGGATGAAGGGAGGGGAGGGGAAGAGGGAATGATGGGAGCGGGGTGGGGAGGGAGGATGGACCAGCATCACAAGCCTCCGTCAGACGGGCTGGAAGTCTTTGGAGCAACAGATAGCAGAGCGGGTGACAGAAGGAGAAGAAGAGAGGAGGAAAGAGAGGGAGGGAATCTGCTTCTCCCTTCATCCCTCCATCTCTACAACACGCTGCTCACCTCCCATCCCCTCCTCCCACCAGCCAGGGGGATCCCCCCAACTTTGAGGCTTTACCCTCCTCCTCATCCTCCTCCTCCTCCTCCTCCTCCTCCTTGCGCACGCTGCGTTTATTTTGCACTGGAGCGACTTTAAAACCGGACACCGGAGACCGAGCTCCACCGCGGGCTGGAGAGACCGGACGGACTGCGGAGATGCGGGCATCGCTCCCCCCGTCGGCCGCCTCTTCCCACCGCCACCACCGCGGACGCGCGGGTGTAATGATATTTTCTTGCGAGCGCGTGCGCGTGCGCCCCAAGGCGCTTGCATGTGCCCGCGCGGCGCACAGATGGAGCCGTGCGTTCCGAGCGTGAGCGACAGCGCCGCAGACCGAGGGGCCGCGCTCCACCCGGACACCCGCCGCCTCTGCCAGCGCCTCCCTGATGTGAAGATGAGGAAATCTCAGCGGAAAGTCCCAACCTCCGCCAACATGTGACGCTTCTGTCTCCTCAAGTTAATTACAAAAGGGCTGAAGAGCCGAAAAGAGACGGTGTCGTCCCGTGTGACCCCCTTCGCCCCTCTCCTCCTCTTCCTCCCCGGAGTGAATCCAGGATGGGTCCTGTCTGGCTTCTTCTTCTGCTCCCATCCTTCCTCAGAGCCCAGGTGACTCCAGACTCCACATCAGGAGTCCCCGTGGAGGCAGTCAACACCACTGACTCTTTAACAAACAGCACAAGAACTTCAGACACCTCCACGCCCCCCTCCAGCTCCTTCAGACCCCCAGAGCCTTCTGGGTTTGCAGCCACGCCTTCAGAACCTCCCACACAGGAGGAGGATGACTGGTCAGTGGCAGAGACCTTCTTGTACACCGGAGACGCCTCCGCTCTGGAAGTGGCTCGCTGCTCACGGGCGTACAGCTCACCTGGGCAGACCGGATCCCTGCCCCTCAGCTTCAGCGCCCCCCTCCGGCCGGCTCTGGACGCACTAGCCGGTACTGCCAACTTCCTCAACATGATCTTCCAGGCCAGTGATCTGCGGGAGAGCACGGTGCAGGAGGACATGGAGTGGTACCACGCCCTGGTCCGTGCCCTCCTGGAGGCCGACGTGCTCATCCAGCGGGCCCTGCTCACCTTCGATGCCGACCCCACCACCCCGGTGCCGCAGCTGGTGCTCTGCGCCACCCGCAACCCGACAGCCAAGGTGCAGACCATCCTTCTGCAGGACTTATCCAAGGCCTGGGAGAGCCTGCACCCACCTGCCCCGGCCCCAGATGACAGCTGGTTCAGAAGCTTTAAATTCCCAGAGTCCAACCAGCCGATGGCGACCCTGTCCAAACGGGTGCTCCTCAATGACCTCAACACCTTGGACACGCCCAAGTGGGGGCAGGGTGACAGCTATGTGACCAATCGTAGCGGGGTGCGCTGGGGCAGCGCCCCCTTCCTGGACTGCAAGGACGGACGCTTCGTGCCAGGCTGGATGCTCACGCTGTCCACATCTTTCTACGGCCTCAAGCCCGACCTGACACCTGAGTTCAGGTTAGGACCCACACACACACACACACACACACACACACACACACACACACACACACACACACACACACACACACACACACATAAATGCGAGCTCACACAGAAGATGAACCATTACAAATCTTCAAACACACCAATACACTGACTGCTACAACAACGGAAACTGGAAGGCACGATTCACAATCAAGCTGTCTCACGCTGATGACGTCACTTATTTTACACAGGTGTTTTGCTGTAATTGGTGGCTCCAAGAATATTATCACGTGACCGATGACATCATTCACTGGCAGATGCACAGTACATCAGGGATCTTTAACTACCAGCCTGCGAGATAATTTCTTGAATTATAAACTTGTTGGGGGCTTTATTTTTAGATCTGACTTGCATATTAATTTCTCTTAAATTTTCCCCGCTCTTTCATCTTAGAGCAATCACTTAATCTTCTAGGAGGTTTCTGCAAAACCGGAACAGCCCAGTTTGGCTTTTTGCTTGACGTAAATGTTTCCTGCCATCAGGAAAGAGAAAGCTGAGAGTCTTCAGGAACGACGTGTCAAGCGGCCTCGCTCCACCGCGTGAGCAGAGCAGTATGTTAGGTAGAGCAGAAGAAAACTCCAGTTGCTCAGCTCCATTGTCGCAGAGTTGTAAACAATGACCTGTCTGGTAGGAGCTCCCAGAGTCCCCCTTAGATCAGGTTAGGACCTGATCCATCACATGTTGAAGATGTTATTGCAAGTAGATAGTGTTGGTTAAAACATCCTTTATCTCCGGTTTGTTTCGTGCTCCTCACTGAAGTTGGAGCCATTTCTCTCGGCTCTTCTGCCGATAAAACGGAATCAAAACCAGGATGACATTTCACAAATAATTTCACTGCAGTATTTGTATTTCACTTGCCTTTCTAGTTCTGTGTTGGCCGCTGTGACCTTTCCTCCAGCACTCTGGAGAGAGGTTTGATAAGCATTTGGGATAAAAATTATGTTTGAATCAACAGAGTTTGATAAAATATGACCTTTGAAAGGGAATCCACTTACAGGCCACACAGGTTTCTGCAGAGGAAATGCGGAGCTGCAGGAATAAAAAAGATTATTCTAAGGAGTCTGATGTTATTTAGAGCCACTCTTTTTTGTGTTTACTCTGACAAACACACCGGTCTCTTGTGCGCATCTTTGTCTTTCTGTCTTTCTTTGTCTCTCTTTGTCTTTCCTCTTTCAGAGGTGTGATCCGTGTGGACGTCACCATTCAGGACATTGACTTGGACCAGTGTGCAACAGGGGACAGCTGGTTTGCTGATACGCACCAGTGCAACCGCACCACCATGGAGGTAAACACAGCGATGCAAGAACCAGGGAGAGAAACTACCTGCTACCTGGTTTTTATGAGCTGAACCACAGCAGAAAAGCTTACTTTTACCTACTTTTGAATTTACCTCATTTAGCACCAAACTGCTAAATTACAGGGGAACCAGCCCTTGGTAACAAAAGTCCCAATTAGCTGGGTTTCTTACCTCTGCCAACGAGGTTTATGTTTCAGTTGTTGTTTGTTATTTATGGATATTTCAAAAACTATTCAGCAGAATTGAATGAAATTTGGTGAAAAGCTCAGCAATGGGCCAGGAGACAAATGGTTGATTTTGGTGCAGATACAGATCCAACAGTGTCATCGTGTAGCCACTTATAGACAACTTTACATTAGCAAAGGCAATGCCTGGGGGGGTCTGTTCACCACTTGGGTCCACACTGAAATTTCTCAACAACTACTAGGATTGATTACCATGAAAATTGGTACAGATATTAAAAGGTTCTCTAGATGATTAATCCTAATGATTTCGGTGATCCCCTGACTTTTCATCTAGCTCCACCAGCAGGTCAAAGTTTTCATTTACCCAGTAAAAATATCTCATCATCTAAAGGGTTGATTGACACAAAATTTTGTACAGACATTCGTGGTTTCCACAGGATGAATCCTGGTGACTTAGGTGATCTCTGGACCTTTTATATAACCCCATCCGCAGGTTTTTGGACATTTTTGGTAAGGGCATAAAAGGTCTCCACAATAATTGGATGAATTGCCATGAAATAAAAGAAATTGTTCCCTAAAGGGATGAATTGTAATCACGTTGGCTGTAGACTGTTGAACTTGTTTGCAAGAAGCAAAATAATTTTTTCTTAAAGTTCCTGATTTCCACTTTAACAGACAGGTGCTTAAATTATGTGGGGAAGCCATTAAAAGGCATTGATATGTTTGTTAATTTTTCATACCGTTTTCTTATAATTGGTTGCCATATTTCTTTGGGTTTGGCCTCTTTGACGAATCGCCATGACTCCTGAATGCACTACGCAATTGCAACCAAATTGCGATAATCCAGGTCACCTATAGGTTGGTTTGAGAATTCGTATCAGTCATACCCAAGTGTCAGACCCCTCTTCTAACCTTTAAGCCACGTCTCAAAAGGGCACTCTGCTCTACTAACAGAACCAAGAATCCCTCAAAACACACATAATGAAAATGTTACCTTACCTATGAAACATCAAGGATGTTGAACTTTTATGGAGACAAAATGGGTTATTTTGAAAAGCGAGAGGGAAACTTGTTTAAGGATGTTTAGTATTATTCTTAATGAAACTGTCTCACAAAGTATCAGTTTTGAATCTCACAGGAGGCTTTTTTTTCCTGGAGTTTTGAGATAATTTCTTGGATTTTAGGTTAGTTTAAAACAAGCTTCAACTTTATGATTTTTCTGTATTTTCTCTTGCGAGTATTAAGTGTAGAATATCTACTTGGACAGTTCAAATTAGAGAGAAAGGAGGACTGTGAGAGTGGAATGACATGCGATGAAGCTAAACATTGGCAGTTCCCAAGACAGCGGCTATATGGTACATATTGTACTGTACCTTAGATTAATGACCCATCAGGATGTCCCCTTTTTGTGTAATACAAAAGCACTTTCAGCATACCAGCCTCGTTGGTTAATGAAACAACAATCATCATTGGCTTACCTCTTTTTCCTGCCCGTGACGGAGTCCGGCTGAATTTTGAGACAAAAAGATTGAGAACTTCAAGATTTTCTCCTCAGTTTGAAGGCAGAAGTGTGGTGTTGGAAAGGGAAATCTGGATATTGGATGACTGATTTGTCTCAGACCTCGCCCGGTCTCAGACCTATCATTCACCACGCACATCTCCAATTTGCTCAGCGATTAAAATACTGTAGGTCTGACATTGGGCCAATTGACACCTATTAAAACCAGCTGGAGAGACAACCAATCAGAGCTTTGTAGACTGTGTAAAGAATGGGGACACCATCCTTCGTCATAGCTAGCAAGCTACTTAGCTACATCTAAGGAAAATAGTGACAGAAAAATGTCTACAAAAAGGCAACAAGTGTGGATGATGTTGACATAGTTCTTATAAATTGAATTTAAAAATAACTCTCCAAATTAGATATTTCTTTGCTCTTTGAGACAATTGTTCAGTTTAGTCCACTGCTAAACTTACACTGAGTCTGAAATTTGAGGTTATTCTCAACCTCTTTGAGTACAAATTAAAAAAAAAAAAAACTTGACAGAAGAGTTTGCAAACTTGAGACCGCATGTAGCAAACTCAAACTACCTCCAGCCACAGTCATATTTCCATTTTTCTGAGAACTTCAACCTCTTAAACTTTGGATTTACCCTTAAAGTTTGCCCTTTAGTTTCTTTACATTTGGAAAATTAAACTATATATACTGTATTTTGTATCTATTTGTTTCAGTGCTTTATTGCAACTACAGAATGATACTTGTAGTGAGTGAAATACTCATTGAGTAATGTTGTTAATGGCTGCACCATTTCATTCGATGGATTGTCTGCTGCATCATTTAAGATGCGCTTTTTCCAAAATTCAACCTGACAGATTTGGAATGTTTGGAGCCGGTAGGTTTACGAAGCACACAGGTGGGCAGCCATGTGCAGAGAAGTAACTTCAATGATAGAGATGATGAGGGCGGGGGCTTACAGGCCAACGGGAAGACCCGCAACATGCAGGTTGGCAAGAACGGGAGGACACAGGATAAAGGACAACACACAGTCTGGCAGGGAGTACGTAGAACAGGCAGGTTGAAATACTGGCTGGGATCATGAAGAAACTGGAAACAGGTGTGTGAGTGGGCGGGGAAGATCAGGGGTTACTGCAGGGCAGGTGGATGTGGAAGTCAGGAAGCAGGGACCGGTGGGAGAGACTTAGGGCATCTGGTGGGTGGGTGGAGAACGTCAGGACACAGAATGGCCAAAATAAACAGCCCGAGGCAGGAAATCGCGACAAACTTTAGAATCTCAACTAGATTGAAAAGTGCTTGTCCGCACAAGATGAGTTTAAAATGATGGACTTATGGGTGGCCCTGCTGGGTTTAAGAGGTAAATACAGAACAGCTATCGAGTGCACCTTCATGTGACAATGTTTAGTGTGTCCGAGGTCAAGAATTGACTTTGAATATCAACTTTAAAGCCAAAATGGACGAGAAGTGAAAAAAAAAAGTGAAGCACAATTACCAAACAACTGGGCAACTCCATCTTCTGATGAAAGTCATGGTATGAAATCAAAAACTCCAGAAGAACCTCTGAGTGAACCTTGATTTGATCTTTGATCCAAAGTCAAGAATTACCTCTTTATCTTGACATTATGTGATGTGTTTAAGACATCATAACTGTAGGTATTTCCACTTTATTCAAATATTGTTTACAACAGCGATTCCCAACATGGGTACTTCCGATTTGTATTAAAAAAAAATATGCGCATATTGTGTCAGCTCTAGCACCTGAGCACTGAGTGATAGGTCTGTGTGAAAACTATTTAGCAAGTGGGCAGAAACATCTATTAAATAGTTAGATAAATGGTTGAAAAAAGAACCACTAGATAAGTGTTTAATATAGTTAGCTAATAGTAAAAAAAAGAAAAAGAAAAGAAAGGTTAAATAAAAATGTTAAACAGTTGAAATAGCTAAAATGAATGGTTAAATAAGATAGCTGATAGCTAAACTGGATAAATGGTTAAAATGGATGGTTAAAGTAACGGATCAATAGTTATCTTAAATTGATGAATAAATAGTTGAAACAGTCGGATAAATGGTAAAATAGCTAAAGGTTTTGAATAAATGATAACTGGGGAATGGTGAACAAAAATGGATAAGTGGTGATTATAAATGATTAATAGATAGCTAACATGAATACATAACAGGAGGAGGATAACCCGCTGAAAAAGTTAGCTAAAGGTAAGAGATACACTGAAATAAATACTTGTGACAATGCAGGAGGATTTGAGTTCATCTGGGGGTACACCTGTCAAAAAGGTTGGGGACCACTGGTCTAAACCGTAGACAAACTGTTTAAACTGTCTAACTCTTGTTCGTGACCTTTAGTTACATCACACACATACACTCTAAACTGTTTGTGACCTCTCAAGATGGTTTAAGGCCTTTCTGTCTGTACTCATTATTCAGTTTTTTTCCTCTTTATCCTTTCATCCATTCCCACTTCCACTCCTCTGTCTGCTCGCCCATCCCCTCCACCACCGCCACCAGTCTTTCTGCTTCGGTCTCCCTTTTCCCTGCCGGCCCGTCTGTCCAGACCCAATCCTGTACCTCTCTTCTCAGCCGTCTATTTAAAGATGGCTGTGCTGGGTGGCAGGCTGTGGGATGATCTGATGGATTATGGTGATAATCCAGCCCGCTGACATACTTCCCCTTTATGCGCCCGCACTCACAGAGGTCTGAAACACAAGAGAAGAACGGTCCCAAAAATCCCAAATCCACACGGCACCCTTTGTCCTGTCCTGTCCTACCTGGTTTAGAGGATTCAAACCCTTTGGCTAGGCAGAGCATGTATTGGGTCACCCACTTTCTTCTGTCCTGGGTCTTGTGTCCTGTTTGGCTTTCTCCCCTCTCATTTCTTAACATGTCTTCTTTGTCCCTTATTATCTTGTCTTGTACGGTCCCATCCCAAATCTTCTCTCGTCATGTCTCGTTGTGTCTCATCTTATCTCATGTAGACTTGTCTTGCTTTCCTTCCCTGTTCTGTCTTCTCTTATCATATCTCATCATCTTGTCTTGCCTCGACTCATCTCTTGTAGATTTGGCCTGCGTTGTCCTCTGATGCCTTGTCAATGTCTCTGTCTTGTATCTTATATCATCTAATCTCTTCCTTCCTCATATCACCCCATTTCATTTAGTCTTGGCCAGCCTTGTCCTTCAATGCCTTGTTTCATCTAATTTCGTTCGCTTCTTCTTGTCTCATTGCAATTCTTCCCATCTAGACTTGTCCTACTTTGTCCTTTTCATGCCTTCATTCAACTTATGTCATTTTGTCTCATCTTATCTACTTCCATCTCTTCTCCTTTCATATTGTCTTGTGTCATGTCATCTCATCCCAGATAGTCTTCCCCACTGTGGTCCACTCTTTCCCTATCTCATCTTTTTCTGTCCTGTCTTCTCTTATCTTGTCTTGTCTCCTCTCATCATACAGTATTTCATCTCATCTTATGTCATGTAGTCTTGCCCTGCCTTGTCCTTTCATGTCTTGTCTCGTCTTGTTTTTCTTTGTCTTGCCCCGTCATGTCTCAAAGTATGATTCCATCTCATCTTGTCCTACCTTTTTGATGCCTGGCTTAATCTTGTCCTGTCTTCTATCATATCATCTAAACTCATCTCAACTCATCTCAACTCAGTCTTCACCTTTATGATCTTTTCATGTCTTGTCTCATCTTGTTTTTCTTTGTCTTGCTCTGTCATGTCTTAAAGTATGATGTTCTGACTTGTCATGTCTTGTCTCTTCTTGTCACATATCGTTACATCTCATTGTCTCTCACTTCATCCCATCTCTTCTCATATAGTCTTGTTTGGCCTTGTCCTTTCATGCATAGTCTCTTCTTGCCCTGTCCTGTCTTCTCTCATCTGATCTCATCTGATCTCATCTTGTCTTCTCCCCTCTTTTTCGCTAATCTTACCTCATCTTGTAATATCTCATCTCATCTGATATAGTCTTGTCATACTTTGTTCTTTTTGTCTTGTCTCATGTTTTTCCATATCATCTGGTCCGGCCTGTTTAATGCCTTGCTTCATCTTGTCTCATCTCATCTCAAGTAGTCTACCCCTTGTGGTCCTTTCATGCCTTGTCTCATCTTTTTCTGGCCTTTGTCCTACCATCTTGTCTCGTCTCATCTCATATTGTCTAGCTCTGCGTTTTTTAATACCTGGCTTCATCTTGTCCTGTCCTGTCATCTCATGTGGTCTTTACCTTCACGGTCCTTCCATTCCTAGTCTCTTCTTTTCCTGTCCTTTCTCATCTCACCTCATCTTGCCCTGCCTTTCTTTTTTAAATGCCTTTCTTTTTTAAATGCCTTGCTCCATCTTGTCCTGTCTACTATTGTCTCATCTTGTTTTATCTCATCTCAACTCATCGTTTAGTCTCATCTGGTTTTGTTTCTCCCTCTTCTGCACGACCTTGTCTTATTTTCCCTTCCCCTCGCCCTGTCATGTCTTAAACTGTGATGTAATTTGCCTTCTTGTCCATCCTGTCCTATCATATGTTACCTCGTCTCTTCTCATCATGTCCCCCATCTTGTCTTATCTTGTCCCATTTCATGTAGTCTTAGCCTGCCTTGTCCTTTCATAGCTTTTCTCATCTTTTCCTGTCCCATTCTTTCATGTCATCTCATTTTTCCTGCCTTTTTTCATCTTCTCCTTGTCTTGTACTCTGTCGTTTTGCCTTAAATCATGTTATTGTTTCATCTCATATCTTGCTTTTCCCTCCCCTGTCCTGCATGGTCTTGTCTTCTTTTATTTTGTCCTGCCTTGCCATGTCGTACTAAGTCTTCTCAACCATCTTTTCTTGTCATGTCTTGCCATGCCTCCTCTTGTCTCCTATTGGTCCATATCATCTTCTTTCCTCTCATGTACACTTGCCCTGCTTTGTCTTGTCATGTTTCATCTTTTGTCTCCTCCCATTGCCTCATATTTCTAATCTTTTCTTGTGTAATTTTCTTTTGCTTTGTCCTGTCTTGCAATATGGTGTCTTTTGTCTTATTTTACAGTCCTGTGGTGTTCTCTTCCTTCATTTTCTGTTTTAATTTCTATTTTAATTTAATTTTAAATTTAACCACGTCTAAGTGGTTTTCAGTATTTTTGCATGCTTTAAAAATCAAGTTCAGTTATTTTTTCAAGGTGCCGCCACAGTACTTTTTCAATGCTCCATCATATTTCCAGACCCAAATATATGTTTATGTTTAATATTTTACTTTATGTTTAATATTTTATATGGTCCCTTACAAATTAAAAAAAAAAGTATGAATAATGTATATGATTTAGCATCATTTCTTTCACATATGCACTGATGTAGAATTATTCCACTCTCAGGTAGAACATATAAAACCTAGAGGAATTTCCAATGTTAGAGATGTCAGCAGTGAACAGCAAGCAGGAGCACCTTCAACATGAAATCCTGCAGTGGTTAACCAGACACACTACCAACAAACAAGAACAGAGGCAAGACTCGGGTTTGATGCCAGGTGAAATGTTTGGTCCAAGTGATCCGTGATAATATATTTTATCCACTGGAGCTCAATTTCTTGAGTGCACCGATGTAAACCACAGACTACGCGGCGGCCGCGTCGCTGCAAAGCGTTCGACGTGGCCGGTGTGCCGACCCACGGATTCAACTTAAACATGACAGATGAGCGAGTCCCCTGATTCACTACGACTGTCTGTTGACTTGAGATGCAACCATGAAGAGAATTAAGTTGGCCGCTGTGTATAATCCATATCACATTAATGTTCAGCCCGTGCCATTAGGTCTTTGAGCATCTGATAAAGGGGTTGTGAGTTTGTATATACATATGCGAGGCCAGTTTGAGTGTGTGTTCAGTGTGTGTGTGTGTGTGTGTGTGTGTGTGTGTGTGTGTATGTGTGTGTGTGTATGTGTGTGTACACATGGGAACAGGATTTCTCTAGAAAAGGATAATGCTCTCAGTAGAGGCATTATGTATCCATTTAGCTTTTAACTTAGATTAACACACCGAGCATCCAAGTGTGTGTGTGTGTGTGTGTGTGTGTGTGTGTGTGTGTGTCTCTATCCCGACTGCCTAAATTGACGCTAGCATCAGTAGGAAATAGAGTGCGAGAGTAATGTCGGTGTGACCCCGTTTTTAACCTGTATTCATCCAGCTACTGTTAGCTTCACAGCACCAACAGAAAAATGACGCTGCCTCATGTCCTCACAGTTCAAAATTATTTGAAGCTGGGACACACTTACTGTCAATCTTGTTTTGGTTTGCTAGAATGAGCCATTTGTTTGGTTTTAATCTATCCCTTTTTCAGTTAAACAACATTTCATTTTTTATTTACGCATGGGTGGATTATGAAACAATGGGCAAAACAACTGTTTTGTGTCTCTTTGTAGTCGTGTCATGTGTCTTTGTAGTCATTCTGTCTCTTTCAGGTCATTTTGTGTCAATTTGTGGGTTTTTTTGTCTCTTTGTAGTTATTTAGTGTGTCTTTTTAGCGTCCTTTGTAGTCCTGTTGTGTATCTTTCTGGTTGTTTTGCATCTCTTTGTGATCATTTTGTGTAGCTTTGTAGTCATTTTGCCTCTTTCGGGTCATTTTGTGTCTCTTTGTTGTCACTTTGTAATCACTTCAAACGGGGACTCAGGTCCAGGGACCCCCTTAACCCTTGTGCCAAGTAAGCCCGTTCAGTGATCCATCCATGTGTTTACACCCTGTTTTTGTGGAATGCACGTTAATGTAACTGCCACCATGTCTGTTTTATGTTAATGCAATACATAAACCTACTTAGTGCATGATATTCATCACTAATTATCCACGGGTTGATGAAATACCAGTACATTACACAATCCTAAAACAGGACCAATGTTTTACAATATTAATTAAATACAACAGAAAAGTGTTTTAACAGGAACACTCCATGGAATAATTATAATCAAAAAATGCAATTATTGCACAGTTACGAGCTGTTTACAATATCCCTGCATCAAGTTATTAAGATATTTACAAATTCGAGAGTGTATCACGAAGCAAACGCTCAATTTTGAAATCTTGGACGAGCATGAGTCCCTGGAGGCGCTAAATAAATTTGATTCTGTTGCTCAGGGCGCGTTTTCCCCTTTTTATCAGATCCTACATAACAGAACTCTGTTGATCACAGCAGGACTTAAACAGGCATGGGTGGACGAGCTGAATACATATATATATATATATATATATATATATGTATATATATACATATATACACATATATACATATATACACATATACATATATACATATATGTGTACGTATATACATATACATACATACACATATATATATATATATATATAAAAATATATATATAAATATACATTTATATACATATATACACATATACATATATATATATATATATACATATATACACATACATATATACACATATATATACGTACATACATACATATACACATATATATATATATATATACACATATATATACATACATATATATGTGTGTGTATATATATATGTATGTATATATATATATACACATATATACATACATATATATGTGTATATATATATATATGTATGTATATATATACAAATATATATACAGATATACACAATAATACACATATATACATACACACATATATATATATATATATAAATACATATATACATATGTATATATACGCACAAACGTATGTATGTATGTATGTATATACTATTTTTTAAAGAATACCTGCTTTGCACTAAATTATGACTGTGGCTATTGTTACCTGGAATGTGCTATGTTGGCTTGATTTGTTTTAATCTTTTAAAATTTTGTATGTTTGTATTCTTGCCATGTTCTCAAAGAATAAAAAGCATATATTTTAAAAAAATAAAATGCAATCAGTGCATAGAGTCAACACAAAAATATCATTTATCAAAGGGATGTAGCTCAGGTGGCACGGAGGGGGGGGGGGTCCCCTGATAATTACAGGGTCTGTAGTTCAGTTTAGTTGATCCCCTGCTCCTCCTGTCCTCATGTCCTTCAGCCAAACCTTGAACTCCTGATACGTACAGGACAAAAATGTAGTTGCTCTGGGCGATAGCCGCTCCCATATTAAATGAATAATATTATATTCCTGTCACCTGTTTTTGTTATTTCGTCCACCCTCTGCGCTATTAAAGTCCATCTGTCTTGCCTTTCTCAATGACACAGTGACAGCGGAGGCACTGGGAGATGTTAAATGGCCAACAGTAGAAAACGTTTACTGTAACTGGGCAGTTCTCAAGTGGAGCTGCGTGCAACTGTGTGTGACAGAGCTTTCCTGGGTGAAAAGCTCATTTTCCTCATTTTAACAGTTCCCAATTTAGTTTCGTCGGGATGTTCACCTGTGACACTGTTTCCTTAATGGGGACTCCACCTGGGGCGTCACACCTGAGGCTGAGGAAGATGTCAAAGTAAAAGTAAAGGAAGTCAGAGAATCTGTTTTTTAAAAAAAAAACATGCAACAACCAATTAAGAGTAGTAAAAACAATCAAGGACTTGATAAAAGAAAAGTATTTCTATTTGTTTGTATTGTTGTTATTACTCAAAGGAAAAAGAATAAAAATCTAAAACAACCCAGACAAAAGAAAAAAAAAACTGACCAATTTTTTCTGCTTCTCCTCTGCAGTGCGTCCCGATACCAGGCCGGGGCTTTCGACTGGGTCAGTACTGCTGCCGCTGTAAAGAGGGCTACTACAACCCTGACATAGCCCCTCAGGACTCAGGTAAGTGGATCACTTACCTCTGTCCACAGCAGGTACAGATACATACCTGCTCTGGACAGTCATTTATAGCGTCCTAGCTTAGGTCGAGTTGTATATACACAACTCGACCTAATGTAACGAGAATAAATTAACTTAAGTTTGCAAATCTGAAAGAGACGCCAGGATGCTATAGTTTTCAGTTCAGCATGACAGAACTTTTAGCCTCTTTTAGCTCATAGTTTTGGTTTTACTGGGCGTGCAATAACTGTAACGTAATCTGAGCCCCTCGTTTACCCACTACCAACCTAACAGAAAGCCACTTCCAGCTCAAATAACCAGTAAACCCACTGTAGACTACCTGCTCAGCACCAAACAGCAGACGGACACAGATAGCAACTAGCCTGTGAATAAAGTGGAGCATTTAGCCGCCGAGGAGCCAGATGTTTCCCTCACGAGTTGTTGGAGACCAAAACAGAGCCGAAAGGGGACTTAAACCACTCCAAATGAACCTTAATGTTGCCACACTACCGGATGTTAAAGTAGGCAGATGTTAGCTACCACACTTACCTAACACTGTAAAGCTGGTGATGTGGTGGTAGTTGCATATTTTGCGTCGATCTTCCTCTGGTCCCCGGTGCCCAAAAATCAATTAATGCAGCTGTAAACTGAACTTTGGCAGCACTCAAGCAAATGCTTTAACGCTTTAAAAATTTTGTGACTTTTTGGCAAAAGTATCTGAAACTGTAAGCGTGACCTCTGTCAATAACAACCAAGGCCACTGAGCTGCAGAGGTAGTGACAAATTAAGCTGTAGTCTGGTGAGGAACACAGGTTTTTATACAAAATGATTGATTAAAAGACTGATTAACTAAACAAACACACGTGTAATGTTATTTTGGGAGGGATCGCAGGGTTCTTGGCTCATAAAATTTGAAAATGCGCAAAGACTGGAACCTCAAGACGCGTCTTTTTGCGAACTTTTACTCAGTGTGAAATGTCCAATTGCACTGATCTACCCCGTCCTACCTGTCAGGGTGTAACATGTCAGAAGCCTCCCAGGTCGACCCCGACCGACCAGCTGTAGTCGCTAGTGCAGCAGCAAGGGCGCGATCCCTCACTGGCTTCCCTCACGTGTCAAGTCTTTGCAGTAGTGGGACAAAAAAAATGTACCCCCGGAAACCTGTGGTTATTTTAAAATCAAGAGAAAAATCCTTTAGAGACATAAACGGAAACTTTCTTGTTTCCAGAATGAGTGAATTTCTGCATGTACTGTATGAGGGTTGTAAGTCACATGTATGTGAGGCCTTCACACGGGTTTGTGTAGGTGTAGATGCACGTGTCTGTGTGTGATGCAGATGGTGGCCCCGTGAACGGGAGTGAGGGCGGCGGTACGTGTTACCCGAACATGCCCATCTGTCTCCCGTGCTGGCCGGGCTGCAAGAGCTGCCAGGACAGCGCCCCCTGCTGGGTGCAGGAGGACTGGCTTCTCAGGGCCGCCGTGCTGGCCGTCCAGGGGGTCTTCATGCTCCTCATCTTCGTCAGCATGCTGGCGGCCTACAGGCATCGTCGAAACCGGGTGAGTCGGGTCTTCGGGCTCGGCGGGGGCCGCCGTGTGGACGGGGTTCAGATGGAGGGACGACAGTGAAGCCGCTCCAGGCTTTGAGCCACGATGCGTTATGTTAAAATTTTAAATTCTGCTGTGTTTCTTAAGCAGAAATGTCACTTTATGACTGTTCAAGTCCTTTGGTTAATGCTTTTTATCAGTCAATCTTCCAATAAAGATAATTTCTATCCATCATAGAAGTCACAAAAAAGGGTCATTTGATCTTGGTTGTTTCTTGCTTTCAACTTTCTAGAAAGTGGAAACGTGGAAAGTGGGGGTTTCTTTTCATATTCTAAGTCAGATGAGTGTGAACTGTCCTACTGCTCTGAAGAGCAGACTATGAGCACCTCACACGACAGATAAAACAGTTAAAACAACACTCCCAACTGTAGCTCGGATTATGTTTTGATTGTGTCCCTACAGCTGAGACTCACGTGAGCTGCAGTTTATAAAAGCTAAAACAATAATCATTGGTTTATTTTGGCAAAAGGTTTTTTTGTTTCTCTGATACTACAGGTAGTAGTAGTATCAGAGTAGTATCAGGTTGCTATTAGCTCGCATCACATGGTGCGTCGTCGTGGTCGTCATCATCATCATTATCATCATTATCACAGTGGGGAAAAAAGTGTTTTTAGATGCAGACAAAAGGAGTGTGATCTACAATGACGCATGATTCTCTGCTCCTTTTGACTAAGTGGTGCGCTGTAAATAATTTTTATGCTGGTTCAACCCAAAAGCACAAGTTTCCTCGCTGCCTTAAAAATGTCAGTTAACTGGACTTGGGTTGAATGATCAATTCAAAGTCATTTTATGAGTTTTGAAAATGTAAGGCCAACCGAGTTAAGTTCACTGAACGCGAGGAAACAAGTTCAAAAGGCTTACCATACCTTATCTTCACGCGTATTAAGGACACACGGCAAGTTTCCGTCTTGTACGTTCTCTCCTAACTAGAAAACAGAGGGCTGGGGCGTCTGCTAACATGGTGGCGGTGGTGGGTTTCTTTTCTTCTCAGAAACTTCAGTTCAGTGGGTTGGGGGAACTCTCAGCAGTTCATTCGTTCAACTCGTCATTTGAAGTCAAGAGACCTCAAGTTAGAACAGCTCACGTTTATAAGATCTGAAGTGGTTTGAAAATTAAAACTAGAAATATTAAGTTTAAATTACTTAAATTTAAAAAAAATACACCATATATTTAGTTGATGAGTCAATTTGATTCCACTCAATTCCTGAATTATGTAAAGAGCATCCGGTCTCTCTTTTTTTTTTTTTTTTTTTTAAACTTAACTTATGCACATCAGGTTTAGGTAGATTTCTTGCAGGTCCATCTCAAATCGGTCCAAAACTTTGGACCCGTTCAGGCTTCGATACCTATTTAACTTTGGACAGAAAACCCCCAGTAACACCCTACCTGGCGATAGGGTGGGACTGTGATTGACCGGGATGTGCAGTCTGCACAGGAACCTAAAGACGTATCATGTGCTGTAGAAGATGGTCAGCAGTAATGTGCAGAATGTGAAACCAGCGCCACATGTTCTCATAACCGTCTTTCTTTTCTCCTGCTCCTGCTCCTGCTCCTGCTGCTCCCCCCCCCTCCCAGAGGATCCGGGCGTCCGGCCTCCTGCTGCTGGAGACGATCTTGTTCGGCTCCCTGCTCCTCTACTTCCCGGTGAGTGTCTGACCGAGCCCGGCCGGCTGGGAGTGTGGCAGATTAGAGCTCTTTACAGATCACTGCACAGCACAGCGCCGCGGATTATATCGTAATGGACGATTTGTGGGAGGGTGAATGGGGTGAGGGCGGGTTGGTGTGTGTGTGTGTGTGTGTGTGTGTGTGTGTGTGTGTGTGGAAAAGGGCGTGGGTGGGCAGTAGACAGTAGTTTTCATAACGTCTCTCTGTTCCGGTGATAGATTATCAATCAGTCATTAATTCATTTTACCAATTAAAGAGCCGTTAACGAGAGCCGGCCGTGACTTTTCATCCATCAACCTGAAAGCGTCGGTCGATGTGAGCTCCTTCCTGCTGACGCCGAGGGATCCGGCGTGTGTGCAGAGCTCGTTCCGACCGATGATTCAGTTTAATGTGATGTGCGGACATGTTAATGGGCTGTTCTCATGGCAGCCCCGCTCCTTTCGACCGCACACTGGTGGCATGAGTTTCACATTATAAAAATGATCGTGTTCAAGACATTGAATGTTTAAACAGTTAGTGCCAGACCAGTGGAATAATAACCTAAGTGAGAGCAGCAATACTACACAGTCGAAATGCTCTGAAATGCTCTCTGGAAAAGTATAAAATATAGTATCAAAAGTAAGTATTCATTATGTATTATTATGTATGGATTATAATTATTGATACATTCACGTGTACATTGATTTAGATGCAGAAAGTAGCAGATTATGGAAATACTCAAGTTAAGTACAAGTACCTCAATACTGTATTTTAGTGCAGAACTTTTTACTTTCGACCACTGTTGAATGTCAGTTTTGATGAACACAGCAGTTATTTCGTTTATAAAATCCTCCACATTTTGATTTTGGGATTTTCTGGTATTTTTTAGAATAAAATAAATAAGGGCTTGTGAGTTTCTGTGTAAACAGCAGTAACTGAACCAGAGACCAGAGACAAAAAAAAAACATGGGTACAACGTTGGTGACAACAACACGTGATTCCTGATCGGGCATTTTGAGGCCTGGATTTGATTTTGCCACTCGCTGCCATCCTGGCAGGTACAGGAGACAATCCACGTTCATTTGTCTGAATTAGGATTTTTTTTAGGATTACGATTAGGAAGCAAAACCCAGGTTCAGCTGAGGTGGGATGAGTGTGATAGGCTGAGACACCTGTCGCTCAAGCAGAGTCGGGACGCACTTATCTAATCTGTCGGTGTCGGCCCCCGATACAGACCGATCCACATTAAAAACCATTTGTTTATCAGTGTCACGAAAAAAATGATTGTTTAAGATACGTTCATTCGGCCAGGACAGGCTGACCACCAGTTTTTAACGTCACAACAATCCCCGATGCATAACTTGTGTCTTATTTATGTCAGTGAGCTCCACACAGTGAGGTAGCTGCATCGGCATCGGCACTGGTACCAGATCTGTTGGCTCAGTGCAACGTGCTATGAAACATACACCCAGTTGCCAGTTTATTAGGGACATTCAGCTTAATGTAATGCAGTCTAATACAACAGCCCTGCAATAAATCCTCCCCTCGTGAAGGTTATAATGACCAGCTTTTGTTGAAACCGTTTTTGGCTAATGTTCTTCAAAGTTTAATTAAAAGGGCCCGATAGGCCCCCTGCCTGTCGTAACCCAATCAAACGTAAGCGGTATTCTTCCTCTGGTCTATTTCCTTCTCTAGGTTCAAGGATTTCATTTTTCACTTACACAAGTAATATATGTAGTGAAATTCAATGTAGAATACTTAAAGCGGTTATAACCAGTATTTTTTCAATGTATGACATGATCATTTAAATACAGTGTGACAGTGTGAAAGGCGTCTCTGATGGTGATGAACCTACAGGGAATTATCGGCTGACTCTGCAGCTCCCTGACAGCTTTACGGAGATCTACAGTGAGTTTCAGCTCATTTTTTATCCGTCCGGACCAAAACTTTACTGTTCTGGTTGTTGAGAAAAATGCTGTAAAAAGCCACCGCCCACTACCTGCTCAGCAGCAAACAGCAGACAGGCACCGTCAGAGACCGGCCGGTGAACACGGTGGAGCATTTAGCAGCTGAAGAGCCAGATATTTCCCTCAGGAGTTGGTGGAGACCAAAACCAGAGCTAAAAGAGGACTTAGATTCCTCAGGTGGACACAGACACCACAGCAGATGAAGCATTTTGCATTTAGCATTTAGCATTTAGCAGCTGAAGAGCTGCTAAATATCTGTCTGAAGAGCCAGATATTTCCCTCAGGAGCTGGTGGAGACCAAAACCAGAGCTAAAAGAGGATTTAGATTGCATCAGGTGGACACAGACCACAGCAGATGAAGGATCATGCTGCTCTGTGACTGATGGATTTGGAAATAATCAACAGTTTCCCAGCAAGTTTACCAGATTAGCTTAAAGGGTGATGATATGTTCACAACCGGTTTCCACTGCCTCCAAATGGCCAAAAAAAAAAGTTACTGCAGGTGTAAAGACTAGTGTGAAAAATATAAAATTAGAAAAGGTTAATATATAGGATAAAAATTCAATAGTGACAAATAGTGACATTGTGAGATGAGGGTAAATACAGCACAAAGGATATATTTCAGTGAGATTTAAACCGTAAAAAAATGTCTCATCATTTTACGGAGATGGTTTAAGAGTTTTATTTGGTTTTAAATCCCAAGGTGAACTGCTGCCCACATACCTGATTGTAGTTCTGAAAGCCAAAGTCCCAGATGAAAGGTCAGAGGTCACTCTCTCATCTCAGTGATGGGGTCAGTGGTGAAGGGGGTTTCCACTTGATCTACAAACACTCACGTGCCGGAGGTGATTAGATTAGAGTCTCCAGCATTTTGCCAGATTAGTAGCTAGTAGTCAAATTGCAGTACATGTCTCTAAAGGTCTCTCAGGGAACAAAGGCAGCAACATTTATTGGTAGAGCACAATAAAAGTTATGATGTCCTTAAATAATACTTTAGCGCTGCAACCAAGCTGACCCAAAGGTTTGGCATTACATCGGCAATAAACGGCGGTCTCCTTTTTCTGCCATTTAGAATTAAAAGCGAAAATCAGAGGGTGAATATAAAGCATCTCCCCGTGGAAGGTTTTTATGCAAAATATTTGCAATTCAACGAGGAGGATTAACAGCCGTTGAACTGAAAAATAGATTCTAAAAATCAATTTTTTTGGCAGCCAGTGTGAGAGTTTAAACCACTCTTCTCTTGTGGTGCCCTTGTTTTCCAGCAAGGGCACCACGATTCACAACAATGTGAATTCTTGAAACCATCCCGGTGATTGAACCCATCAATGCTGCGGATTCTTCATGTTAAAGGAATATTTAAACAAACATCTGTCTTTTGAGTGTCAATTTCCTGCAGGCTTTAAAGGTGCCTCTGAGAAGTTTGTAGCTTGTTCCCGCCTCCTCCTTATGACACTAAATAAATAAATAGAATAAAAACATCCACAGAAACTTCTCAAACCTTTCCCAGAGCACAATCCGAGTCGTCCCATTTGATTCATCAAACTGTGTATTTAGCGAGTTAAAGGGTGAAGCTTGGCCTCCAATAGTTTGGAACGCACTGAACATATGGATCAATGGTGGAGATGTAACCGTTGTGAGTTCAAGCCAACCAGAGCTGCTTCCTCCACACGGGGCAAACTTTGTAGAGCTAGCTTTCAAGGCTACAGGCAGGTGAGTATTTGATAGATTTTCAGTGGAATATTCCTTTAAAGGGGCTTATCGTTTTAAAGAATGAACTCTGATCAAACTAAAAATTTCAACAACGCTAAGAATCTACAGCCACGCGAGTGGCTCTGTGGAGCTACGCTTAGGCTCTGTGATGCTCTGGAGCTAAACGCTAACATTAGCATGCTAACAAGCTGATTCTAAGCTGGTATAACATTCACCATGTTCACTGTTTTAGATTAGTGCTAAATGTTTGTAACTAGCACTAAACACGGGAACTTCGCTAGTTGTGCAGGTATTTGATTGTAAACCAAAGTATTGGACAAATCAAAGGTTTGACCTGATGGTGGCGCTACATGAAAAGTCAGAGGATCATCAAAGTTACACCGGAGGGGAACATGAATCTCTGGAACTAATTTTGTGACAATATATTCCAATGCTTGTGCAGACATTTTGATACTACTTCCTGATAAGGCATCATCAATAATGGGTTTGTAATGAATGGTTTTATTAACATTTACATTTACATTTACTCATTTGGCAGACGCTCTTATCCAAAACAACTTATGTGTGAGGGACAACACTAATGCTTCAGTTCAGTGGGAGACCTTGGAGTAAGTGCAAAGTACCAGGTCGATTCAAAAGACAAAGTGCAAGGAGATCAGTTAAAGAAGTGCGCACTAAGTGCTAGTTAGGCATGTTGGGGTGTTAGAGGCGTTAGGAGAGGAGGTTCTCTCAGAGGAGACGAGTCTTCAAGAGATTCTTGAAAATTGAAAGGGACATTTGGTAGCTCGGTCCACCATCGGGGGAAACATAAACGAGAACAGGCTGGACCGAGATCGCCTTGTGTGCAGGGATGGCAATGCCAGATGGCGTTCCTTGGAGGAACGCAGTGGCCAAGAAGGAGCAAAAGGCCGTGTGATTGAGTTCAAGTGCATGGGTGCAGACCCAGAAGTCAATCTGTAGGCAAGCATTAGTGACTTGAACGTGACTCGGGCAGCCACGGGTAGCCAGTGGTGGTAAATGAGCAGTGGAGTGACATGTGCCATTATAGGCTGATCGAAAAACCAGACGAGCCGCCGCATTCTGGACCACCTGTGAAGGTTCCACTGTGCACGAGGGGACGCCCGCCAGAAGGGCAGTGCAGCAGTCCAGGCGAGAGACGGCCATTGGCCTGTACCTGTAAGAGCTGGCTGGTGCACTGAGTCAGGTCAGGCCTGGTTTTTTCGCATGTTGCTCAGTGCAAAGAGGCACCGACGGGAGACAGATGCAACATGGTCAGAGGGGGATGGCTGGTCATGGAACATGGCACCCAGGTTTCTCGCGGCGGATGATAGATGAGGAGACAGTTTTGTTGTTGATGTTGCGATGGAGATATTGATTGTCCGGGATAACTATGAGTTCAATCTTAATAATAGTTAATAAATAATTTATTAGTGCTTTAGAGATCAGTCAAAAGCCATTAATTTACAACACGCTTTGTTAGAAAAAACCTCCTCCAGCATGAAACTTTGATTTGTCTTTTGTGCCCTTTGTTCATCAGGGAGACCTCTCCAGTGTGAATCTTTGACCACTCTTAATCTGGAAGAGTGCTGCAGGACATCTGGACCATCGCTCTGAGAATCCTTTTTTAAAGATCCAGTAACATCTATAATGGCAGGTTACTGACAAACCTTTGCAGCTCTTTTCCAGATGGTCATGGCAGGAACTTCATTTTTCCGTCAATTTATTCAGAGTTCATCATCGGGTTTTTTTTTTTCATTCAATTTTTGTGTGAGGCTGCTGCACCTGTTGCATTATGATCGTTAATGAGATTCACTATATTTTTTCACTGCGGTTTTGTTGCTAAACAAATGCATGTGCAGTGTATTTGCAATCCGGCCAATAAAACCGCAGCATTACAGTCACACGTAGTTGAAACCTTTCATAATGCCCCTGCGACACAGTAGATCACATTTCGACAGCATAGCGGCGAAACAACAGCACGGTATGAAAACAGCGTGGTCAGGAGGAAATCAGGATAACTCCACTGACGGCACAGGGTCGTCACAACGTGACAAAAACCACACGCCGCTGCTGCTGGTTGAGAGCTGGATGTGAAATTTAGTTGGTCCATGCAGAGGGGTCCAAACCCTCTGACACAACAAGGGCAACGGGTTACAGACAGATCACTACGGGACGCTTCGGAGAATACAGTAGACCGCCTGGAAAACTCGCGATAATACACAAAAGGGACGGGGCAATTGGGACCGGGAGAGTGGGGTGTAACACGACAGTAACATGATGATAATAAAGTAATAATAATAATAATACACCGCAGTCCCCTGGAGGTGGGCTGGCTGCAGGGTCCTCAGCAGCCCTACTCTCCTCAGAACCGGCTGAGTCTTAGTGCACCAACAAACAGCTGTCAGTGAAAACGTTCCTAATTACTCCAAATGCAAACCCCCCCCCGGCGACGGCTTGCACTATGCCTTTTAAGTTCACTGAGGTTACTGGTGTTTATTTTGGCCCTCCCCTGTTGCCATAGCTTTAGATCAACCAGTCAGATTACCTCTTCCTCGGGGGCTGCTCCGTCTCTAACCCCAATCTGCCTTTTGAGCGCAGGCCTTTCCTGCCGATTAAAGCCGCCTTCCCCTGGATGATCACGGCACATTGTCTCTGATTCTTTACGTGTTCACTCTGAGCAGTTTATCCTTTATGAGCGGTTTGAACCCAATGTTGTAAATTTGCGTTCCCATTTTAGGCTTTAGCTGATGCTCTTATCCAGAGTGTCTGACACTGACTGTCACAGCGGAATGAGCTTTAATTCCTGGATTACAGTCATCCACTCTTCTGTTACAAGATGAACAGAGGCGAAGGAACGACCCGTTGTCGAGTGTGACTGGCTGAAAGTATTAACAGTGTAAAAACCCGAAAACTCATTTAGTTCAAACATTATGCTTTGTACACAGGCCGTTTTTATCTCTACAGTTTTCCCCCTTTTGTTTCCCCTTCAGCAGGTTTAAGGTCGTTGAAATCGTCTTGTTCCTCGCCGTCCGACAGTACCAGCTCCTGAGAGAAATGCTCAAACGCAAGCTTATATTTATATTGGCCCTTTAGCGCCAACTTTCTCCGTCTGAAACACGTCTTTCTCTGGATTCAAACACAAGCCACTGTTTTTTTAACGAGTGTATGGTCAAATGGAAATATCCTAGATGCTTCGTCCGTTAGTTCACACCAATTTTCCACCAACATTTGGCCTCACGTGTTTGGTTTCTCTGGAAACTTTGGGATCTGCACTAGAATTTAAAACATTGTGTGTGTGTGTGTGTGTGTGTGTGTGTGTGTGTGTGTGTGTGTGTGTGTGTGTGTGTGTGTGTGTGTGTCTGTAATGACCAACCCACCAGCAGACCACTGCTTGTCATCACGTTAACGCTGATGAGATGTGTTATTAAGAGTCTGTTGCATAGTAGGACTAATTAGTACGGGGGTAAAATTAGTGGTAATAGCAGCAGTAGCACTAACGATGGTTAAAAAAAAAAAAAAGTAGTAATAGTAGTAGTAGCACTAGCGGCTGCAGTAGTAGTAGCTACACTTCTAGTAGTACTAGTACCACGAGTGATAGTAGCAGTAGTTATGAGCAGCAGCTGCAGCAGCTGCACTGGCAACAGTTGCAGTAGCAGGAGTGTTAATTAGGAAAAGCATATAATGAATAGTCTGCAGAGCATTTTCTCAATTATTGGATTATTCCTTTGGTCTACAGAATTAAAAAAAACCCTCACGATTTCCTAAAACCTTAAAATATTCAGTTTATTTTATCATATAAAAAAAGAAAAGCAGTGAATTCTCACTGTTGAGAAGCCGAAACTGGCAAACGTTTGGCATTTTCACTTGAAAACCATCGACTGGTTGTCATAATGAGTGACTTTTTTTTTTTTTTTGGGGCAAGCAACTAATCAAAAACTAATCGTTTGTGCTCTAATAGTACATGTAGAAAATACCAGTACTAACAGTATCATTACAAGTGTTAGAAATAGTACTAGTAATAAGGCAATGTTAATAATAGTATTAATAGTAGAAGTAGTTGCTGTTGTAATGATGCCAGTGTTAGTGGTAGTAGTGCTTGAGAGGTACTAGTGATAACACCAGTAACTGTAGTAGTAACAACAGCAGCCACAGCGGCACCAGCTGAAGTTGTCTTTTTAAAAGCAATATTTATAGTGATGGTAATATTAGCAATAATAGTACAAATGGCAGTAGTGGTTGTGGTTTTAGTAGAAGAAGTTACTTGTACAGCACTTGTATGGCACCGGTGAGAGGCACAGAAGTACTGGTAATGTTGCTTTTGTCTATAGCTGTACAGCAGTAGCAATAGCAATATCATAGTAGTAAACATAGTAGTGGTAGTACTTGTAAGTAGTAGTGGTGGCAGAAGACTAGCAAGGCTTTAGTAACAGTAATAGATATTGTAATAGTAATAATGATCAGTACAAAGAGTGAAACGAGCCAAAGGTTGGCTGAGCATCACTGTGGAAGCAGTGAAAATATCAGGTTTCATACCTACAATCAGCTGAGATTCACTCCAACAGCAACTGCCGTCCACACCGCTGCTGTAGCTGGACCTGGAGTCGAGCGTCTCTCTCTCTCTCTCCTGCAGGTTTTCATCCTGTACTTCAGGCCCAGCACCTTCAGGTGCATCCTGCTCCGCTGGGTCCGAATGCTCGGCTTCTCCATCGTCTACGGCACAGTCACACTGAAAATGTACAGGTGGGTCGACGCTTCGGTGTCGTTTATTTCACAGTAAAACCCCACCGCAGCACAACCCAACGATGCGTCCGCTGACATTCAGCCGATGAAAACTTACAGTGGCTGGAAAACGACAAAACGATCGATCTTTGTTCGTATAGCACCTTTCTTACGGGACAGGGCAGTTCAAAGTGCCTTACAGGTGACGGACAAGCTGAGAACCAGACCGTTCAAATGAAAATAGGAAAACGATTTGAGACTAATGCACAAGAATTAAAAGTGAGGAAAATGTAACGATGAACCCAATAAAATAGATTAAAAAGTTAATGGATGAAACAGATCAAAGACAATGACAAATGGAATCAATGAGAAAGCATTGAACATTTTGAAACATGAAAACGATCAAATAAATGATTAGATATTGGCTATAAAACATTCTGATCAAAAGCCAAACGAGTCCAAACTGTGTAGAGACATATTAAAACTTTAAGATAAATAAATAAACAAATTAAAACTAAACTGAATGACCTGTTTTTGATCTTCATGCAAAAGGCTGAGGGACGTTTGGAGGAAGAAATAACATCCTCGCCTGTAGAAATGGAAAGTTGAATTCTTAAGCAATAACATTTCATCACCGCTGAGTTCAGGACGCTCAGGGGTTTTTCTCGCTGCAGTCGTACTTAACCAACGTGTGCAAGTGTTTGCCGCCTTTTACATTTTATTGCTCTGTAACCGACATTACTGAGTCTGTCGCTGACTTTATGAGGCCTCTCTACGTGGGCTAGAGGTATATTAAGTTTCAGCGGGTGACAGGTAAACACCTAATGGGTTCATCACGCCAGTAAAAGAAGCAAAAGTCGTAAACAAACCATATAAACTTCACCAGAAAACCAGGAAAAATTCAGTGTGCCATTATCCCCTGACTGCCGCCTCATACCAGAGTTCAGCAAAAGTCAAATAGTCCCATAGTCTAAGGTCCTTAACCTCCAGAGTTCTTATTGTAGTATTGTATTGAG
This sequence comes from Xiphias gladius, assembly GCF_016859285.1. Lineage (NCBI taxonomy): Eukaryota > Metazoa > Chordata > Actinopteri > Istiophoriformes > Xiphiidae > Xiphias > Xiphias gladius. The sequence goes on along the minus strand of NC_053414.1, from coordinate 4,589,801 downwards.
TTGCACTAAATTGAACAGGTGTACCTAATAAAGTGGAGACTGGGTGCATATTTAAGGGTCTTCGTGGAAAGTCTGCGTTTTCTCTGCAGCAGTCACACGGTGATTTATTCTCGCCCTCCGCGCAGGGTGCTGAAGGTGTTCCTCTCGCGCACGGCCCAGCGGGTGCCCTACATGTCCAGCCTCCACCTGCTGAGGATTCTGGGAGTGATGCTGATGACGGTCAGCTGGTTCCTGTGCGCGTGGACGGTGGGCGTCCTCCAGAACCGCGACAGGAACATCCCGGTGTTCGTCACCACCACCACCTCCGACGGACAGGGGTTCAACCTGTGTTACCTGGACCGCTGGGACTACATGATGGCTGTGGGTGGGTGGCAGCAGAGGAACGGCGTGTGAGGAGCTTCTTCGCTCGGTGCCGTTCCTCGTCATTAAATCGTTTTATTTATGTTTGTTTTAGCTACCTTGATTGAATTCACTGAAAAGTTAGTATGAGTAAAACCATTTTGTGCACATATCTTAATCCCAATAATTCCCTCTATGGAGTTTGTTAAACCTCAAAGTGTCACTCAGAGGTCAAAACACAAATCAACTCAATTTGCCCCAGATAACGTTGTTACGCTCAAGCCATTATTAACCTTTATGAAACAGCACAATTAACATGGAAGAGTTTCAAAGAATTAAGGAAATTACAAGATTAATTAAATTATCGCTTTCCTTAAAAAGACAGCTTTACTTTAACTCTTACAATTTCGGCTCCATTCTGTCGTTTCGGCCGTTGCTTCTCATAGTAATAATAAAGACGTACTCACCAAATTATTGGCCGAGATCCGGGAAAACTCCCCAAAAAAAGTCTGACAAGGTAAGAAATCAGAAAGGTTGTAAACAAGCCAACAGTTCAGACGAATGATCTTGACTTCCTCATTAGGAGATAAAAACCAAACGTGAGCATACCTGATGTGTCAGTAATAATCCCTCAGTGGACGGGAAAACTGTGTGTACAGCTACAGTACGTGTGCTAAGTCGAGGCTGAACCAAGAAACTAAAATAAAGTCATATAAGACCAGTTGTAGGAAACAAGAATTTACCTTAAAAAGTAAATTCCTCACTGATGTCAGCTGTAACCCAGACTATCCTGTGTGACAGTTTATTATTCATTTAGCATTTGATCAGTATTGAATTGATAAAAACAAACTAAACTAAAAAAGAAATGAAAACATCGCTGTTTTTTTTTTTTGCTGAATTTGTAAGCGATCGCCGTTTCCTGTGTCCTTGCTTTCTCTGCCACAGCCGAGCTTCTGTTCCTGTGCTGGGGAAGCTCTCTGTGGACCACCGTCAGGCCGGTCCCCTCGGCCTTCCACGAGCCTCGCTACATGGGCATCGCCATCCACAACGAGCTGCTTCTCTCCTCCATGTTCCACCTGTTTCGGTAAACAGCCAGCCTAGCCGACGTGTTACCCCGAGACGCCTGAGGAACAACACGGTGCAAACACAGCGCGCTGATGTGAAATTATGTTGTGTTTTCTGTGTCCGTCAGGTTCACCTTTCCCTCTCTCCATCCTGATTGGATGTTGCTGCTCTCCTTCATGCACACCCACGTCACCATCACTGTGACACTCGCCCTGCTCTTCATTCCCAAGGTACTCAGCATTTTTATGGTCCAAAGTTAATCAACTATTGGGTAGAATAAGGGGTCTTAAGTAGAAAAAAAAAGGTCATCAGGTATTAAAAATTGGAGACTGATGAGTAATCTCAATCTCTTGGTGGGACATCCAGTCCTTTGTGATTATTACAGCTTGCCCGTCCAAGAGAGGAGTTTGTGATGTTGGGAATAAAAGTGTTATTGCACCTTATCAATCATTCAGGATCACTAGAATCACTGTGTTAAAGGCAGTTGGACTAGCTGCAATGCACGTCACACACCAGAAAATAAAATTGTCGAGTGGATTGAAATAGGGTGAGATAACTTAACTATTTTTACGTCTTGAAAATCCGATGTTTGTCCTGATAACGGCACCAGCTGTGCTGTTAAAAGTTAGCTCAAAGGTTTGTCTCCTGTACAGTGGCTATCTTAAACTCAAAAACACATTGTCAGACTTGTTGGCCTCAGCTGTTCCAAGACTCTGCAGTGCTAAGTAGCTAAATGCTACCATTGACATAATGCCACCATCACTTCCGCTTCACTACTCGTGAAATTTCTGCGGGCCGTGGTCGTTATACATTTTTTGGGACCAAAAATCAGAAAATCTTTGCGAGATGTCATGACAATCCATCCATTTTTTTCTGGAGACATTTCATGGACTCAAGTGTTGGACCAATAGTCCAGCAGATCAAGAGACCCGCACACATCAACATTGGTTTTAACACGGACGGGAGCGTCCTGGTTATGAGCTCTGTCCCGGTTTTGATCATATTTGGGATACGACGTTTTACATGGAACACAGAGGAACCTATTATTACGGTCCCTCGACACTTCATTTCTGTGGGCACCTGTGATGTTCACAAAGACAAACCGGCAATTTCGAAATGGTTAATTTGACATTCCGGTTACTGTTAACCTCAAATTAATTTGACTATGCCTGCTAACATTACATGACTTGTTCCATTGTTAGCTGTAATCTACTATGGACTTGAATAGATCTGGATTTTGATGACGTCTTCCATCTAAATTACCAGATATATTTAGCTCTCTTTACCAAAACACAAAATTCTGTCTCTTCATTACTCCACAAGTGAGATGCTTTCACCGCCGCCATTGATTGTGTCTCTATTACATCTGTTCATTCAGAGACCTTGATAAGATGTACAACAGCACCCCAGTTTCTTTAGGAGTACTCCATGGAACATATTCAGGTTTCACAAAACTAGGACAAGGGCTTTATCCAGGTTTCTGAAATCAGACACAAAAATGCGATGCTTTAAAAACTGGGATTCTCATGTCCACGTAAACACATTCAATGTCTTTTTCCTAGGCAAAGTGTTTACTTATGACTTGTATGCTTATGTGTGTTCCACAGTTTCTTCATGTGTCTAAACCTGGGAGAGAGGAGATTGCAGCAGAGGTGTATGAAGATGAAGTGGACCTGCGGCGCTCCGGCTCTTACCTTAACAGCAGTTTTCACTCTGCTTGGAGTGAGCACAGCGTGGACCCGGATGACTTTCGGGTAAACTCTCTTGTCCCCTCAGATCGATTTTATCACTTTCCATTGGGACATAATTTACAAAAGGTGGAAGAAAATTCCAAAGGTCACATTTAAATACAAAAAATAAATGTCCCTTAATTTCAGTTATGACCGCATGTAGACTCACTTAAACAGATTTTAAATGTATTCTAATTTAATCATAAATTAACAGTAAATACAGCCAGCAGTAGAGTGGACATATGTTGTATGACCTTTCTCCACCCTTTATCCTTTTCTTATCCTCAACTGTGTTCTTCTTACATGAAAACATGTCTTCTACCTTTCCTCTGATATGTTACCGTCCTTGTCATTTCCTCTCCTCAATCATTTCAACCATCTCCTCAATCTCTTCACCAATTCGCTCCCTTCTTCACATGCACCAGGATGAACTGAAGAAGCTATATGCCCAATTGGAAGTCCACAAGACGAAGAAGATGACCGCAAACAACCCTCATCTGTCAAAAAAGAGAAGTTCTCGATGTGCTTTGGGGAGATCCATTATTAGACGCATTGCTGAGATCCCAGAAACCATGAGCCGACAGTGCAGCCGTGAGGAGAAAGATGCATCTTTCCGCAGTAGAAGTGTGTATCTGTCTGACTCTTTTAGGGCCCCAGATACCATCAGTATCAGTTACAAAAGTTCAATTAAATCACCATCACCATCACCATCCATGCGCAAGTCCCAAAGTGATCATCACTATGTCAGGGAAAGAGACTCTCCCTTGCGTGACTCCATGTTAAAGGCCAACATTGTGAAAAGATCCTCCCAGCGATCTGAGACGGACTCCTTGGATATTCCACCAGGGGTCTGTAAGTCGGCCAGTGCCCAGAATCTGACAATTGATACCAATCTTTTGCATCCTGATCACATCAGGCTTCATAAGTCCTGGAGTCTAACCTCCAATACCTCCCACTCTATGGAGAATATACCTAAGGTTAACAGAGCCAGCACAGTTCTGACAAGATCCAGGCAGAGCATTTCCATTAGTGACCAGACCAGGAGTGCTCTCCAGTCAGAGTCATATGACAAGGCTGAGGTCTGTCCTTGGGAGGTAGAGCAAGAACCATCCAGCGACAAGAACCAGAAGCATGTCACCTACGCAAACTCTGAGGATGGTGAGGAAAAAAGGCCATCATCTCCACTGGCTCTTGTCTGTCCCTGGGACCATTTACCACCTGTAGAAAAGACTCCTTCGGGGGACAAAGGACAACAAGCTGAAACTGAGTCGCCCAAACCACAAGCTCCTGTGTCTGCAAGTGCACCAGGCTCTCCAAGACCAAAGGTCACAAAAGATCAGCGCGTCTTCTCTTTCCGCACCACCACAGGCAAGTGGCTCTCTGTGAAATCAATTATGGGATCAATGGATGCAGGAAGCAGATCCAGTAAGGATGGAAATTTAAATAGAGAGGATTCTGTCTCACAAAAAAGTCAGGAAAGTGCTTCCACAACACCAAGATCAGACAGATCTAGTAGACGTCCAAGCATGGAAAAGAGGTCACTGCAGAAAAGAAGTATGACAACAGCAGAAGGAAAACCATGCCTTGTGAAGCAGAATGCAATCAGACTGTCTTCCGGGGACTCTTCAGACAGAAGCCCAAGAAGGCTAGTGATCGTAAAGTCTGCCGTCTACCCTTGGGACATGGAAGATGTGCAAAAAGATGGCACCTATGAAAATGTGTTTTTATCAAGGCAAAACAGCAAACGTGGTAGTATAACTTCGTGGGAAACTGCTTGCAGCTCTAGAACTCCTTCAACTCACAGAAGAGGTAGTATTCGAATTACACCAGTCCGTAATGTTTCTCATGCAGATGTGTGTCCATGGGATGGAGCTGGTACTTTGCAGCAAGGAGAGGGACCAAAGAAGCAGCAGAGCATTAAAGCAGATGTTTGTCCTTGGGAATCGCAGGTATCTGAACGATCTAATGTATGTCCATGGGAATCTCAAGAGCAAGGGAATGTGAAAAGACAAGGAAGTGGTCGTGGTGACGTGTGTCCCTGGGAATCGCAAGGTATTCCAGTTATTTCTCATACTACTCTGTCTCAAGATTCACAGACACAACAGTCTTTGAAACATGTAGCAGATGTATGTTCCTGGGAGGCTGCTGAAACTGCCCAACCTTCAATAAGAAAAGATAATGAATATGCTAATGTTTGTCCTTGGGATGTTCAGGACAAGGCTGAAGTTGTGTATGAAAACCTAAATCCTTTGGAGACCAAGGGAACGCTGACGGTGCCCCTTCGACAAGAGGTTATGAAACCTGCCATGTACCCTAGTGAATCAAATGAAATGTTGAATAATGAGCAACAATACCATGCAAAATCGCCTGCCCTTAATTGGGGTAAACAAGTGACCAAGACAGTAGCAAGTTGTCCATGGGATTTCCCTGATCCTCCTAAAATCATGGAAGATATTTGTCCATGGGAAGGGGGAAGCACAGAGCCAACAAATACATGCTCAACTTCACAAATGACCATAAAGGTAGATATATGTCCCTGGGAAACTGGAAGTCAAGACAAACCAGAAGACTCACAAGAAGGTGTCTCGCCTTTGAAAGCTACGTTGGCACTAACTGAAGGGAAAGACAGTACAAGAGTAAATGTGTGCCCCTGGGAAACTGAGCCCCCTGAAAAAACTGCAGCTACCAAGATGGTGTCAAAAGGACTTGAAACACAGGCAGATGTTTGTCCATGGGAAACTGGGGAACCAGAATCAGGAAAGCAAGAGACCCCCAAAATATCTGACAGTCAAGCAAGGCAAAACACAGCTTGGGCAAATGTTTGTCCATGGGAGACAGAGGAAGCAGGGGCAGTCAAAATAGAAGTATCAAAAGCATCAAAGAAACTACAAAGACAGGAATATTCCAATGAAAAGCAAGACAGCATTAGAGAAGATGTTTGTCCATGGGAAACAGAAGAACCGAAAGTTCTCAAAAAGCAAGATAGCCCTCGGGCAGATGTTTGTCCGTGGGAGACAGAAGAACCAAAAGCTCTCAAAAAGCAAGATAGCGGTCGGGCAGATGTTTGTCCGTGGGAGACAGAAGAACCAAAAGTTGTGGAAAAGCAAGATAGCGGTCGGGCAGATGTTTGTCCGTGGGAGACAGAAGAACCAAAAGTTCTCAAAAAGCAAGATAGCGGTCGGGCAGATGTTTGTCCGTGGGAGACAGAAGAACCAAAAGTTCTCAAAAAACAAGATAGCGGTCGGGCAGATGTTTGTCCATGGGAGACCGAAGAACCGGATATTGTCAGAAAGCAAGACATTGCTGGAGCGGACATTTGTTTGACGGATCCACAAATGTCAATCGAAGACAAAGTTGATATTCCCAACAGTGAGAAAGATGAAGTCACAGAGAACCAGGGCCCATTAAGTGTAGAAGAGACTCCAGCTGACATCAGCACAGACCAGATTGATGAGTCTAAAGCAAACTTAGCCCTGGGCCGGCGTGATGCTTTGTATCCCTGGGAGATGGTAAGGAGCAGATCTGGTTCATTCACAGACAATGCCTCGGACGTTTTTACATGGGAGCCTGAGAATATTCTTGAAGAAGATGAAGAGGACGATGCAGAATGTGCTGCTGAAGCTCTTGTATTTCCACCTGACTTGTGACCTAAATCAAGCCAGCATTTATTTTCACTTTTGACCTCTCCCGCTACATCAAGTGTGAGTGTGAACTATATAAAACCATTTCGGCGGTACCCAGCTCCACAGGGAGGTCAGAGTGCAGGGTCAGCACAGGAACAGCTCCCCCCTACAGCTGGCAAAGACGAAAGCCCTTTCTGATGGACAAGTACTTGAGCTAATGAAACATTAAAACATAGGGCTGTGTTATTTGAGGTTGGACTACGACACTGTCCAACTAAGACGCCTGTAGTAGAAACTTGATGAGCTGGACGCTTTTGAGTTGTGCAGTCCTGACTGAAAATAATCTCTCTTTTTACTGAAGCACATATTGCAGACTCATCACGTCCCTCATTGATCCAGCAATGATCCACAAACAGATATTCTCTGAACGATGGAAGGGCATCTAAGGCAATTAGATGAAGTCCCTTTTCTTCCTGCTTCTACCCTCCCCCCATTATAAATTAAAATGTTTTTTGTGTCTTTGCATGTTTTTAGCCGACAATTCACATATTTGCCATGTACGTAGAGTATGTTGGACAAATGGCTGGTGCGAATATAATCACAAAATCGGAACTTAAAAAGTCTACAGTGCTCGCAGATGCAAATATAGCACAGGACCTTTGAGACAAAACCCTAATCCAGCGTACACGTGATAAATTCAGTCTAATTCTGTTCTTTTGTGGAAATTATATTTTTAAAGTAGAAGAAAGTGTTAAGTGTCAAGCAGTGCCGCCACGACTACAACGGATGTCAAATTTCATTTCAATTAAGTATCAACGATTCATAAAACTATGCATACCTGTTTGCTTAAGTGACTGATTAAAATTACTCCCTCACTTTTGACTCAGTCATAATAACGGGAAAAATAACACTCAACCAATAAAAAAGGCAATGCCAAAAACTGCATAAAGCACCATAAACTCAGACTTGAGGCCTAAGAATTCTCCCCGTTACGGCGCAGTGATTACTGCACATTTCTTTTACATCTGAGATCTGCAGAAAATGCCACTGCAGTCACTGCTAGAAATAGGTACTCTTTGGTCTTGGAAAGGAACTAGATTTTAAGAGATCCTTCTGCAAGAACCCGTTAATATACAGAGAGAGATGGTAACACTGGAGAAAGAATGATGCTGATTTTTCCATGAAATCAGTTTAGGGATTAGGCAAAGATTTCTTATGACTATAAGATATCTTCATTACAAGCTAATAATTTATCTGCATCAACAGTGGCCCTACATTCCAACGTCTCAGCAGTGAGTAGTATTTTATAAAGCTCTGAATCATTACACTAAGTTTAAGGTACAGACGATTGCAACTTTTTAAAAGCAGTATTATTTTTGGAAAAAGGTTTTATGGTGAATAAAACAGTATTAGCAGTTTTTTCTGTATTGATGTAATCAAGTCACGCGTCTATGACAGCGAGTATTCTGTGAAATCGACGGTCAATTGTTGGTGATGGGGACGACGACCAGCACTCCTGCTGCAGCTACAGTCATTCAGTCTCACGCAGCTTCAGGTTTCTTTCATTTAGTGATCTCATTGTTAAACACTGCGCCAAGTTTTTTTAGTCAGTGAAGTGACCTAGTTTTTGTGAGCCTTGTTGCATGTTTGTGTGTTTTTGAATGAGCGTGCTGTAATTTGTTGTCATGTAAAAAAAAAAAAAAGAAAAAAAAAATGTAATATTATTGTAACACACCCTTTGTTTCGCATAGAGAAGCAGCCCATGTACTGTTTTCAATTTTGTATGTATCTTCTATGAAAGATTATTCCGAAAAAACCTGGTGTGAAGAAAAGCAGATGGGACACTTTATTTTTGTATTTCCTGAGGTCAACACGCAGTATATTCATCACAGAAATAAACCATACAGTTTCTGGAGATCTGTACATTTTTATTTTTTACATGTACACATTAAACTAGTCTCATAAAGAAAACATAAAAATGTGTGAAACGACAGCGAGCTGAAGTCATGAAAAGAGCTGTTATTACTGTTCCAGACTTGTGTGTGATGATGATTTTCTGTAGAGTGCGAAGCAGCTTTATTGGCTTCGGGACACAGCGGTTTGTTCATCCTACAACTCACCTGCTGCTTCCACCATCTGAACAGCCAAAAGCCTTTTTTTCCCAAACAGAAAAGACAGAAAAGGCTCCAAAGGAAGCCTGGTTTCCTGCCAAAGGGGACAAACTAACCAATCATGGCCAAATTTTAAACGGCATTTGGCCCACGGCTGGTGCTAATGTCCTCCTGTGGTTTAATCGAAAGAGCAGCGCCATCTGGTGGCCTATTTATACCACTGTACTGCCGCTGGTTTGGGAACTTCATTGTTGACGGCATCGAGCTCTTGTCCGGCCCACAGCTTCGGACCAGGAATCATGACGGTCTGGGAGAGAACAAGGAGCAGATGAGCGTCACTTGTAAATTCATATCAACACGCAATCACATGATACATAACCAATATCTCAAGTGCCATCCATTCCGCACCCCATGTCATGACTTATTTTGTTCCAAGGGCAGTTAACCTTCGGGGCCAAGAGGGGCAAACCAGTTTGCATCGTTCAAAACACCGAGGAGCCACTGGACACGACTTCAACGATGCGATTACTGCGAAAGAAGCGTCCTAGTGGGACTGTAATGGTTTGCTTCTGCATTCCTCTGTTGTTTTATATCAATACGGACGATACAGTTCCCAACGTTTTCTTAGAATTAGGAGGTATTTGCTATTTACCCTACTTGTTTTTAAACTAAACACCAAGAGCAAACAAAGAAAATAAAAGAGCAGCAGATTAAGACGTAATTGCGTAAAACCTTTCCGGTTTAATTTTTTTTCCCCTCCATTTAATTGACTACAGCTTGTGAAAGTGTCCTGCTTTCGTTTGTCAGTTGGCTTGACAGATTGTGACTGACAGGTGGCAGAGCCTAAAATAACCGTAGACCGCAGAGGTTTGGTGAAACCGATTTGACTGAGGTTTTTGTAGCGTCATGCATGTAAAGAACCGCAAGAGGATTTAAAAGGAATGAAAAATGTTTAAAATATATATATTTTTAAATCTGCATAAAATGTATCATCTCTTCGGTCAGTTCTGGTTAAGAACTGAGTTTAATATTTTTTTACATAAACTAATCTCCCTTGTTTTCTTACAGTAAATGAAAGGTGTGAGGAAACTTGCAGCACTGCTTTTGAGATCACATTTACAACAAGGTCTGTTGCAAAGTAACAAAGAGAACGAAGGAGCAGAGACAGTGTCGTCACTTTTATGTTCACCGACAAAGTGAGCACCGATAGCGAAGCTTTTTTTTTTTTTTTAGGTTCTATCAGAGAAGAGTAAGAGACGCCTTCCAGGCAACATTACTGCTCCATCTGTCAGGTACATCTCAGACACAGCAGGGACTGACTCAAGGATTTAAGGTGATTAAGTTCTACGTTTTGCGGTGATGCGTATAATGCAAGTCATCTTCTATTCCAGTACACACACCGGGAACTTTATTAGGGACACCACACTAACCCTGGGTGGTTCCTCCCTTTGCTCTCAGAACAGCCTCAGGTCTTCGTGGCCTGGATTCTACAGGATGTTGGAAACTTTCCTCTGAGATTCTGGTCCACGTTGACACGATTGCATCACCTCATTTCTGCAGATTTGTCGGCGTCACATTCAAGCTGCCAATCTGTTCTACCACATCCCAGAGGAGTTCTACTGGATCCAGATCTGGTGACTGTGGAGGCCACTGAAGTCCACTGAACTCATTGTCATGTTCATGAAACCAGTTTGAGACGACTTTAGCTTTGTGCCATGGAGCATTATCCTGCTGGAAGTAGCCAGTAGAAGATGGTGAACTGTGGCCATAAAGGGAAGCACAAACACTCAGATGGTCTGTGGCATTCAGACCATGATATATAAGGGGCCCAAAGTGAACAGTCCCCACACCTTTACACCACCACCACCAGCCTGGACTGTTGACACAAGGCAGGTTTGGGTCCATGGATTCATGCTTTAGACACCAGATTCTGACCCCACCATCTGCTGCCTCAGATGAAATCCAGATTCATCAGACCAGGGTACTTTTTTCCAGTCTTCAGCTCTCCAGGTTTGGTGCAGCCCGTGGCCACCGCGGCAACAGATTTCTGTTCTCTTACCAGTAAAATGAGTAAACTCTCTGGAGACTGTTGTGTGTGACAATCCCAGGAGATCAGCAGTTTCAGAAACACTCAGACCAGCCCGTCTGGCACCAACAGTCCTGCCACGGTCAAAGTCTCTGAGATCACATTTTTCCGTAGTCTGACGTTTGATGTGAACCGAAGGTCCTGACCCGTATCTGCAGGATTTTCCGCACTAGACTGCCGCCACATGATTGGCCGAGATGTGCTATTTAATGAAATATACTGAAACATTAATAGAAATATTGCCGTTTAACTCGGAATCAACTCTGCGAGCAACACAATCCAGTCAGCAGGAGTCCCTTCCAGAGCGTAGTGATTAGGAAAAGTTCAGCCTGATGTTCGGACTCCGTTGACTGAGGAACATTAGCTACAGTAAAAGAGTTAGTTAACCCCAATTACAAAACACATATTTTGTTTTTCACCTCTGGTTGTATCTACAGACAGTTTTGGCTGCGTTTGTCCAGGTTTTGAGATCTCTGCCTCCAACCCAATACAATCGACGTGAAAGGAATTTTGGTTTGTGCTGCTCAGACCATTAAAAAAAAAAAAAAATTACATCTTTCCAGAACCAATTTCGCTGTTGTGATTTAATTTCAAAGAAACGAGTTCCTTTGTTAAATGTCTCACTAGTCCCCGAGGTCTATGGCAATATCCTTGTCAATAAGAAAATATAAAGTCTTCAATAACTGGACAGTTCACACTGGGTCAGTTATGGCTGATGAATGTCAGCACTGTAGCAGGGAAGTCTGTGTCGGGAACATTTTGGCTTAGCGATCTGACGAAACAAGCCCGAGTCAAGACCTCCTCACGAGCTCTTTCCGGAGCTTGTTCGGCAGCTGTTCCGATCTCCCCATTATCAAGTGCTATGTGTAAAGGCTACTGAGGGGACCCCGAGTCGGACATGTTCACTATTTCTAAATGCCAAGGATGCACTTTGGTGCTTCATTTTTGCCATATTTTATGTTTCTCTAGACAACTCTCTGCCGTGCGCCTCATGTTGATTTGAGGTTACCTGCAGTATCACGCTGTGATTAAAAAATATATATATTAAAAAGCTTATTACATATTCTATGCTCATGTTTCAGGAGATTACTCCTGTACTGATCTCAGTTGGAGCAGAATGTGGACTGTAATCAAACCCCAGATGTATCATTCTCTACTTTATGAGAAAAAGCGAAAGCACTTAAGAGGGTTCATATAAAAGCACGTGTGACAGCAAGGACAAGAAATATAATATACTTGAAGAAAATAAGAAAATGACATTAAAAAGTGTGAAAGATGGAAACATATTCCATCAACCTTGTTCACGTGGTCATTAAAGTGAAGTATGAACTGGCCAGTTAATAAAGGTTCTCTAATATCCTTTTGACAGGGAGAGTGGCTTGGACCTCTGCCTTCTTCTTACTAAAAGATAAATGCTGTCGGCCGGTGCAGAGTAGGGGGTCACCTTAATAATTGGGTCTTTGGCAGGAGCCCAGGATGGCACTATTTTTCCGTGTAACCTCCACCGGCCGTAGGGGTTGACGAGGTGTCGTTCTATAACCAGGTACTCCAGGACGTCCTTCGGCTGCTCCTCGCTGCCCAGCATCAGCCTCCCGAAGCGGTCGTAGATGGCCAGAGTCTGTAGGACAAACGCACATTTATATAAGAGGGTTTATTAAGTGATCTAAATCTGGATTTGAACCTTGGCTTTAGCCCTCGGACGCAAACCCCAAAACTGCTCTTCAATTAACTGTGTGCGACATACAGTGGATATATATAACATTAAAACCGTTCGGGTTTGGATGTTTTTTTAATCCGGCACCAGTGCAATTTGGGTCCCGAGATGTGACTTTGTTCTGTTCAGTTCAAAACACTTTATTTGTCTCTCAAGGGGCAATTTGAGGCAAGTGAGATTGCAAACAGAAGTGCACATAGACAATTCATTTAAACACATGAAAAGCAATCTAAAAATACAAATGTGACAGTGCTAGAAAGAGCAGCCCATGCAGTTGTACACAAAGGTTTTGAAGTGAAAAGAAGTAAATAAAACCCCTGCAGCAAAGCAGACATTAAAAAATGTCAACGCACCGTTACTTTTTATTTCATGAACTAAAAAAAAAAAAAAAGTCACAGCAATTCTGGAGTGTGCAACGGTTTAAGTCTAAGTCAGCAGTTACGAACCCTTCCTTTGGCAGATATCACAGCTTGCCAACACTTCTTGCAGCCAGCTATGAGTCTTTCTTTTCTTAATTTAGGAATTTTCACCCACTCTTCCTGCAGATCACTTCCAGTTTTGAGATATTTTTAGGCTGTAGCATGTGAGATATACAGTTTTAATGTCCCATCGCTGCAGGGGTTGTAGTTACTTTACTTCTTTTCATTTCAAAAAAAAAAAATCAACAAAACTTGTAATTTACTCTAAAATTTGCATACAAACGTAGCTGAAGGGCACAGATTCTGTCAAAAAAATTCAAGTGGCTCCCGGAATAATCAATCTAAAACACATTCCTTATTCTATTAGCTTACAGTAGTCACAGAGGGCATCACGTGCGGGGTTGTTGATAATCGTACATGTGCTTCTGAGGACTTGATCGGTATTAAGATGTATTAGAGGTCGCTGTGTTTTGCCAATAACTCTAGAGTTGAGGTTATCAACACCTTGGTTGTGGACCAGCAAACACATGAAAGAGGCTTTTCAATTAGAGGAATAAAACCTTGTCAAAGTTCTCGGACCTGAACCTGTTTCACAAGGACATCTGTATTAAAACTAAATCTCAATCTCTTATCAAACATAGTTCCCAAGTATTTCAGTGTATTTATGAGTTAAAATTAATTTATGTCCAAAACTATACTTGAGCCTTGGCCATGCATGGTAAGAGTTATAATGATATATCTCAACAAAAAAAAACAGGAAACACTTTGAGAAAACGCTCTGCACACAAATGGTTCGTACTCAATCCTGCATTGTAGCCATTAACACATGGATCGTACCTGTTTGGAGTGCATTCGAACCGTCACCTGGCCGTACAGGTTGCCTTTGGAGACCATGTCGGGGCAGCGGGCGTGGACCACTCTGGGTGGCTCCAGGGACTCGACAAACCTCCAGCGAATCGTCTTGTAGCGGTTCCCCCTCGTCATCTCCTGGACACGGGACAGAGGAGTGACAGGAGGAGTTGCAGTGCGGCATTTGATTAAAAAAAAAAAAAAAACGTAAACGAGAGGGGGATGTAGCTGAATTAGCTGGTGTGGTTCTTCACAAGAGGACGGAACTTACCGGATAACACCTCTCTGTTAACAAGGAGTGAAGTTTCTCCTTGTTAAACCTGAAAAAAATAAAATAAATAAAAAACAAGACCAGAGGTTCACCTTTCTCTCTTGACCTTAAACCAAATGTTCTTATATATTAAGTGAGTTAATGCTTCGTTTGACAAAAAAGTATTTAATTTCATGACAGGCTGCATTCGTTTAGGCTCTGCCTCATGTCAGTCAGGCTACACAAACATGATCACCTAGAAAATAATTCCCCTGTTAAAAATTCCCAGTTCATTTCAAGCTAATTTTGAACTGTAAAGTTTAGAGCCCAAACAACTAATTGATTAATCGGTCAGTTGATCTGACAGAAAATGAATCACCAACCAAAAAAAAAAAAAAAGCCAAATGTTCACTTCTTCCAGCGTCACATTTTTCGAGAATCAGCTGCTTGTCTTTGTCTTATTTGAAAATGAATGAAATGTTTACGATGAAAAGCCATTTGAAGATTGTTTTAGAATATTGTGATGGTCACAGCTGTCAGAAGAAAAATGGAAAATAATCTGCATAATCTACATGTGCTGTTTTGTTTCTAACAAGTAGACACGTACAGAATTAATTAAATAGTTTTTTGACCACAAAAAAAAAAAAAAAAAAACATGTCTAAAAGAACTTCATCATTGGGTGGAGTTTTCACGGTTTCATTTTAGTTTTATCCAGTTCAGTTTACTCTGACCGAGCAAACTCAATCCTCTGAAGAAGACTGAGAAATGTGGTTGAATGCTCCAGAAAAAGCTAGTAAGTGGACCTTGAGTTAGGCATTTTTTTGTGTCAAATATTGAATGAATTCTGTAAGACTGTTTTTTTGTTGTTGTTTTTTTTTTTTTTTTTTTTTAAATCATGACAATGACAACTGAGCACAAGTCGATGAGACAGTTTACTGAACAATGGCTGGATCAGAATTTGGACTGTAATCAAAAACCAGAAATTTCATCCTCCATGCTATGACAAGGAGCAAGGGCCACTAAGAGAGGACATGTTAAAGCACATGTGACAGCAAGGGAAGCTAGGTGTACCTAATAAACTGACAACTGGGTCGAAACTAGGGCGGATTGTAAGAAAATAATGAAAAAGGTTAATATACTGAAGAGTACCAGACAGTTTGATCACAGTAAACATGACTATCGTAACACTAAATGTACATGAGCTTAGTACAGCAGCTCTACAACATGTGATTAAATTGGAATGGCTGTCTAATTCTTGATTTTAAGTCTGCTATCTTTTTAACGCCTGGAAAAGAAGGGAAAATGGACATTAGTATTTATTTTGATTTCTCTAGTACTGTATATGTTTTTTTGTCAGTCACTCATTTTTTTTGGTGTAGAAAAGCAATGTGGTGTAGAAAGCAATGGTCTTTAGATTTTATTCCGGAAGAAGCCTAAGTTGCTTCTCTGTTTTCGGAAATCTACACACAGCAATCTGGTCCTGGCATGTATGAATTTGTGGTGTGTTGTAGGCCCATGTGTTCTGGGCATAGTTATATGCACAACAACAACAACATGAATAAAAATTTGACTGATTCATCCATTCCATCTTTGTCTTGTGAGATCTTTTCTGAGCACTGGCTCATTAATCACTAGTAAGTAGAACAAAGCCAGTTTTTTAGCCTAATTTGTCAACAATGCAAAGGATCTTTCTTTATTTGAGTTATTTCCCACTTTGCAGCATGTGTCATTACTCTCACTTCCGTAACAACTGTCACGCTGTTAGATTCGTTATGTCTCCCTGAGTGGGAGGCTGAGATAAGCTGTGTCAGCCGGCTGAGCGAAGTGGAGACAGGAGTTCATTTTCTTACTGTGTCAGAGCGTTGTGAGCCTCGATGAAGATTTCTTGAGCTCGCTCTGCAAAATCCTTCGTTGAGAACAGAGAGTCGTGCTCTTTGATTTTACGAATCCTGTGAAGACAGAATAAAAAATCTTCAGCGTTTGCAGCTTGATTGTAACAGCTGACCTTTTAAGATGTTTTGGATTTAAATGGATGAGACAGCTATAATAAAATGACAAACTCACACCGAACTCAGTTCTCTCCTGCAAGATCCAGACATGTTTGACGGGAAAAACGTCAGAACGCGAACAACGTGAGGGGTTAGAAAAACAATCTTACGCTAGCTGTGAGGCAGCGCTCTGTCGTATCTGTTCAGTCCGTTGTTTCAGGCCCTCTTTAGACAGAGTGGAAAGACGAGCGTCACCCTCTGGGGGGATGTAGGGATCAAAGATTCCCGCTGGTAAAAACAGCAGACAGGACTGATCAATCAGTGAGTACCCCCCAAACACCGACAGTTTTTAAAATAGATCGTTTCAATACCAAACTGCTATCTGATTGATGAAGAGTAGCCCCACTAAAAGACTCTTTTTAGGGAGTTGTAAACTGGGATTTATTACAAAACACAACAACAGCAGTTGTTGGACAAATGTGCTGAATCTATCTCACTACTCTGTGACTCCAGTTTCTTTAGCCAGATGATTACCGGATGTCTCAGTTTCTGTACCATTTACCAAAACAACACGTTTTTCTGCAACTCCCAGTAAGAAACTTGCACATCTTTTTCCATGACACCGTTTTCTTAATTTAACAAAATAACATCTTAAATGTTGAATTTTGTCTCAGCGCAGGCAGCCATACGATTGTAGCGATGAGGCACCAATTCAAATTACGGACATAAAACAAAGTGAAAACGAAATGGGTGCTAATATGCAATTTGGTCTGACTATCAGGCTACAAAAAATGAGGCAAAATATAATTTAAATCAGAATCAGTCTGATTGAAGAATACATAAAGAAGAATATGAATTTCGACTAGACAATGGATGCCAACTTTACTCTCCTGACAGTTTTTGATACCAAAACCACATTTTAGTCATCACCGAAAACTTTTGAGGTTCAGTACCCAGACCTACTGGTGGTTACATGTTAAAAGTCACTGGTAAACTGGTAAAGCTGGTGTGGTAAACTCACTAACCATCAACTTAAATCTACCGGCATTAGTCTGAATAGACACTATGAGCCTCTCCTGAAAAATATATATTGTTTTCGTAAACGATTCAATTTTCCAGTTTTACGTTCCTATTTCCTAATATTTCTCTAGTCAGATATTGAACACCTTCTTTAACTGTCTTGATAAAAAGGTTGGCGGACTGTGAAACACCACGGAAAAAGATGCAAATAACAGTTACTAATAACTAATTATTAATGTTAATAATAATCTCGGTGTTATCTCCGACTGTCCAGCGACTAAAGTTTTGCAATCCTGCTTTGTCCAACTGAGATATTTAACCAAGATCAGCTCATTCCTTTCACCTGCAGATGGAGAAAAAGGTCAACCACTCTTATCTCCTCCAGACTGGACTACTGCAACGCCCTTTAGTCTGGTATCAACAACCAAAGACTGTAGCTGATACAAAACGCTGCTGCCAGGCTTTCAACACGTTCTAAGAGAAGTTGCCACATCACACCAATCCTTGCTTCCCTTCACTGGTTACCTTACTCTGTAGTAATTGCTTTAATTGTTTATCATGTTTTAGATTAATTTATTATTTTTATTCCTGGGTTTTTACTGTAAAGCACCTTGTAACTGTGTTTTGAAAAGTGCTATATTAACAACGCTATTGTTATCATTATTATAAATAAGTTGACATAATATGTTAACATGAGCAGCAGCTGTTTTACCAGTGCAGGCGATGTTGATGGGCCTCTCAAAATACTCCTGTCGGATGACTACGCCCGTCGCTCGGCTCTTGGCCTCCATGCTCCCCTGCATCTTCCCCTTCATCCCCACCGTTGGAGGGATAAAGTACCGCTTCTTGGTCCGGACCGGCAGGAAAAGTGGGACTGGGTGCCTCACACCCAGAGACGCCTCGGCGTTCTAAGAGAAGGTGGACGGAGAAATGCTTGCTGATTACAGGTGTTTTCAAAATTAATCTACACTCAGTGGCCGCTTTATTAGGTACGATCTAATGCAATCCAACACGACAGCTCTGCCATGAATCCTAATGAAGTTTCATTTGTTGGTGACACTGTCAGAAAGGTGTCAATTTACTTCTTTATGTTATTATTGAGATCGTAGTAGGTGGTGGTTTTGTACATTACATTTAAGGGGGGTTTCTAATATTCTGCCCCTCCTCGTTAATGTAAATGGGGTGGAAAAAATATGAGAAACACCTTTCAATGTAATGCAGTTCACCACCACCCACTACGACCTTAAAATAATGTGATAAGTCAAAATTTTGCCTTTTAGAAGTTAAAATGATGTAAATTAAGTCAGAATTTTAACTTACCTTCCCTGTCACAGTTTTGACTCAGTAACTCTCATAAGTTCTACATCATATCCAATAATTCTGACTTAGAAACTTCCTGTTTTGACTTATTTGTTTTTATTCTCGTGGTGAAAACAGTCTCCCATGTCCTGACCGTTAGCTAACGTTAGCTAAGCTAGCTCCGGGAAGGACTGCGTGCAGCGCAGCGCGTTCAGAACAAAACAAACCGAAGCTGCTTCTTCAACAAATTCGCTGACTAATGCTTTTTAAAAGCAGTAACGTGTTATGGTTGACGTGTCAAATGTTTCGTTACCGTAAGACTGCTGCATGTTGCTCTGTGAAGGACCACCAGCGTCCTCCTCATGGGCATCGCCATTTTTTCCCCCGATTACCGGAAAGAAGAAAAAAAACTTCCGGTTATCACTTTCAAGATAAAACCGTGAACCGTGGAAATCGTGATAATAAAAAAATTGTCATGGTAAGTCAAATATTTCGACCAACTAAGTCCGAAATTTGACATAAAAAGTCAAAATTGTTAAATTAAAAAAGTCATAATTACGAGTTAGAAAGTCTAAATTTTGACTTACTATGTCAAAATAATGATTGAATACTCAAAATTAGGAGATGAAAAGTCAAGATTATGTAATAAAAAGTCAAAAATGATCAGACAAAAGTTGAAATTATGAGATGAAAAGTCACAGTTATGAGATAGAAAGTCACATCTTTAAATTCTAAATTTTGGGGCTTTTGAATGTTGGTCAGACGAAACAAAAAAATTTGAATTTGTTAACTTGGGCTCCGGAGCATATTTCACAATTTTTTGACATGTTAAACACTGAAAAATCAACTGATTATTGTAGAAATAATTGTCAGATTGATCATGAAAGTAACTGGTTGCAGCCTTACCTCTGTGATTGATTACCACTGCTTTATTGTAAGTTTGTGTAAATTACTTTTTTTAATTATTTCGATTAAAGTTAATTACTTTTTAATTCAGTGGGTCAAATAAAAACTAAAAAAAAACTTTAAAAAAGTTGGAGTAAATTGTCCATAGTGTGTTAGAGGAGCTGAAGGTTTTGTCGTTGTTCACAGGTGAAGACCTGAGACCTGAAAGGGCTTGAAGTTTCAGCTGAAGTGTAAGCACTGCATGCAGTTGAAATGTCAGTTACAGAATGGAAAAGACACAAATAAATCATAAATAAACCAAATAAATGATAAGTGTAACAGGACAGACTGCACACCTGGACTTTTTATTTATCAAATTATGTATAACATCTTTTATATATCAGAATAATCGGATCTTTCAAGGTTTGCGTGGCTCTGTACAGCATATATCCACCAGACTCGCACTAATTTACAGTGTATTATGGTATATTACCACCATTGTACAGTGTATATGCAGCACACAGTATAGCTGTGGGTCTATCTTCAGTCTCTATTTTTTAATGTATATTTATTTTTTGTTTTTATACTTTATATAGTCCATTTGGTTACTGTATAGAATTTAGCCTTTAACTGCATCATTTGTTATTGACCTACCTCATTTTTTTAATTTTTTGTTTTTTTATTTATTTATGTGCAGAAGCAGCTGCAACACTCCGATTTCCCTTTGGGATTGATAAAGTGCTCTAGTCTTGAAATAAAACCTCCTCAATGAAGGTTATAATGTTCAGCTTGTTTTAGAGAGTGGCTAATAAACGTATATAAATACAAATACACACACACACACACACACACACACACATATATATATAACTTCATACATATGGAACTTCAATTTCATCTTCAAACTCTTTAAGCAATTTCACTTGAGCTTGTGTTTTTGATTGCACGGCCATGTACACGCACGTTGGGCACGTATGCAGAGACGTGATGACGCTGTCTCCGTGTGTGAATGTGTATGTATGTATGTATGTGTGTGTGTGTGTGTGTGTGTGTGTGTGTGTGTGTGTGTTAGAGTGAGTGAGTGAGTGAGTGAGTGAGCGAGCGAGCGAGAGAGAGAGCGCGTGCGCGCGTGTGTGCGCGTGCGGACGCAGGTTAAACTGAGTTGTTTGGGCTGTTGCGGGGAGAGAGGAGTCGCCCAAGAGGGTTTCAGCGCACGGAGTCACTACCTGCTGTCCATCCCCACTGCCGAGGCCCGGTCTGGTCAGCGTTGCACTAATAAAACTCAGAGCGATAACTACCCTCACACACGCAGCACCGTCTTCGTTAGCGTAGCCAGCCAAAAATACAGGAACCATGCCCGAAAGGAGGCCCTTCGTACGGTTACCGACTGACGTTTACCCCGTCAACTACGGCTTATGCCTGAAGCCCGACCTGATCGACTTCACTTTCGAGGGCAAGCTGGAGGCGCTGGTGGAGGTATGTTATGGATAGGTTTGCGTCTGCATGGTGGAGGATCTCGTTATGTAATCTGACCATCTAACGTTTCCAGTAGCTGGCTAATTTTGCCGTGTTCGACGAAAACCTCGTTGACGGAGGTAGCTAGTGTTAACGTTAGCTGGCGGTTGCTAACTGACTAACCTTCTCTCAGGGGCTCACGCCGGCCGAAGGAGACCTGTGAATGGAGAACAAACGACGGCGGGGTGTTTGTGCGACTAGCCGCAAGCTAAGCGAAGCTAGCTAGCCCAACAGTCCCGTAGAAAGCCAGCAGACTTGCCTCCTCATGTTAGCTTAGCCAACTGTCTCATACGGTGGACATTAGCCTGCTAGCAGCGCCTGGCAATGCGCTTAATGTGCAGCCGGAGCACCGTAACCCCTTATAACATCAATGCATTACTGTTAGGCACTATCAGTATATAGGGTTTTCGATTACAGAAGTTGTTAACTATAGCTAACTAGCGGCTAGCAAGCGCTCACTAATGTTTGCTAAATCATGGCAACATCATGTCGCCCCCTCCCACCCCGAGCCTCTCTCGGTCATTCATTTCAACCCAGGTTTACCTTGCACACATATCTGGCAGTTTATTAGGTCCACCTAGCTAGAACTAACGCAGCCCCGCGGTAAGTCCTCCCTTCGCGGAGGTTATAATGTTCGCTTTTTGTTGAAACCGTGTTAGAGAGGTGTTGGTTCAACTGTGCGGTCACTGTGGAGGCTGCAGTTTGTTGCGCTGTCTAATTGCGTTACGGGTCTTAAAGGTGCTTCTATTGATTTGTCCAAACCACTTCCATCACCGAGGGTTGGCTAAATAACAAAAACACCTCTCCTTGTAACACAATACAGTTTCAACAGCACCACAAACTGCAGCCCTCCAACATGACCATCTGGTTGAGTCAACACCTCTCTAAAACTACTTCAACAAAAGCCGAACATTATAACCTTCAGGAAGGTAGAATTTGATGCAGGACTGTTGTATCAGATGGGTATAGATAAAACTAATGCAGTCTAATACAACAATCCTGCGATATTAGAATTATTTATTTATTTATTTTGGTTACCGAAATTGTTTTCAGAGAGATGTTGATTCAACTGTGATCACTTTGGAAGCTGCAGGCTCTGGTGCTGTTGAGTTGTGTGGTGTTATACAGTGCAGTGTTTGTTATTTCTAGTTTTCCTATTTCCTAATATTCCTAATAAACTGACAACTAAGTGTATTTAAACATTTTAAAACTGTCCTGACCGGGGTATCGCTTTGTGGATCAGTTGGGTCCCTTATTACTTGTTTCTGAAGTGGGTGTTAGATAGTAGCTGCTATAAAACTAACACATGGAACAATAGCAGCTCAATTTGCATATAAGTCATGAATAGAAGTGCAGTGTGTAAATGCAGAGTTGTGTGGCCACCTGTCAGCTGATTTTCCTACCACCTGTGCCTGCTGCTTCGTTTATATTACACCTTTCACTAATTTTGTATAACCTGCTTAACTATTCAGGAACAGATAAAGGAATAGTACTAAATGAACAACAATAGAACGTGAGTTCAAATACAAAGCCCACTGCTATAAAACAAATAAAATTTCCCTGACCAGCAGTCCTAAGCCCAATGATATACTGTTCACAATGATATAAAACTAAGAACAGCTGTAAATCCTCACATTGAGAAGCTTAGATCAACATGTGTTTGGCAATTTTCTTTGTAAAATGACTTAAAATGGATACTTACTCAAGGCTGTTGACAATTATCTTTCTGTCGACCGATTCATTGTTTCAGCACTAAACCACTAAAAGTTGGCACTGATTGCTTTTGAGAAGTTTGGCCTGTGTTGTTAAATGGCAAAAAAAAATCTTTTTTCCTTTTTTTTTTTTTTTTTTTTTTTTTAGACATGTGTTTATACACAGGGAAAAAAAGGTAAAAAGAGAGGATTGTTTTTATGTATCTTTACTAAAACTTCTTGTACTGTATTGGCACCGTTACTCAACCATGTGAAACGCCACCTAGCACAAGAAGTGTAAGAGATCATAAATTAAAAAAACTATTAAAGCAACACACATTCAAATACACTCAGACTGTTTTCATAAAACATTTAAACAGGTTTTGAGCATATTCAAACACACTGTTCTTGTGTTAATCATTTAAATGTTTGCCGGCGGTAATTGCAAATCCCATCTACAGCAAGTCTGTAAGTTGACTCCTCCTGAAATTTTTTTTGCTAATCAGTGAAAATTCCCTGTCATTGTTTGGTTTACTAATACCCCGTTTACCTGTGGTTTGTACAAAGCCTGGATAAAATAGAATAGAACAGAGGGAATTCAAGCAACGTGGCACTTTGCCATTTGCCCGGCATGTTTCATAATTGCTGCCTCTTTGTGGCTGTGTCAGCCTCCAAGTGTCTCAATAAACAGCAGCGTTGAACCAGCAGTGCCACAAACCGTGAATGTCACTACAACGGCCCCCTCTGAAAACTGCATGAAATCCAAGCGTGCCACTGTGTTTCTCCCTTGAAAGTCCCACTGTTTTTTTTTTTTTTACATCACACGCCAGAAGCTCCTAGTTTTTCTTTCTTTCTTTCTTTGTTTTTCACCACTTTCTTTGCTTTTTTTTTTTTTTTTTTTTTTGTATGCCAACTGGTACGTTCTTAAGCCTCTGCAGATTTAGCTCACAGTAAGGATATAGTCACTCCTGTCCCCACTGTCTGACCCAGGTTCAGTTTGGATTTACTGTCATTCGCGCATTTACACTAACAACACTCTGACATCTTTACGTACTCATTGTCAAGACCTGGTCATAGGTTGATAGAAGCATTACACTTTACTGAAACTTTATCTTTCCCAGACAGATGGGATTTTGAAATTTTGCCACAGCAGAGATTATAAGAGTATAAATATTCTGTTTTATGTCAATATTTACAGGTTACACAAGCCACAAATCAGATTGTGATGAACTGTGCTGACATCGACATTATCACGGCTTCCTTTGCACCACAGGGAGGAGAAGGTAAGGATCAGCCTTTGACAGCTTTTTCCCCTCTTTTTCTTTCTTTATTAATGACACTGTCATTAATGAAATGAAATACAATTTGTAGATACCTCATTTGACCTTGACTCTGTTTTGCTAAACCTGATTTAAAGTTCTTAATGGATGATTGTCAAAAGCAAACAGCGTATGCTCTGGCTCTCAGCCCGTGTTTGTCTTCCTCTTTATTATTTTTTTTCTTCCTTTTTTTTTTTTTAGAAATTAACGCTACAGGATTCAACTATCAAAACGAGGATGAAAAAGTCACCCTGTCATTTCCTAGCGCTCTACAGAAAGGTAAGAAGGGCCCTCACTGTGCTATGCGGAAAGCAGCCTATCATCGCTGCTGTTGAAGAATAACAGATTTTCCCCCTTTGGTCGCGGCTGAACAAACAGTGCAACTCTCTCTGTGCACGCGTCCCCAGGCTCCGGCACATTGAAGATCGACTTTGTTGGTGAGCTGAACGACAAAATGAAAGGATTCTATAGAAGTAAATATACAACCCCTGCTGGAGACATCCGCTACGCTGCTGTCACACAGTTTGAGGTGAGTTTATGGTCTCAGGGAAATAGAGCGTTTTCCTTAGGTGTATTGCTTAACTCATTACTTGCCTGTGTTGCAACATAGGGTGTGATGGTCATGTGAGCCTTATTTGTATTCAGAATGGTCCCGAAGATGCGGCGGTTTCTCATATTTCATTCTATTTATACGTTCTGTTTTGAAAATGCTGCTCTGTGTTTACATATGTTTCTTGGAAAGTAAAACCGGGTCAGTCTAGTCTGGCCACTGACTGGGGGCTTTGACCAGAAGCTGAACCTCTGCAGGTATAAATCTGTACACAGATCTCTAAAAAGATCTTTGTACAACAGAGTTATTGTGGAGGGTCTGCAACATGTAAACAAGTCACATGCAAATAAGTTTTGGTAGTTTCTCTTTAAGTTACTCACTCACACTCACACACACACACACAAATATGCCTTCATACCAAGTTAATCTCTGACTGTTAACAAAGCAACCTGAAAGACAGCAAATTTTAAAAAATAACTTGCAGTCAAGTAATGAATAATTGGAATACTTTCGACAGGGTGTAACAAGTAGAGTAATTTCGTTCAGAGTAACTTACCCACCACAATTTTTGTTCACTTGCTAGCTCACAAATGTGTTTCAGCAGACACTTGGTTTAAAAAGGAAATTTAGGAAATGTTTTTATATTTAAAGGAAATGCTACAAATGCCACAGCAAAATTTGAGGCCTCCAGCGCTTTGAAAAACAGCTTACAGGGCGTTACCTGGCACAGGTAACAATGCTCAACTGTAGTGCTGCCTACTCCTGCGCAGAAGAAAGAAGTTCGGGGCGGCTTGCCCAGCAACTTAACAGTCGGTGAGGGAAGAAAGTAAAAATAAGTGAAAATCCACATAGAATGGGACAGATAGACCAGTAAACTGAATTTGTGCTCTGAAAATGAGGGACGATGTTTAAAAATGGCTGTAATTCCTAAACAGTTAATATATTTTTGTTAAACCCCTTGAATTAAAGCTGAAAGTCGACGCTTAGATCAAATCTTGATGGGTTCGTTTCAAATCCATTGTGGTGGTGTACAGAGAACAGAGGGAGTTTTCTTGTTTGTTTGTTTGTTTGTTCTTTTTATCTGAAATGAATAAAGATCAGATAAACAATTTTTATTCGTGGGGGGGGCTAACCAGACAAGGGAAATATGATCACAACTGGGCTGGGAAACGTTTAAGATGCATTTTGATTGTGTGGTGTGAGCTGCAGTCCATCTCCCCACCTCAGTTGGACCTAAACACAGTCTAGACTCATCTGGATTCAACCCACCGGGTCTCACTTTTTTGTTCTTTCTCTTTCTGCCCCCCTCCAGGCCACGGACGCTCGCAGAGCTTTCCCCTGTTGGGACGAGCCAGCTATCAAAGCCACCTTTGACATCACTCTGATAGTTCCCAAGGACCGAGTAGCCTTGTCAAATATGGTACGTGTCGTATGTTCGCTCCTCCCTCTGAGAAACTAAACGGCTTCAGAAAACATCATCTGGTTTGGATTATTTCTAACAACACCCCTCCAGGCTAACACAGCTCATCTGGGCTAAATTTGGGTCTTTCTGACGACTGACTAACTATGAATGACATTAATGTATGCTGTCAGTGTTTATTAATGTGTCTTTTTAAGTCCACTCCCGTTTTGTCAGTTGTTGAATCCAGACAGACCCTTTTTAGACAAATTACCAAAGAATATTATAGGCAAATAACCCTAGTTGATAATACTAAATAACTAATTATTATTAGAGACGTATGACAATCGTAGTAGACAAATTGCAGACCAAGACTGAGGGCTCTGTTTAGACTCATGCTGGTCCAGCGCTTGACCTTTTTGTGTGCACATACCTGCTGAAATTTATTTTCTCTGCAAGTATACTGTGACCTTTTAAAGTCCAGTGCGAGACGATACTGCATTTACCTTGAGTTTGTACAGATGCTGCTAAGTGGTTGTGGTAAGAAGAGAGTTTTAAATTTCAGGTGACCCTAGAAAGTGCTCTTGTCATGTCGCTACAGAGTGAGCATGTTTATAGAGGAAATTAAGTTGCTAATTGTGGCTGTGCTAGATTTGTTTTCCTCCTCCACTGAGTCACACAGGAGCAACAGTCAACAGCTCCTTAATTCTCTTACCCCTGTTCCTGTGGGGTTTTTTTTTTTTTTTTTTTTCAATGTGTCTAAATACGTCTGTCCAACACCCTCGTGCAGATAGAGAAAGATATCTCAACAACCACTGGCCAAATTGTCAAACAGCTTGGTGATACTGCGTTTGTCCCCAAACCAGAAATTTGGGTACCGGTACCTTTTTTTAAATTCTAGGCTCGATACATTTGATTTACACACATACACACACATTCAGTGTGTAAGCAGTAGTTTAAATTGACGGACCAATTAACGACAGACCAATAGTGTGAAAATATTCATTAAAAAAGTCAACGCTATATTCTGACAGACTGAACGGGGATGGCGGTAGCCTACTGACGTTATGAGCTGTCGCTACGTTAGCCTGAACAAGATGACGTTAGCGTTTGTGAAGGTTGTGTGTGAGTGTGTGGAGTGTTGCCACGACAGATGCCAGCTGTCGCAGTTCGCAAACAACAAAGGTGACATTTCAGGACATGAGCGTTTTTACGACATGTTGTTAACATAAAGTTAACAGTTGAAACTTGCTGGCCCTGAATTCTGTGCACAGGTCAGGCTGTGTGTCTTTTGAAGTGTTTCTGATACCACATGCCTGCTGGCTTCTGGTTGTCTCTAACTTTTCCCTGGTGATCTGCCTCAAACACGAATCTTGGCGTGTTGCTGTAACTGCGCTTACCGCCACACAGATAAATGTAGTCATCGTTGACCATGTCTGCCATCCTTCTTCCTTTTGCATTTGACGTCACCTGTAGACTTATTATGCTGCCATCGTCGGTCCAGGAATAATCGCAGCTCCAGTACATGCGACATCTACGGCAGCCTCGGTACCTACGGTACTGTAGAAAAACACGTACCCTGACGTTTTCAGAATTTTGGCTTCGACTTGGTACCAATGTGGTGGTTCTTGTGCCATCACTGGGTGACATTCTAGATTTTTTTGATTTTTTTTTTTCTCATTATCAACCAATCCCCCAAAAAAGATCAAAACGAACATTAAATACATTCTACTAACAAGTATTGTTTGTGCGTATTAAAAAATATATTTTACTCCTCTCTGCCCACTGTTGTCCAAAAACTATTAAAAACAGTGAGCTACACTGTTACGCTGGGTGACATGTTCCTTCATTACCATGAAAAATCCCACATACACTGTCCTTCTGCCCCAAATACTCACCAGAGCACCACATGAGAATTAATCTGCCACTGAAAATAGTCCCCAACAAATTTTCCTCTTTTTGAGTGATGTTTGCTAAAAACAACAGTTCCAGCTGTTTCAGGATATTACTGAGCCTTTCTAACCAACAAAATTATGTATTTGTGAGGGTTTTTTTGTTTTAATGCTTTATTTCTTCAGTAGATAGTAATGGGTTTGGAGCTGAGAGCCACAGAGAGAGTACGGTAGTCCGACAGAACTGTGAGACGGACCAGCACGCTGTCGATTTTGGTCCTTTAGTTGATTTCAGATTCCGGTTTCCTAATGATTGTGAAGACCTGCTGATCTTTGTTCTAGTGCCACCACTGGGCCAATCTTTTCATTTGTTCAAAAGAAATGTCAAAAGCAAATGGGAAGAATTAATCAAATGTACCGAGGAGATTTATGCTCTCGGTGGATGTGCTGTTATTGATGGTGAATTTAATGACCCCATAACCGTTCTTCTCTTTTAGCCCCACTGCTAGTCAGCATAATCAGTATGCCTTTTTGCTCTGTCAGATATCACACGTGTTGTGGGTCATGAATATTTTAACCTGCAGTAGCTGCTGGTGGGTCTATAGACTTTTAGTCATTTTGTGTTATGCAACATGTCTATTTACCCAGAGAGAAATTTATGAGGGCATGGTGTTAAAGGCACACTTAGAGTTCAGCTCCGTCTACTTATGTCTCCACATCGAGCCGTTTCATTGTTGTCTTTCCTTCCTCCAGAATGTCATTGATCGAAAGCCATATCCAGAGGACGAGAACCTCGTTGAAGTGAAGTTTGCCACCACCCCCATCATGTCCACATACCTTGTAGCTTTTGTCATTGGTGAATATGACTATGTGGAGAGCCAGTCATCAGATGGTGTAACGGTACGCGTGTACACACCCGTGGGGAAGGCAGAACAAGGGAAATTTGCACTGGAGGTGAGCATGTTTTTGACACACTTCTACATTTCCAGACAGGAAACCACTGTTTAGTCCACCAACCACAGCAGCAGGGGCTTTCACCCCTGCCGTAAGAACTTTACAAACTACAAACATGGCTGTAGAGCTAGAGACATACACGGAAAACTAAAATCTTTTATCTACTTCATCCATTGTGTCTCCATCCGTCTTGCTGTGTAAACTTTGTAATAAACTCGTTTGAAAATGCTAAAACACAAATTAACAGACTTTTGAAGTTTTTTAAATGCTTTGTTACACTTTTAAACAGCTTTTGTACATTGTTACATTGTTTTTTGTTTTTTTTTTCTTCCCTCTTCTGTTTTGCAGGTTGCAACCAAGACCTTACCTTTCTATAAAGACTACTTCAGTGTTCCTTATCCGTTGCCTAAAATTGATCTCATAGCTATTGCTGATTTTGCTGCTGGTGAGTAGCTGTCATGACCACATTCAGTAGTTTGACACATTTCCAAAATTTTCACATTTAAAGTGAAACAAATGCTCCTTCCTCCCACCCAGGTGCCATGGAAAACTGGGGCCTTGTTACCTACAGGTAATCTTTAAGTTACTTTCTAACTACTGATTTTAAATTTTTTTTTTTTTTTTTTTTTTTTGGCATCATTATTGCATTTGCAAACCACATCATTGTCATTATGGCAGGTTTTGGGAAATGGGAACTGAACTAAAATGCCGATGTGCCTTAAATGAACGTCACTTCTTCACCACTTCTTATACTGCGATTTTAGTTTTCACAATGGATAATCATCTAATACAGCAAATTGGCAATAAAGTAAACCATTTCATTAGACCCAGAACGTTAGATGTAGATGTTTATCTTTAAAGTGCTGTACGATAATTGTATAGCTATAGGAAAAACAACCATACAGGTTACAGAGAAATGAAAAATGAAGCCAACAGTTGAGCCAGATTAGCAACCACTTTATCTTCATGGAAAACCAAAAGTGAGTGCATCTGAAATGGCTCTTGTAATCTGCCAGTGCAGAATGAAGCTGTGAGTGTGCATAACTACTGCTAGTATGGCAAAGCTGAACTAGGTATGATGGATGTTTATAACGGACAGTTTGGGTAATAATTTTATCATTTGCCTCAATTTCTTAGTTTTTATTGTTTTTAGAAGCAAACCAACCAAATAGTATAAAATAATAGAACAGACCAGGTCACCAGGGGAAATGCATGAACAAATACAAAACCAGGAAGTTTGTTGAGCTTTACATTTTCAGTTTTCACAGGGAAAGTGTATATGGAGAGGCAAACAAACCAACAAAAAGCCTTAAAAAAAAAAAAAAAAAGTCTTCCTCTTGTTTTGAAATTGAAAAAAGGCCCAATATGGCTACAGGTGTCGCTGTGTTTGCCCAAGAGCAAATAAACTAGAGTGAAATTAAATACAAAGGAAAAGGTAATAGGGGTGAGGTGGGGTATAAAATGAGGACATTTCAAGTCCATAACTGATTCATAGCCCCAAAGTAAATTCAGAAGGTTTGGCCTTATAGAGACGCCCAGTTTTCACCTGTCCATTACACATACAATTACTGCATTTACTCAGTAGAGGAGGATGATATAGATATGATAATACAGGTTTAAAAATAAACATAAAACATTAAGGCTGGTAAGAACCGCAAAGGAGTATGGGTAAAGCTAACCAAATACATAAAGGCCAGAAAAAACCAGGTGCTCTTACTCTTCCTTATTTTACTGTATCCATATTCATGTGCAATAACCATTTTGTCTAATACTTTATAAATTAATCAATCTGGAATCTCAACAAAAAAGTCATAGTACCTATATTTAGTGATGTTGTCAGATCTCAGTAATTACTCTGTTGAGCAGCATGTCGTCATAATCGACTGAACCAATGTCTAGATCTACAGAAATTGGTAATAAACTGTAGTTTTTCTTTAAATCACGGTCTCAAAATCTACCAAATTTGTTAAAGCAGCATTCCTCCTTCCTTTCTGAAAAACTCATCGTTGCAGTTGTGTCTTTTTGCATCGCTGATGGCTTTGTAATTGCTTTGTGATTAGTTAGACATGCTGCCACCTGTTAGGTAATCAGTTGGTATGTGATGAGCACACAGCGACAGGCTCCATTCATCTACCATCCTCAGCCACCTGCCCGCAGGTTTTCTGAATAAACAGCCCAGCGGCAGCTGCGAGCCGTTAATTGTCGTTGGAGGCAAAACCGGCTGCTGTTCAGACCAAGTGTCGACCTTCAGTCGTCTTTTGTGTCAACCTCGAGCCTCTGCTGTTTTCCAGGGAGACAGCACTGCTAATCGACCCGAAGAACTCCTGCTCGTCCTCCAGGCAGTGGGTGGCACTGGTGGTTGGACACGAACTCGCCCACCAGTGGTTTGGAAACTTGGTCACCATGGTAACCAGCCATAACCTTTTCACATTTCAGACACTCGTACACATGGACAGTTTGTGAGAAGTTTTCAAAATAGTGATAATCATAAGAATAACATAATGACAAAACTCATAACCGTAATGATTTAAAAAAAAAAAAAAAAAAAAACTGTAGCATTAACTGAAAGACCAGTTTCTAAAGTTTATGGAAAAAAGGGAACAATACAAGAAAGAGAACTGCAGTTTGTTTGTGTTCCAACAATCACTCAGAGTCAGTGTCAGTATTAGTTAATGTAGGAGGTCATATTTTGGAAGGGAAGAGTTTTTTGAAGGACAAATATATCTCATCTACGTGTGTGTGTGTGTGTATGGATACAGGAATGGTGGACCCATCTGTGGCTTAATGAGGGATTCGCATCCTGGATCGAGTATCTTTGTGTGGACCACTGCTTCCCGGAGTACGACATCTGGACTCAGTTTGTCTCAGCCGACTATACCCGCGCTCTGGACCTGGACGCGCTGGACAGCAGCCATCCCATAGAGGTGAGCTGTGGAGGGAGCCTGCAGGGTTTCGCTTTATATATCTGAAAGCCGCTGACTTATGTAGTCTGTTGGGAGGTAATACTCTTACTTGATAGTAATCATGATTATGATTTCTCTCCCAGGATATATAGCCTCCTTTGTACAGTTGCTCTTCACAGAACAGTTTGCAGTGTAACAGTGTTTGGTAAAATGGACATCCCACTGATTATGGATTATTTTAGAAGTAACCTCCTTATTTATTTAATGATTTGTTTATTTATTTATTTGAGTGTGTGAAGGGCAGATACTGGTTAGGTAAATGATTAGGCATGTTAACACCGTGGAAGTTGCTCGAACACCTGATTTCTGACTTTTCGTTGCGTGCTCCAGGTGAACGTGGGCCATCCATCAGAGGTAGATGAAATCTTTGACGCCATCTCCTACAGCAAAGGAGCGTCTGTGATCCGCATGTTGCACAACTACATAGGAGACGAGGTTGGTTGTCTAACGCTCGCTGCCTGACGGTTTCGTTTTTCTATTTTGTTCATTAAGATTCACCTCTAACTCTTTGCCTGTAGGACTTTAGGAAAGGAATGAATGCCTATCTTTTGAAGTTCCAACATAAAAATGCATCAACAGGTACGAACATGCAGGAAATATTTACCTCGAGATGGAGTAGCTGTGTGAATTGATTTCCCGGTTTCTATCGCTTCTGACGCCCTGCTGTCTTTCACAGAGGACCTATGGGACTGTCTGGAACAGGCCAGTGGGAAACCCATCGCTGCAGTGATGGGCTCGTGGACCAAGCAGATGGGCTTCCCGATCATTGTAGTGGACCAGGAACAGGTGAGCTTCACTGGACACAAGCAGTTTGTTTTTCCTGCTTTTACCTTTTTTTTTTTCCTCTCTGTTCATACTCTGAAAAAGCGATTAAACCATTAGAATTCACCAACAGAAATGACATTTTGCAGCTGCAGTCTGCCAGTTTTTGTCTGGTGACTTTTTCTAATTTTTGTACCCTGTTTGTTGAATTCTCATCCAACCTGACCAAGATATTTTTTTACAGCAAGGTGACGACCGCATTCTCAAGTTATCTCAGAAGAAGTTCTGTGCCAGTGGACCGCATAATGGTGAGTGTTTCGGACGTTAAGGCTGAATCTAAATTTCCGGACTTAACCGCACTCGCGCACTCGTGGACTCGCAGAAGTCTGCGAGTGCTGAGGGCTCTCCAAACCCGCAATTCATCCATTCCACAAGTGGCCTTAAGCAGACTTTCTGCATATTTCCAGAAAGTCCACTTGGGGTGCAGACTTCACTAGACTTCTATGATTTAATTACCCACAAGTCATTGCACAATTCGTTGCAATAGAGATGTGACGTTGTAGTTTTTCCATTTGCTGACTAATAAAACAAATAACTTTATTGTGATACTTTACTAAAATGTTCCTTGAACCCTGTAGGCCAGAAATAATATTCAACCAGATCATGATACAGAAATATGTAGAACTATAGGCTTTAGAGGTAATCAAATGCTTTTTATTGTTGTAGTCCTTAAGTGATGGTAGCCTATAAAAGCCATGCAGTGTAATGATAAAATACACAGGATAGGATGCTCCTAAATGTAAGTTACACCCTTTTCATTAGCAATAGGCCGGTCCTATAGGCCTGTCTATCAGGGGCTTAGAAAGCCTTGCGGTCTCCCACCCTCGACGACTGAAGTCAGCGACGGCTCAGCCGCAAGTCCGTGAGTCTGGAGGGTTGACATTTGGATTCAGCATCACAATGTAGTGTTGTCAGGTCAAGTTTTTGAGCAACTCAAACAGGCAAAAACAAACCATATATTTATTTATTTAAAAAAAAAAAAAATCAGCAGACCCAGGGCTATCTTAGCTTTGTGCTAATTCTAAAATAAGAATCATGACTGTTGCTCGTGTGTCGGACAGGTGAGGATTGCCCCAATTGGATGGTCCCCATTAGTATTTGTACCAGCGAGGACCCTAAATGCACCAAGCTCAAGGTTCTGCTGGACAGACCGGAGACAACTATCACTCTGAGTGGTGTTGCTTCAGACCAGTGGATCAAGGTGAGGACATGCTACAGTTCTTCTGACAACAGCAGCTAACATCACAGTTTGACTGAGGGTATTTAGATCAACACTTTAAATGATCAATTTTAGTTTTTACATCCCCAATAGAAATCACTAACAAACACTTGTACTGTAGGTAAGGACGCACTGCTGGATCTTTTTCTCTCCCGATAGCAATTCCGACAGCTGAACTCCTCAAAGCATCTGCCAAAGCGACGATTTGGTACCTGATATATAGTGATAAATAAAGCAATTTTATCGTCGTGGCACTCGGTAGCCTGCTGTGATACAATGGACTTCGTGATAGTGGAAACACTGAGTGACGTTGTTTCTACACACTGGCCCTTCAGTCGTTATACCTACATGGAATATTCAAGTGATCATTTATTTCTTGCTTTTAATTAAACATCTCTGCCTTCTCTGGTTTGAAAACACTGTGGCATCTGTTAATTTTACATGAGGCTATGACCGGATTTGTGAATACGGTCACGTACATACAAACATGTAAAACTTTAAACTAAGATAGTTACTACTTTGGGTAAATTTTAACCCTGTTCTCAATGGACGAGAATAGAGATTATTTCCAAACAGGACGCTGTTGGTTTTCCAGTGAATTAAGCTGCAGCCTGAATGTGACTTATTGACTGTGTGACAGTGACAGATTGTGGATTTAGCTGAATCGATTGATCTGAATCATAAGAGAAGATGCCTCAGTCTGTCCTGTTTTCATTAAAAGTGAAACATCAGAGTTCACACACAATTCAGTGACTGGAGTTCCCGGTTGTCAGTTTGGAGTAAGAGCAGGAAAGGATGTGGTCATCAGGGCCTCACCCAAACTCCTTTTGTCAACCAGTAGTTTCTACAGGTATTTACACAGTTTACTAAGTTGTATTATTTTAATCCTTTATTCTGTTGCTTCGGGAGTGTAAATTAGGGCTTTGACAAATGTGGCAAGAACGTGAATGGATTTGTTCGATCTCCCCTGGGTGTAACTCGTAAATTAGCAGAGCTGATGATGATTTTGGTGCCTGGATTAAAAACCTCATCAGAAGTGTAATGGTGTAAGCAAAGGATTGAAAATGGATTGCGCTTTATACAGCTGATACTAATCTATAAATAATGCCTTGAATCCCCACTGTTCCAATCCTGCGGTTCGGCTTGTCCGATGCTCCTGTTAGCAACTAATTTGTGAGACGGAGTAATGAGGCTCCCAACTACAATTTTGAGCCAAAGATTTGCAAAAAATGAAAATTGCAAAGACTAAAGTTCTGTTTCCAAATGTCTGTTGTTTTTAAAAGTCAATATTACCAGTGTTTGGGGAAAATTCAACCACCACGACCATCACATTCTTGACTAAACCCCCAAGCACTGACATTAGTGTAATGGCATTTCATTCATTTCAAGCCATTCTGGATAAGAGCACTCAGTCTGAAAGGTAAAAATATAAGGTTAAAAAAAAATAACAGGTTTTTCCCAGAGTTTGAATCAATTGTGCTCCTGGTGTTTACAGATCAACCCCGGCACTGTGGGCTTCTATCGCATTCAGTACAGTTCGTCCATGCTGGAGAGTCTGCTTCCGGGCATCAGAGACCTCAGCCTGGAGCCTGTGGACCGGCTCGGCCTGCAGAACGACCTGTTCTCCCTGGTGAGACTGAAGCACACACACAGAGCCCTACCGCTGTGCAGTAAAACAATAACAGTCATTTCCTTTTTGTTTTCATGGCAGAATGTAATCTGCTACAAGTATTTGGGCTCCTCAAAAGGCTTACTGTTCGTCAGTATGGAAGGGAAGTCCACTCCCGTCCAGTGTAAACAAATTACATGGTGCAGAATAGAAGAGAAAAGGAGGCCAGAAAAGAGAAAGCGAAGCATGACGGCATATTTGTAAAGTGTGGAAATACGAAGATAGTCTCACACATGCAAAATCTCCTTAAATTCTTGACACTCTTAACAGACAAAGGTTCCCAGGATCATTGGTTTGGCAGTATTAGATCTATTTCTTGCCCGGCCCAAAACATATGTTTTTTCCATTGTGAAATTTACCAAAGACATTCTCCAGTGAAGCCAGGTAGCAGATAATTGGCAATGTGGACCAGAACCAGGGGATCCCTCTAACGAGTCTTTGAAATCGGAGGTTCAGAGTTCCTGGGGCGACTGTGGCTCAGGAAATCTACCCGGAAGGTCGGTGGTTCAATCGCCGGCTCCTCCAGTCTGCATGACGAAGTGTCCTTGGACAAAATACCCTCTCTCTCTGTGTGTGTGTGTGTGTGTGTGAGTGTGTGTGTGTGTGTGTGTGTGAGTGTGTGAGTGTGTGAGTGTGTGAGTGTGTGAGTGTGTGAAGCACTTTGTGTGGTCAGTAGGTCTAGAAAGGTGCAATATAAGTTCAGTCCATTTACTTGGTGATCGCACCTCAGAGGTCCATTTTGTAGCTGCTCTGGAGCTTCAATCCTATCACATCATCTTCAATAGCAGATAAGGTTTGCCCCGTCGCCATAGAATTGTTGGCAACTGGGCAAACCATATTGTAATTGACAAGAACTTGGATGAGAGGTACTTTGTGTCCCTAAAAAATGGGAAATCGTACTTCTACGCTTCCATGGCAAATGGGAAAACTTTATCTGCTGGTCAAGATCCTATGATCTGATATGATCAGAAACTCCAAACAGCTTCCAAATGGACAGAACGATGAGAATGTTTTCTCAACGTCTCCGAATAATGCTTCTTGGCAGTAAGTTGAAATAGTTTTATTTTGGAATTTTATGTGTTATGTTTTTGTATATCTTAGGATGTGTAAATAAGTTCTCAGCTTACAGGAAACAGTGGTGGGGAAAAAAGCGGTTGCGGGTCAGGAACAGAAAACATTCAAGTGAGAGCCTCCATGCAAGGAAAGTTCCACGATTCAACAATTTATATCCTAAAAAAATCTGCTCTTTAATTAATCTTTGTAATTATTTATCTTTAGAAACTGTTTGTTTCTGCTAATATACGTTCTGGGACACGGGATATGACTAGTCTCCGAAAAATGTGTGTTGTAACAAGTTGATGATAAATCTGAAATTTAAAACCCGACTGAATCGTGTCGTAACAAATGAACCGCAGAGACTGACGCTTCATTCATCCTCCGGTTCCTTCCTCCCTGTCAGTTGCTCTTGTGCAGCTTCTTGCACGTGTCTGCTGGTAGTTTCTGCCGCTCTTCCACTGCTCCGCGTTCAAGCTCTTTTAAGTTTGCAGGAGTCCTTTTTCGCAACGGCAGACTTCAGCTCTCTCCAAAGGTTTTCATTGGGACTTGGGTCGGGACTCACTGCTGACCGGCTTAAAACAGTCCATCTTTTCCTTCTCAACTGTTCTTTTGTGTTGCTGGATGTTTGCTTTGGGTCGTTGTCCTGCTGAAAGACCCAAGACCTTCACCTCTAACCTCCTTTTCTGACACTGGGCCACACATTTCGGTCTAAAAGGCCTCAGCCATCATCTGATTTCATCATTCGTTTGACACGTTCAGTGCCTCCATTACCAGAGGCAGCAAAGCAACCCCACAGCAGCATGATAGAGCCTGCACCATGTTTTACTTTAGGTAGGCTGTTCTTTTCCTAAGGGGCTTCATTTCATCACCTATAAACAAACTGAAGCACTGCATTCCCAAAGAGCTCTACTTTGGTTTCTTCTGAATGAAAGTCTTGGCAAACATTACTCTTGCCTTTTTGTGCCTTTCTTTCAATAGCGGTGTCCCCCTGGGCCTTCGCCCATGGAGCCCTACTTGGTTTGGTGTGTGGCTTATGGTACAGGATGAAACCCACTCCAGCTCAGCCTGAAGCTCTTTAGATCTCCTGCGTGGTGTTTTTCCCACAATCCGCATCAAGCTTTCCAGACTTCTCTCGTTGAGTTTCTTCTCAGCCCCACGTCCTGGAAGCGTCTTGACAGTTTCAGTGACTGTGGAACATGACGAACTGTTGAAACAGGAATTTCAGGATGTTTGGAGTTCGCCTCGGAGCCTCTGGAATCGTTACGTTTCTTTATAATAGCATTTCTGTGAATAAGAAACTGGAAACAATTTGCCTCTTTTTTTTACGCAGTAAAACCATCATTCATTGGTTAATTCAGGTCATGGGAACACTGAAAATTAAGTCTTATTTGTTTTTTGTTTTTTTATTTTGTTTGAGGAACTAATTTACATTCATCATATACATTCCAGTAACTTTGGACATTTTATTAAAATGGTATGATTTTACAAAATTGGTTAATTTGCATATATTTCTGAAGATGTTCTAAATTCTGTACATAATACTCAGGGGTGCCAGTAATTTCAACCAGGTCTGTATTACCCAGTTATCACATGGTGAGAAGTAGCTGTTCATCCACATGTTGCTTCACTTTTAGTTTAATCACCACAGGAACATTTTGTAACCATGTGTCTGACTGTGAAGCCAAGACTAACACAATTATCATTCTGCTTGATGAGTCAGACTTTTAAGTGACACACAGTCACTTCACAGAAAGTTTATTATCACATCAGGAAACGTCATCGGATCTGATTCAATTTTTATTCGACTTTATTTATATAGCGCCAAGTCATGACACAGGTTATCTCAGGGCATTTTTTCACACAGAGCAGGTCTGGACTGTACTCTTTATACTATTATTTAAAGAGATCCAACATGTCCCCATGAGCAAGCACCTGGCGACAGCTGCAAGGAGAAATTCCCTTTTAACAGGGGGAAACCTTGAACAGAACCCGGGTCACTGTGGGCGGCCGTCTGCCCCCGACCAGCTGGGTTGAAATTGCTTCAAGAGAAGTCACTGTATAAGCTTGTTCACTACACCAAAATGCATCTAATGTAAAAAAATGATAAGAAAAGGCTTTTATTTTATAGTAGATTTATTTCCTTTTTTCCCTACTGGACGAT
Organism: Xiphias gladius; assembly: GCF_016859285.1. NCBI lineage: Eukaryota > Metazoa > Chordata > Actinopteri > Istiophoriformes > Xiphiidae > Xiphias > Xiphias gladius. The sequence goes on along the minus strand of NC_053414.1, from coordinate 4,551,212 downwards.
GCCTTTTTTTACCAGCAGGTGCTCATACAAATTTCAGATCCAAATCTGCCATCCCAGATTTTTGAGCAATTGCCCTCTGCTCTGACTATGTAAAACCTGCAGTATGAAACTTTCAAAGTGCCATGAGATGCAACTTTACCCCACACTGTGCTTTCATTCTGCAGTAACTTATTCGTTTTAGAGAGTCGGGAATTTGTACAGTGTTAAACGATGCCCATTTTTTGTGTGTGTTCGCCTGTAGTCTCGTGCAGGGATGATCAGCACGGTCGAGGTGCTGAAGCTGATGGAGGCGTTCGTCAACGAGCCAAACTACACGGTGTGGAGCGACCTCAGCTGCAACCTGGGAGTGCTGTCATCGCTTCTGTCCCACACCGACTTCCACGAGGACATCCAGGAGTTCATCCGGGACCTCTTCACCCCCGTCGGCCTCGAGCTCGGCTGGGACAGCAAACCAGGAGAAGGTGAGGAGGAGGAGGAGCCGGGCAAGAACGAGTGATCATGGGCTTCATCTTCCTTATTTAGACCCAAGAAGATTCCTTTCCTCTTTATTACCGTTTAACTGAAAGGGCTTAACTAATTATAGCACTTTCATTGCTTTATGTAAACCACAACACGTTACATAGACATCTAACAAAGAAACAATTCCCATAGAAAAACATAGCTCAAAATAACCCGTCTCTGAGCCGGTCGTATTTTTTAACTCATTTATTTCCCAAATTCCCAAAAAACCAACCAGTCTTTTTTGGTTAAGTCCAATAGAAAAAAAATGGCTAGAAAGAATACTTATTACTTTCGGTTTAGTGCCGTGACCACATCAACTTTTGCAGTGTGTTTTACCATAAAATGTTTCATACAAATATCAAAGGGTATCTACAGTATATCATCACACATGACGGTAGAGCAGCACTCAAATGTACTTTCCTCTATCATGTCAGGAGGTCTAAATAGTGAACAGTGTAATGGGAGCTGAGTGAAAAAATTCTTTTTATTTGTTACCACTGTGAAATGGAGAAAATAGTATTTTTATACCCATCTGAGTGACGTGTTCGACTCCTGACTGATCTGCATCGGTCTCGAGAAGAGCACAGTCCATAAAGAAGAGAAGTAGAAGAACCGGAGTGTGATGTTTCTGTCCCGCAGGTCACCTGGACGCCCTGTTGAGAGGCCTGGTTCTGGGGAAGCTCGGAAAGGCGGGACACAAACCCACACTGGAGGAGGCCAGACGGAGATTCAAGGACCATGTGGAGGGCAAGCTGGTCCTGCCTGCAGACCTCAGGAGCCCCGTAAGTGGACCATACAGGGTCATACCCGCCGACGACGCGTTTCATTTCCTGCAGATTCATTTACTACTAGAGACCGTCTTGCGATGGGATCAAACCCGCCGCCACGTTCCGACCCACGAGTACGTGGGTGGAACCTCACCCATCTTCGAACTCGGCCCCTCATTGCTCGTCTGACTTATGTACCTTGTATTTCTGAGTTATATATTTTGAATTATTAGACATGTAACTCATATCCAGTACGAAAGGGATCAAATGACGCTGCTGTAGAGAGGTCATGTCAGAGTAAGAGTAGAAAACACATTCGCAACTGTGCATCTACGTCAGTTCCATCTTTGTCTGGATGGATCAATACAACATGATAAGACAAAGTGATTAGAAAATACAGGCAAAAAAGAAAAAAACATGGTGAACACTGTACAGTATGAAGTAATCCTGTAGAACAACCCAGACGGCAATGAGATTCTGTTGAATTTTGCAAAGCGATCATGTTTGAATATCATTTGACGCCGTGTTTGTGTCTTTTTATCAGGTGTATTTAACAGTGCTGAAGCATGGAGACAGTGCCACATTGGACACCATGCTGAAGGTAAAACTGCACCTGGCATGTCAGACTCTGCCCTAAACATCTTCATGGACGATCGCACCAACAAATCACAATAATCTGAGAGACTGAGCTTTACCATCGTCATCCTAGAGGAAGTGAAGACGTTTTCACAGGATTAGATGCCGTCAGATTTTTTTGCCTTGTAACTTTTCGCTCTCTCTCTCAACCCTTTCTACTCTCTTTCATACATCCATTCTTTCCCTGTGTCACTCGGCCCTTCAGCTCCACAAACAAGCTGACATGCAGGAGGAGAAGAATCGTATCGAGCGAGTGCTGGGCGCCATCTCCGCCCCCGACCTCATTCAGAAAGTCCTCAACTTCGCCCTCTCGGTACGTCTGGCCTCATTTTTACTCCTCGTCGCAGGTTTGGTTTTGTTACTCAGAGGAAATGAAAAGGACTGTCGTAGATTGTAAAGTGCTATTTTTAACCAACACGCTTCTAATCATGTTAATGAGGGAGATGAGATTTTTGAGAAAAATGTGGCATGTTACCTTTTATAAAAGTGTGTACATTTCAGCTTTGAAATACTAATATGTGCTGATTTTTACCGCGTCAGTTCTTCCAATAAAATTTTTTTAACTATAAAATTTAGGCCGCTATAAATAGAAACTGGAAGTCAAAGTTAAGCAATCAACTGTTGAGTCACGTCGACAAATTTACCAGCTTTCCAGTTACATGAAGTTCTTCAGTAACAGGGATGTTGAGGCCGTTTGCTCAGACTCAGCCGGCCCAAGTCAGCATCTGACTACCCGTCCTGTCAAACGTCTCGACAGCTTACCGCTTTTTCTTCTGGGTCTTCTCCCCAACAGGAAGATGTCCGTCCCCAGGACACGGTGTCGGTAATCGGGGGCGTGGCAGGGAGCAGCAAACAAGGCCGGAAAGCTGCCTGGAAGTTTGTCAAGGACAACTGGGAGGAACTTTACAACCGCTACCAGGGCGGCTTCCTCATATCACGGCTCATCAAGGTAAAAAACAAACACAGAAACAAACTCCCGCTGCCTCTGAATTACACTCTGAATCTCCTGAGGTCTTGTTTTGATGTGACAGTGGGTGTACGATTCATTTCTTCAGCACTGCTTCCAACACAGTGATCATGAATTAAAAATAAGCAGAAGCCTCAGTTATTTTAAGTTCTGGCCTATTTTTCACAACAAGGCAGGTGGACTATCGGTGTCTGTGGTTTGTCTTTGTTTTAAATAATAATCCGAAACTTTCAGGCGGCTGTAGTTTGAGTGAGAATATTTCCCAACCTGCTTTCATTCAAAACACAGATATCACTGAGTTTTTTTTCTTTTCTTTTTTCTTTCTGTTCAGCACACACACGTTTCTTGTTTGCTTGTCTTTGCAGCTCACGGTCGATGGATTCGCTATTGACAAAATGGCTACTGAAGTGAAGGTGAGAGCACTTTACAGAACTCCTCATTGGTTTTCATTTGTTGTGGGGTTTTTTTTAATATATTGGGTTTTTTCCTGGAAGTTTTGCTTTTTAACGGAGAAAAAAAGGGTTGTTATAATGTAATATTCTTTTAGTTCACATATATAAATGATTCCAACTTTTCCTTCTTGAATTAAGTCGATTTTTGAAACGTAGTAGTTGATTTGGAACAGATCTTGAAATTGAGACTGTTTAGGATTTAAGTGAATTAGGACTGACCCGTTTCCTAAACCTGCAGGAGCATTTTTTTTAACCACTAGAGGGCAGAATAACTTTAAACAAAACCAAAAAACCCCTCAGTAACACAGTCCTGACCTACCATCAGCTGTTTAGGCTGTTGTGGCTGGAGTGTGAGCACACAACTGCCTCCGTTCACGTCCAGCAGAGCAGCCGTAGCATCTCACTGGAGCGAACGAGGTCCAGTGTTCATTCTCTGTTGTAGGACTCACCGACTCTCCGTATGGACGGGTTTCTCGTTCACAAACAAGTGAGGATGCACATGCAGCACTGGGGTAGAAAACGCGTTACCACGGTGTCATAATAACCTATATGCGGACGGTTTCACTGGGAACCTGTTATACTGCTTTAGAGGGTGTATCTGTAGCTGACAAACGTCCTTTGCATCTTTTTGACAGGCATCTGTCAGCTCTGGCTGTAACTAACGTGAAGCCTGTTCCAGTGAGAAACTGATCATGCCGGAGGAGACTAGACACAAAGTTGGCTCCACGGGGGCAGAGAGCCGTGACCCGTGCGCGCCTGAAAACTGCCAACGCGGGTCGTGTTCAACCCAAAAACACGTAAACGAGTCAAGAGCTCGGACTCGCTCATCCTGGTTTTTATGTCTGTAAAATCAACGTGTATGAAAATCCTGCTCTCTCCTCGGAATGTAGCAGACACGGGGTTTCTGCCAGATGTGCTACGTTGGTACAAGAACTCGTATCGTAAGACGACTGCGGCGTAAACGGGCAGAGCTGCACTCGGTCCGGGACTTGATCAGGATCACTGATCGGCCACCAAGGATCGAGACTCCGCTGACCTGATTGATTCGTTTTCTCTGATAAATTATAAGCGTAACGTCCCGGTGCCACCAGTCTCCTCGTCGGTTGTCCCGGAATTAAACTTTCCTCACACGTCGAACACAGAGCCTCGGTAATATTCACCGGTACCAGCGGGAGCGGTCTGGCCTCAGAACTGCCATTTATTCCTGCGGCTTGGAGCAGGACCATCCGGGGCTAAGGGCTAATTCTGCGCCCTGGGCCGACGGGGCGGGTCTCCGTCCCGGGGTAATGAACATTTTCAGCTCGGTACTTTTGCGTTTTGTCGGTCTTCGTCTCGGTTACTTTTGCGGCTCTTGTTCCGCGTCCCGCCGCTGATGTCGCTTCGGAAACCCGTCTAGAATTATTACCTGCCGCATGAACGCTTCACCCGGTCTCTTCACTCAACGCAGACATCGCAAATATCACCCGATGCAGATTTAAGTGCGAGCAAGAAACGCGTGCAGGCGGCAGTGAACCTGATGGGGAAAGGTGCAAAATGACTTCAAAGATCCGAGAGATTGTCGATATCAAACTCTCGCGGACTGAAAAGTGACTTTATCAATACATGTTGTCTTTGCATTAGTTTTAGGTTTAGTTTTAAAGACGATAAACCCACATCCAGCAGCCCCAGTGACCCGTGTCCCTTCTGTTTCTCGCCACAAGGGTCCGTTTAGTAGCGGTTTTGTTTGTTCACGTGATCATCTTCAGCAATGGAAGTTGAAACCTTTACGTCCTTCCGAGCGCTTTACGGACTCCTCGTCAACTCCAGCCGCTCTGCCGAGGAAGGTCGATCAAAAGCTGCGCATCGGCCGCTAGATCGACTCTGCGGCTGGATTGTGGGGACATTTCTTTGTCCTCTTTGTTTGTTGGTCTCCTTCCCAGTGCCCTTCTGCAAACGGCCCTGTTTTTCCTCTTTGTCCCCGCAGAGTTTCTTTGAGAGTCACCCGGCGCCGGCGGCCGAGCGCACGGTGCAGCAGTGCTGCGAGAACATTCTCCTCAACGCCGCCTGGCTGAAGCGCGACGCGGACGACATCCACCAGTATCTACTGCAGCGCAAAGCGCCCCCCGTCTGAGCCGGGCCCCCCCCTCAGCCGCCTCCTCCAGCCCCCCCTCCCCACTCCCGACCCCCCTCCCTCCCTCCATTGCGGACCTCCCAGCATCATAGCTGCCTCGCCCCCCCCCTCACTACAGACCGGAGCGGGAGACCAGAGCGTACTTACAGCAGGCTTCATTCCTCTAAAGAAACTGTATGAAATCAAGAAGACAAAGCCAAGAATTTAACAAAGTGTTGGAAACACAAAGAGACTCTTTCTACGTTATCGAAGCGAAATCCATTTTAGTCAGACCAGGAATGTAGTTTTACCCCCATTCTGTCCACGAGCAGACGACACGTGGGTCAAAACCCGGCGCTCGGTGAGGGCGCGGAAACGCCGCGAGCCTCGAGGTGATCGCTAACCCTGCCCCGCGTGTCCACCCTCGTCCTCCTCTGCGTCGTAGCTGAGAAAACTGTGAATCGTCCCCGACCCCCGGCCTCCTTCTTTTTCCCGCCTCCTCCTGCCAGACATTTTTAAATGCATGAAGTGTGATTTTCTGCATTTGCTGCTTTGTTTACTTCCGTTTGTTTTCTGTACAAACAAATGATTTGTCGTTTTTTTGTTTTGTTTTCACCTCGCTGTTTGTGCTCGCGCCCTCTCCTCCGCCCCCTTCGCTTTCGGGCGTCGTGATTGGGTGAAAGCCGAGGGCACCTGGGCAGAATGGGGTTAATAACAGTAGTGTGTGTGTGTGTTGTAGTTTCCAACAGCACTGATTCTCCATTGCTAACAGATGATTAGGACGAGGCGAGCAGCGCTAGCATGGTACTACATTGTAAACTGTATAATGCAAGCTTTTTTTTTTCTTTCTTTTTTTTCTGGCGGACGATGTTCCTTTTAAAAGAATTAAGTGGAAAAGTTAAAAAAAAAAAAAAAAATCATGATTACATGTTTCCACCTCCCAACCTCCTCCTCCTCCACCTAAAAACCCCATCGAGCTCTGTTCAGTCAGAGTTTGTATAGTTTGAATCAACAATCAATTTAACCCCCCCCTCACACACCCCCCCCACCCCGTTTCTTTATCTTCCACCCCCAATGAAATGAAGGTATTGGCGTGTTTTTATAAGACATCAGATGCAGTGATTTATTTAAATGTCGAGATAATCTTATATTCTGAGTAAAGGAAGAAAAAAAAAAAAAGATCACAACACTACTTTTCGGGGCCTTTTGATTCTGTAGTAACATCAGGAAACGCCGCCTCGTAGGGCTGAGAGTCCGGCGAGGCTTGGTCCGGACTCTCTGGACGTGACAGATCGACTTTGACTCCGCTGTCGAACTTGGAAGCCTTAAATTGGTCGACTGGTTTGCAGTAAAATATGAAATACTGAAGTGGTGATAACAGGTGACTTCCACGTGACGTCAAATGTATCTAATGTGACAGATAATATAGACTTGTTGAACGAGTATATCTATATAGAATTTACAGTTTGATGTGGTTTTTGAAAAACATACCCACCGAGTCATCCAACCTGTTGTCGAGACTCTTTCCCCCCCTGGAACATTTGGTTTTGTTTTTTTTTTTTTTTTTTTTCTTTGTTTGTTTGATTTTGTTTTTTTCTTCTTTATTTTTTTTTGTTTAAAACTACAGTTGGTGTTCATTAAAGTGAAAAAGGATTATAAAAACAAATCATGTGAAATTAGTGCACACTGACTTTTTTTTTTTTTTTTTTTTTTTTTAATGAGTGAGGTGTGAGTGTTCATGCCTAGAAACAGATCGGTAATTTATTTTGTATTATCTCACACGTCAGCAGGTGAGGAGGTGATCGTATTGGATTGCAAGCAGCACTGAAACGAATAATGTGTACATATGACAGCGGAATTATACCTAACAAGAATAAAATGTGTTACAGATCAACACAAGATGATCAGAGAGAGGAAATTCAAATGTCAAAACATTTTGGTTTCATAAAGAGTCTGTAGAAAATGTTGAGGCAGTGTTTGGCTTTCAGTTTGTGTCATCCGTGCAGAGACGTTTACTGTTTTCTTGTCTTTTTTTTTTTCTTTTTCTAATGAATCTGACTCCTAGTTCGGCATGTGAAATTTGTTTGTGGTTCTTAAAGACGAGGACAGCTTTGAATTTAGTGTTGCCCCGGCAAACGTAAATATCCAGTCCAGTAAAGTAACGCTTGATGATACAGTATCAACGACAATAAAAACTAAAATGGTAAGGGCCCTACGGTGGCAGCTACATTGTTCTATGGGTCGTTTTATACCTTTTCGTTAGATTGCTGACAGTAGAGAGATGATGGGGAAATAAAAGAAGAGGAAGGTGGGGAATGACAACCCCTAGACCCTGTAGAGGGGCCATGTGTCAGAATCTCTTTATTTTTCAGTAATTTCGGGGCATTTTTGCCTCTATCAGAGAGGAGATAGTAGTTAGTTAGTCAGGAACTGTAGTGAGACAGATGAGGGGATGAGATGCAGGTAAAACCCTGGGCTGAACCTAACCAGGGATGTTGAGATGAACATACTGAGACCATTTGCGTTTTTAAATCTAGACTCAAAACAGCAGATTGACTCCGCTTAGATTTTTTTTTTTTTTCCTTCCTTCTTGTGGTGCATTTCTTCTGCTTTCTCTTCGATTACGCATTTATTTTATGATTGAAAATCCCATACTTATGAGGGTGGTCCTTAAAGTAATTTAAAAAAAAAAAAAAAGCCCCAACCTGTGGGTCAAGCTAATAAATAGACCTTTTTCGTATCTGTTTGATACAGTTCAATGAAAAAATAAAACAGTGTAGTGCAGTTATAATACTGTATGTAGCTACAGCTTTCAAATGTCCTCAACACTGCCAGAATTTAAGCACCAGTATCCTGCAGAATGTTCGTGATAATTCAATGCACAAAGCAGCTTTTATTTTTTTTGTAATAAGCTACAAAAATAAAAGTTCTACCTGAAGTATATACTCAGTTGGTAGTTTCAGCCTCCGAAACGAAGCAGCACCTCTCTGAAACAGTTGCAGTACAAACTGAACATAATAACCTTCATGAAGGGAGGATTTTTTTTATTTTTATTCCCCACCCCCCCCAACCAGACAGCTGTATTGGACTGCATCGGTTTTAGCAGGGTGTACCATGATAAACTGCCAAATGAGCGTATGAGGTAATTAGATGCCGCATGGAAAATATATTTCAAAGTACAAGCATTTATTCTCTGTTTAGTCCTTTTGCCAAAAATATGCAAAATGTACCAATTTATACTGTGATCTGTGAAATCAAATGAATCCAGTTATCGGATAAAATCAAGTCAAATGTAAAGTTTAGGTGAATCACACAGAAACAAATATAATTAATGATTCACGTGGTCATGGCTTATTTTCTTGAATACTAACTGTGAATCATATAATACATATCTGCATAATATTACCATATCCCTGCTTTATTCTTTTTGTCCGTCGTGAAGTCCGGTCTGTCAGCAGCTCGTCACTAAAAAGCACATTGAGTGGATGCCGATGAGTGCAGTTACCAGGTATGACCGGTAGGGCGGCGGAAGCGAGCGGCTTGCGGTCTGGTGAGTCTAAGCTAAAAGAAGAAGAAGAGGTGAACTTAGTTTCGGCAGGTATCCGTGTTTGGACGAAGATGCAGGTTAGAAACTAACAACTGTGCAAGAAGTGCGAATTTGCTCATGTATACGTGTTTAGTAATAATTTAGTTATTTAATTGTTAAATTTTAAGTTATCCCGCGGCCTTGAGAGCTGAAACTCGCACTCAAACTGAACAGGCTAACAGCGACGTTAGCTGCGTGAATGCTAACTGAATGTAAGAAGCTATTCAGCTGTTAGCTCGGGCGAATACCAGCCTTATTTCTACTTTAACACCGGGTGAAATAACAGGTGTATGACTAAACATGTACTTAGAGTAACCGGTAGTAGCTGGCTTGCATGTGCCGTGTTGGCTATTAGCATTAAACTCAAAAGCAGCGTCAGGACACTGTTCAAGTTAAATTGTTGCTAAATATAAACAGGGTTCCGTTTTAATATTAAATCCATCACACGTAGCTGGTTTAAAAGTGGTGAAGCTTCATATTAAAGCAGGTAGACTTTCAGGTGCTCCGGGTTGCTAACGTCCGGTGGTTAAAAACGTCATGTTTTTTTTCGTTCGTGTCAAAGGTCGGACTCGGCGGCGGAGCCGAGACCGAGCGGTTTGTTTTTTTTAACTCGGCCGAGGGGCTTTTAGTCAGCGCCGGTAGCTCCGCGGTTCCTTCTACACTCAGCTTTCACGGGGACTGGGAGTCGCTGTGGTGGGTGCATGAAGACGTTTGGCCTATGTTTTTGTTTTTCTAGTTTTCACTTTTCTCTTTAAAGTTACCTTTAATTTATGTTACATAAATGTACGTAATGTCTTAGGTCAGGGGTCGAGATTTAGTTTTCAACCGTGGGCCAGTGTAATAGTTTTACAAACTGTAAAGATGCAGGCTGTACTGTATATTGTAGATGGAGTTTTTTTCCCGTCGTTTTTGAGTATTTAATTATTATTTAGTATTCAGTATTATTTAGTTTGTCTTTGGATTGTATTTAAATTAAAATGTAATTTCTCCCATAGTAAATTAAAGCAGCCAAAACCGACAGCAGCCTGCTTCGTTTATGTTGGACCATGAAAAGGAAACCACCACTATAAAAGTGAAAAGCTCAGCTTTAGTTTGGGGCACGAATGTTTTTGTTGGAGGGCCAGATTTGGCCCACGGACCTGTTATTTGCCCACCACTGCCACAGGTTAATGTACAGCCGTTTAATCTTGGCAGAGGCTATCGACGAACACGATGTAACCTCACGCTGACTCTGGCAAATCAGCAAGAACTAAAACATTTCCTGTCCAAAAAAAAAAAAAAAAGCCCCTCATGGTTTCGCTTCAGTGACACACTCTGACCTTCACACACGGAACTTTATTTCTATCGCTGGTGGTGCTCAGGCCAGTCATTCAGGGAGATAACATAACATCAGACTCCCATTAGACACAAGAAAGGCTGCTAATGATTATTTTCGTTATCATTATTACGATCAAAGGTGATTTCTTTTAAGCATTTAGTTTGATTGTGTGAAAAATTTATACCATTCATTTGTAACTCTAGTGTGTCCACAGGTAAGTTCTTTTTTTGGATTTTTTTTGTACCTGGTAGATACTGGTTTTCATCCTGTTTGGTGGGATCTGGTTTGTGAATACCCACTAAACAGGATCCTAGGAATGTCCCACTAGAAGAGTACTTGTTGCCAAGTTAACAACTTAAGGGGAGCTGAATATCCAGTAAGCAGGGGCTAACATTTTTGTGGCTAAACATTTGACTTCTTAAAAATTATTTAGCCGGAAAAATATTTTTGAGCCAGTGCTGATTGCAATTTTGATAAAGTAATTTATTCAGCAAAGTTACGAAATATTCATTGGTTCCTTCCTCTCAAATGTGAGAGCTTGCAGACCTCCTCTTTTTAACAGCATTTTAAATGTAACATTTTGAGTTTTTGGACTGTTGGTTGGACAACGTAAGCAGTATGAAGATGACACCTCCAGCTCTTGGAAGTTGTGACAGGCATTTTTCACTATTTTCTTTGACATTTTATAGACTAAACAATCAGTCAGTTAATCAAAACTGTTGCTAGTTGCAGAATTAGTTTAATATTTCTTGCACTGAATCCAGCACAGCTTTAGCTTTCTTCCTTGTTTGTGTTTGGCAGCTAAATCCTGGTTTTCATCTGTGTCTCGTCCTGTTTTTCAGGCTGTCTGGTGTCGTCCAGGCGGGGTCTGATTGACAGATGCCTTTATCATGATGCTGAGCTGCAGCGCCCTGGTCGTCGCCCTCCTGCTGTCCCACGCCAGAAGCTTCCTGAGCCCCTCAGAGGACGATGGCATCCCTGAGGAGTGGGTGCTCCTCCATGTGGTTCAGGGCCACATCGGGGCCGGAAACTACAGCTACCTGCGCCTCAACCACGATGGCAGAATCATCCTGCATATGCAAAGCCTCAAGGGAGACGCGGACCTCTATGTGTCTGATAAAACCCTGCAGCCGAGCTTCGACACCTACAAGCTGCAGTCGGCCACCTGTGGAAAGGACGTGGTGGTGGTGCCGGGGGAATTCGTGAGGCCTGTGGGCATCGGCATTTACGGCCACCCGTCTCACCAGGAGAGCGAGTTTGAAATGCGGGTGTTTTACGATGAGACGGTGCCCCAGAATCCGTTCGATATGGGCTCGTACGGTTCAGAGGACGGACATAAGCAGAAGAAATTTCCTCAGGCATCAGAGGAGAAAGAGGAGTCGATCTTTTGGACAATTCTGATCGGGCTTTTGAAGATTATTCTTGAGATTTTGTTTTGAAAATGGTTTCCTTCCTTACTGCTGTGACGAAGGAGGAGACTGTTCTTGGCTCAGCCAGCCTTGATACATAAAAGAAGGTTATTTCCCTTCATTCCGCAAGGATGAGAAAATGTCGCACCAGACTCCAGTGAGATTTCTGGCATTTAAACAATAATTCGCTTGCGATCAAACATACAAACTCGATAGAAACAGTACAGATCAGATTTAAATTGTCGAAGGTGGATCACTGTGCTGAACTCACCGGTGAACCACTATCAATCAGAAAACATTTCACAAAGTCTTTATGTTTGGTGATAAGCAAATGAACATTAGCCCGTCAGATATAGCAGAGTGTTACTTTGCTTTGGTTTCCCCCCATACAAAGACAGAATGAAGCATGTTAAGGCAAAGAACAGGCACATGTTTATGGCTGAATTTTGGTCGCTGCGATTTTTTTTTTTTTTTTTTATTTCTTAATTTTATTTTTCTTTTCGTTGTTGAACTGCAGTTCAACCAAAAAGGCAAGAGGGTAATATTTCTGGAGTCTTAAAGGATGTTTTTTTTTTTGTTTGTTTGTTTTTTTTTAAGTTTATCAAACACTCACATGCACATATGTAAACTGAAAGACTTTTTGGTTGCTGCAGTCTCTCCGTTCGTGCATAGTGGCCATGAAGGGATCCCTTCCTAACATTCCAGTGTAAGAGATGAGGGACAAAATTCCCAGGTAACATGAAGCTGCAGCAGTCAGAGTTAAGGCCTCAGTGTGCCTTGAATGAAGAATGCTGAAACGCATGTTGTACAGTCGTGTCTAAAAGCAGAACTGCAGATGCCACGACCTCATTTACGTCCGGTATTGACATGCGACCTGTATATGGATATTCAGTCTTGATGAGGAAAAACATGTCTTAATGCAGACAGAACAGGTGTGTGATGGGAAACCGATCGAGTCGGCCAGACCACATCTAGAGGTCTGATTTGCACTTGAAGATTCGATCACAGTGCGGGCAGAATCGAGATTACGCGAACACTTGTTAATACCAAGTGTGAAAGCAGAGCGGATCAGGTGTCATTATCCAGGTAACGTAAGATCACATGTTAACGCCAGCTGTAAATGGGGCTAATATTGTTTTGAGAGTCAGACAAATAAGGAGGATTTCACACCTCTGAACACCTGGGCTATCACTGCGTAATGTGATCGTCAGCTCGTCTGTTTTGAGGAAGTCACAAAAAGTTTTTTGAACGTGTCGAAAGGAAAAATTGAGACGCTTTTTGACAAACCAGCTTCGTTTGAAACCCGTGAGGACCTGTAGCCGAATCACGTGGGTTATTTCCCTAAGGTCGTGTTTGTCCTTTTTTTTTTTTTTTTTTTTTGTAAAACCCTCTCTGATTTTCGCGTTTCTCCGCTGAGCCGAGGCGAAGGAACATGCTATACCCTGCTGGTCGCTTGTGGCTTTGTTGTTGGGACAAAACTACACACGACCACCGGGATGAAGATACCCGCTTCCTTTAACCACCGCGGACTGCTGAAGCCTCCTCTTAGTTTCGCTCACACAGGACTGTGGATGTTGTCCCCAGCTTTTTTTTTTACAGCGTATTCCCACGCAGAATGAACACCTTTTAAGGCCAGCGTGGACGGTGGCAACGACTGCAGCAACCTCTAACTCTCTCAATGCACATAAGGCGCGTGAGTGTTTTGTATTACTTTAAAAAAATTAAAAAAAGACCAGAGTTATCCTTCACCTTGTAGTAAACCTGTCAATCGAATTTAGCATCAAACAGAGATTACAGCTGTGGCTGTCTCTCACCTCGGCCTGTGAACGAATGAAACTGCTCGTCTTAACTCTGCAAATCAACATCGCACAGGACGTGTGTGGGTTTAAATATCAAGAACCTAGCAATACAGCCATCGTCAGCCATTTTGAGATATACACGCGGCTCCCGCGGGACAGGTCGGGATTATTGATTCTGTTTTTTCATTTCCTCTTTACTGGATAGTTTGCTGAATTTTAGACTCCAAATAAGAACCTCTGGTTTATGAAGAGACTTAACAGTAACAGCAGCATTTCATTTGGTTTGATCATTCACTTTGTTTTTGTTTTTTTTGTTTTTTTTGCCTGTTGGACAAGCTCCTGACTTAAACATCACCTCCAGCATCGGAGTTCAGTTATTGTTACCGCTGAGCAGAAATGTTCAACAGTGCCTTCAGATCAGTCCTCTGCGGGGGAGAACGGCCGAGCAGTTCTCCCGTTTCCAGAGACGTCTCAGTCTGATTTCTAAATAAAACGGTTATTTTGCAGACTGTTAAAGTCGTCTGTCTCATGAGTCTTTTGCTTCAGATTTTGATTAAGAGCAACCTGGGGCTTCATTACCAGGAGAGGTGGGTGGTTTGAGTCTGAGGAGAAGCTGGGAAAAAGCTCCTCACTTTCCTAAGTGGAAAAGACTGGGCAACAAAAAACAAAGGAAGAAGACGACGACGAAGGAGAACCTTCCTCCATTATCAATATACTGTATCAGGTCCCTTGTTCATCACATTGAACTGCATGGTTGTGGGAAATCATTTTTAGCTGAACTCCCTCAAGGATATGTCATGATGCTTTTTTAAAAAGTGCAACATTAGTCAATTGATCAATTAGTTGACTGGCAGAAAATTAATCAGCAACTATTCTGATAATCGATTAATCATCTTGTGTTTTTTTTTTGTTTTTTTTTCTTTTTAAGAAAATCTCTGAAAATCTCTTGGTTTTAGACTGTTGGTCAGACAAAACAAGATATTTGAAGACACTTGGGCACTAGGAATTCGTGATGGCCATTTTTAAAAAAAACTTTATGACATTTAATAGACAAACGACTAATTGATTAACCGATTAAATAATCCTCAATCGCAGCCCTACCCCGACATTACAACAATAAAGAGTAATTATAATCAGCATAACTGGAACAGAATAAGAAGCTGTATAACCCCAGAAATCATTTCCAAATATTAGAGTAAGGCTGGAAAATACTCTAAATACGTACAAGGATTTTTTTTTTTTTTTTTTTTTTTTGGGGGGGGGTCCGACGATGAAGAAACTATTCTGAATATGTGATTCACATAATAAGGTTACGTCGGCGCGTTTCTGCTGCCAAAGCGAGGAGGAGGACGAGGGGCAATAAGTCTAATGTCTGATGAGGACGATCAGACCGAAATGTCGCATTTATAATCGTGGGAAATGTTGAACGTTACGTGGATTATTTTCCTGATGAAAAACGCCATTATTTACATCCATCACCACCAAGGCTCCTGATGTTATTCTGAGCTCCGGTGATGGAACGGGAGTGAAAAAGGCCTGGAGAATGACGAAAACCCCACCACCATCACAATTCAGCTGTAATCATCGGCCTGTATTTATGTATTTACTGTGGGAAACTCTCCCTCTCTGTTTGCTAGAAGCTCGGTTTTGAAAAACCAGAGGGACAAGTGGAAAAACCCGGAGCGTCGAAACGACTCAGCTCCTCACTACTTGTCACTTGGTTGCACGTCCATGTCCGGGGGATCCCGAGAGCCCGGGGACAGCGGGACCCCCCCCCGCCGGGCGCCCGACGGCGGCTCACCGTGTCTTGTTTTTGAGACCCTCGCCGAAGAGGCCTTCTTCACGGCGGTGCCAGAACGGCTCCCGCCGATGCCTCGTCGATTTGATGATCCACGCGTCGACACTCGTTTGAGGTCAAATTGAGTTTGGTCGAGTTGCTTTAATCGGTTTGTTTTCCCGAGCGTCAAGTAATCGACACGGGAAAAGGCTACAGCGAGGTCGCATTACTCCACCGGGAAGGCGCTGTACGGCCGCAAACCCACGACTGTCCTCGGTATCGAGACATCCGACGTTTGTTTTCTTTAGTAGCCGGTTGGTTGTTCAGTGTAGGACGCGACAAAGAAAAAAAAAAAAAAAGTCCCCCCGCCATGTACAGTGAGGGGCCATAGGGGCCATAGGGGCCCAGCAGTAGGTTGTTAGGAGCCATCGACTTAAGGCCTTTTTTATCAATTTGAGATCATTTCACACCTTTTTAAACACTTTTCAGGACTTTTAAAGTCAGGATTTTAAAAAGCAACCAAGTACTGAAAACACGAATATTCAGTTTATTTCGTGCAGCTTCTGCAAGTGTCTTGTTTTATTTACAGGAGTAAACCCAACATTTCCAGCCCTGGCTTGTTGCGGTTTTAAAAAACGACCCTGACATGTTTGTTTACATATTTATAATCACTCAGAACAAATAAACCCGCAGTCTGTGTGCGAAGTAGTCCTGACTTCTTCTTCATCACCATCCTCCTCCTCTTCATCATGTCAGTCTGGGGGCCAGCTCGATGCTGTTGATCCTGAGCACAGTCTGCGGCTGGATGATGATCCTCTTGCGCTGGAACCGGTGTCTCCTCCAGAACCGCATGTGGACTTTGGGCCAGGACTCGGTCTTTTCGAGCACGGTGGCCTCGACCCGGACCAGCTCCTTCCCCAGCAGAGGCCTGCCGATCAGGGTGAAGTCCTCCGCCCCGACCAGTAGCACCTTCTCCATCCGGATCCGCTCCCCGCACTCCGCCTCGATGTGGTTCTCGATCAGGATCAAGTCCTCGTCCGTGACCTTCCACTGACGCCCGGCGAAGTGCACCACGGCGAAGAGCCGGCCGAAGTCCTGCCGGTGGATCCGCTGGTTCACGGTGCTCACCACCGCGGCGTGTCGTCCCCGCTCCTCCTCCTGCGGGACCAGGCTCGTCTGCTGCGGCCACGGCGGGCTGGACAGCGAGGTCCGGGGCACCAGGTCCCCGCTCACGGAGCTCTGTGGTCGGGCAGCAGCGGGGAGCAGGAGACGGGGTCTGGTTGACAACATGCTACATGTCCTCCACAGTCCCGAACACCCTCTGCTCACCGCCATCTTGACAGGAAATGCTGTTGTTCTCACAGCGCATGCGTGACTTCTGTAACGACACGTATGCGCGCGCACACACATAATATGACTTTTTCTGCTTTAAAAAACGTTTTATTATCATTTATATATCATATGATATTTTTATATTTTACATTATTCACACAAGTCACGTGCAAAGTAAGTTGGGGGACGAACAGGATCAATAAAATAAATCAGATGCAATGAAGGAAAAAAGTACAAGCCACATGTAAAAGCCACACAACAACAACATCCGTGCAAAGGTTTGGGCAGATTCCATATTTCTCACGGGTTTTTGAAGTGAAAAGAAGTAACTTACGACATTAAAGTGAGCCTCTCTACAAATGCTACTGCACTTTTGTTCCATGGGCACCTTATTAAGTCAATATTTACTAAGTGTGTCTCCGTGCAACTTTTGCATCTCTTTGTGGTCGGTTTTTGTCTTTTTGTGTCTCTCTTTGGTTGTGTTTCATCTATGTAGTCTTTTGCATCTCTGTGTCTTTGTGTACATTTTGCATCTGTTTAGTGTTTCTTTTGGGTATCTCATGGTCATTTTGCGTCTCTTTGGGTTCGTTTTTGCATCTCTTTGTGGTCGTTTGTTGTCTCTTTGTCGTTGTTTTATGTCTCTTTGGGGTTATTTTGCACCTGTTTAGTGTTTCCTTTGCATCTCATGTAGTCATTTTTGTATCTCTGCGGTTGTTTTGCATCACTTTGTGGTCGTTTTGTGTGTTTGGGGGGTCTAGGGGCCTGTGTCCTGTATTACCGTTCCGTTTTCATCCATGCCTGTTTGAACTTCTGTGTTCAGTAAAGTTACTTCCCCCACTTCCCTCTATACCTGACGCTCGACAGTATATTACGACCTTGTCGGTTGGACCTGGAATTTCCTAAAGCACCTGAATGCGGCGCTGACGTGCCTCCATTTTGTGTCGGTCGGCCGTTTCCGTGTTTCCGAGCAGGGACCGATTAAACGGTGTCAGCGGGGAGTATGGCTCTGCTTGCAGGTCGGGAGTGCGGGTAAACTTTTCCGTTGCTACCTAAAACTGTTAAAAGTCTCCCTTCAACGCTTTTAACGGTTTGTTTAATGCGCTGTGTTATCTCAGAGACGTCTTGCAGGGAGAGCCGGGCAGCGCTGACACTGACAGCTGGGTAGTAAACAGCTAACGGCCAACAGCTAACGGCTAAAAGCGGCTAGCTCCAGTGTTACCGCAACTAGCCGAGCTGGTAAACCGTCGATAGCAGGCTAACGTTAGCCGGCTAACCCGTGAGTGTTTTTGGTGGCGTTGAGTTACATCACCGCGACCTACCAGCACCCTCCCACCCTAATTTTTGTCAAACTGCTCCGACCACGGATTGCCACAACGGCACTTTCCATTCATGTTGTTTTGGAGGACGAGACAACCAGACCTCCTCTTCTTCGAGCCAGGGTAAGTTAAATGTCAGGCTGCCGGAGCTAACTTTACTCCACCTAAGTTGAAGCTAGTACCAGGTGTGTGTGTGTTTCCGTGGATATTTACCTGGGAGCGGCTGGAGCAGCTGCACACCCTGTCCAGGCCCGATTAATCCTGTTTTACTGAGCTTTATGTCGGCCGGCTTGTATGTTTTCCGCCTGTTGAATTTACTCAATAACATGTAGGATTTGTGTAGTTGAGGGAGAAGTATTCAGATCCTTTTCTTAAGTAAAACTACGAATAAGGAAAAGTACTGCTTCCTAAACTCCATTTAAGTAAAAAAAAAATGTAACTATTATCAGGAAAACCTACTTAAAGGATCAAAAGTAGATGTACTATATTGTTTCTGTAGGTTTTAAAGTCTTTAAAAGCAATGATTTAGCTTTTCTTTAAAAAAAAAAAAGGTATGAAAACGTGTTAAATTTCACCCACAGACGTTTCCAATAGTTTGTCTAGCCTGCCATAGACAGTAACATTTGTTATAAAATGTTTTTGCAAAAAAAAAAAAAATCCCTGGTAACAATTGTTCCAGACCTCTGATCTTAAATTGACCAGTCACTTCCTAATTCATTCGCCAATCTATCCATTTTCTGTTGCTTATCCACGTCCAGCTCAAAGATTATTTGATTATATTATTAGGGACATACCAGGAAATACTGTCCAAAATGTGAAATAAATGTAAATAAATTGACTTATTTCTCATTACACTTGGTAAATCACTGTAGGCTTTATCACTCCTACTGGTTTATATGGATGTCTTTCATGCTTAGGGCAGCATGACTGGGAAGCACGTATTAAATCTCATTATATTTGGTATTAAATAATCTTAGATTTAACCTGTTTAACCCTGGAAAAACCCTGTTTTCATTAGCGATCAATCTGTTGATAATTTTTTTGATTCATTGTATTGTGTACAAAACGCCAGACCAAGGTGACATCTTCAGATGCCTTGTTTTGTCCGACCACCAGTCCAAAATCCAAAGATATTCCCCTTATTGGTCACAAAGAAAATGATCGAATCTGCATATTTGAGAAGTTAGAAATGGCAAGTATTTGGCATTTTTTCGTAAGAAATGGCTACGTTGATTTACTCAATTGTCACATCTTTGTATCACTGTCTTGTTTTGTTCAACCAACAGTCCAAACCTCAAAATTCTTATTTACTCGGAGTCAATTTAAGGCAAGGAAAAACTGCAAAAATTCACATTTGAGAAGCTGAAACCATGTAGAGCTTCAACAAATTAGTCAACTAATCAATCAGCTAATTACCAACCATTTTTGATAATCAGTTAATCATTTCAGTCATTTTTCAAGTAGAAGCGCCAAACATGGTTTGATGGTTCCAGCTTCTCTAATGTGACAATTTGCTACTTTTCTCAATTTTACATCATAGTATATTGAATATTTTTACGTTCTAGGCTGTTGATCAAACAACACAAGACATCGGATAACGTAACCCGGTGCCGTAGGATATTGTCATGGGCATTTATCACTGTTTTCTTATGTTTTATTCACCAATGCATTGTCAGATTAATCGACAGTGAAAATATTTGTTAGTTGCAGCTCAAAAACCATGAAATGTTTGAATGACTGAATGAGTTATCCTAACACAAAGTGTATACACTGTTAGGTAGTTAGATTTTTCACAATGAATCATATTTTGAAAGTTATTTGTTTTTTGTCCAAAATCTTAACTATATTTGTTTCTAGGAAAAGCCTAGAAACAAACAGGCATTTAGCTTAGTGTATTTCCCTAACCACAAAAGTGTCTAACTTCCTCACCCCCCCCCGGGCTGTATTTCTCTGTGCAGCGTCACACTTTTCCATTATATGGCTAAATGGAGCCCAAACCGCAGTGATCATGACCTACTTCTTAGGACCTCAATTTACTTTCATCTGGTATGGAGAAGATTAGTCAGATTATAGGGGTCAGAGGTCAGGACCTGTTGGTTTTTTCAGTGTGGCTGCCAGTTTTGTGTGTTTTTGTGTAAATAGATGTATGCTGCGGAGGGCAAGACATATTCTTCAATCTTCTCTTCTAAAAGCCATCAGATCGTTATATTAAAGAGAGACTGATGGGGGATTTTGAATATTTTTTCAATATTTAAATACTCTGTATCTCATATGTCCTCCTACGTAGGGTTGCAACTAACAACTATTTTCATTATCAGAAAATAAGCTATTTTAATAGCTTGTTTTATTTAACCATCAGTCTAGAATCCCAAAATGTCCAGTTTATTATGATATATGACAAAGAAAAGAATTTCAAAAACGCACACATTTGAGAAACTGGGCCCATTAAATGTTTGTCATTTTTGCTTAAAAAATTACTAAAACACTTAATCAGTAATCAGAGTAGAGACCAAATCCTTTTTGGCTACTGTTTTCACCACCAGACTCAAATATTAATTTTCATAATCGAATGTCTGCATTTTACAATTTGACTATATAATTGATTTTAGAATATTTCTTGACAGCCCTAGTAAGTGTCTATACCCCGCCCTAAATCTGACCACGATAGGACAGTTTAACATGAAGTCAGTCTTACTAAGTCTTAGTGTCTGATCCCAAACTTTTGGTTCTTAGTGGACAAATGCTCCGCTATTTTTGCTTTTACCTAATAAAATATAGAACTTGTTGCAGCCCTAGACACATCAATGTGTCTGCAACTAAGGATTTTCATTCTCAATGAATCTGCCTGTTATTTATTTGATTAATTGCTTAATCATTTGGTATTTTTTTTCACAATCTTTTTACATTTCAAAACACCAGTCACAGCTTTATAGAATCCAAGGTGACATCGTCAGATGTCTTGTTTTGTCTGAACTGCAGTTTTCTGTTATGCATGCCAAAGATAAGCAGCAAATCCAGCTGGAACCTGAGAATGTGTAAAATGTTCTACATTTTTTTGCATGACTAAACGATTAATCAGTCATCAAAATTATATTATTATTATCAAGAAATTACATTTATAAATTTATTTTCATTTTGCAGTTACTAAAGGACAGAAGACAGGCCTAGGACAGACTTAACTCCAAGTATTCTGTATCAAGAGACTTTATTTTGTTCTTTTAGATCCCTTCAAGACACTCAGTACTTCTTACATCTGTTACTGTTTTGCAAAATACTTGTGTCAGCAGAAAACTTTTTTGCATCCACTGCAATTCAGAATAGAAGAGACTAGATATAACAAAAATAGAAAGTAATGTCAGCTCCAACAAGCCATTATTTTTAAAATCCATTAATCTGTCCAGTCTGTAGGAGGATGTTGTGATGGCAACCTCCCATCAGAGTTCACCAGGTCCAAACTGACGTCCTAAAAGTTGTTTATGTTTCAAATCAAACTGTATTCAATTTAGATTTATATCAAACAGAAAAAGCAGGAATTCTTCATACCCCAAAGCTGTAACAAGCAATACTTCATAAATAACTTAAAATATGAACTGATCATCAAAATTATCTTTGATTAATTTTCTTCTGATGGATTAAGCAGTCAATCAGCTGATTGTTAAAGCTCTAATTTAGAAGCAGAGTGATTTAAAAAAAAAACAAGATAAATACTTGAAAAGCCAGCAGTGTGTGTTTTTTGTTTTTACTAAAAGTAATCTAAAACATTTACATGACAGGGGTTTCATATAGTGAATTGGTTTTGGGTTTATACATCTTAAAATCAAACAGAATGATGTCATTGTTTGAGGTGTGTTATTTGTGTTTGGATAGTTAGTCTAATTATTAGTCTAATAATAACCGTCTTAATGCAAACACAGTCATTGAAACCAGTGTGTGGCTTCAGCCCTCATGCAGTCAGCAGACATATAAACATTTCTTCACCCCCCCCCTCTCAGTCTCTGTCTCTGCTGCTGTGCCCGTCCATTTAAACCTCATCACTGACTAACTGGTGAGCTTGCTTGGTGAGATTCCTTTGGTTTCCCTCGGTGAAAACCTGCCCTGACACTCAGCCCCTAGCAGCCTGAGCAATGGAGCAGCGGAGGGATAGGGTGGGGTGAGGAGCCAACGCTGCCTGCCAGAGCCAACAATGGGCCTAGACAGCTAACTGGTTTGGGGAGATCCAGTGATCAGAGTCAGTCATTGTGTGCAGAGCGGACACATGTAGAGCAGTTTCAGTTTTATGTATAGTTTAAACTTAAAACCTCCACTTTGCTCTAAAGAGCAGCGACTTTTACAGAAGTAAAACTGAGTAAAGATGCTACACAGAGCAGTACACCTTGATGCCGGAAAAATGTGCAAAGACCACCATACCCATCCCACCAACGCTCCTGGAGGCCAGCCGGCCGGCCGCCCAAGCGATTGTGCTGGGCAGGAAATCTAACAAGGACAAACCCTCAAAAATGCATCCACACTGAAAGTTGGCTAAATCTGAAAATGCTGTGTCCACATTAGGGCTGCGACTAACAATTATTTTCTGTAGTTTGCCAAGTAGTTGTTATGGTTTATAACATATCAGAAAATGGCAAAAATGCCCATTATATTTTCCCAGAGTTAAAGGTGTCATCTTTAAATGTCTTGTTCCATCTAAAACCCAAATATATTCAGTTTGCAATGATATAAAGGCGAGAAAAACAGAATTTCTTCAAATTTGAGCTACAGAAACAAGCACATTTTTGGCATTTTTGCTTTTTACTTGAATTTCGCTGTAGCACTGTTATCTGATAACTAAACAAGTGTAAAGTACTAATACAGTTAGGTCCATAAGTATTTATAATATAATTTTGACTCTGTACACCACCAGAATGGATTTTAAACAAAATCATCAACAAAAATATCACATTAACCGTTTAAGAATTACAGGTATTTTAAAACATAGTCAATTCATTTTCAGAGGCAGATTTCAGAGGAGAGATTCAGATACAGATTATTTTTAGTTCTTGGATGAAAACCCTTTGCAGTCAATGACTGCCTGAAGTTTGGAACCTATGGATATGACCAAATGCTGAGTTTCCTCCCTTCAGATGCTTTGCCAGGCCTTTACTGCAGCCACCTTCAGATGCTGCTGGTTTCTGGGACTCTCTGCCCTCAGTTGTCTCTTCAGGAATTGAAAAGCATCCTCAGTTGGGTTGAGGTCAGGTGACTGACTTGGCCTTTGAATAATATTCAATTTATTTGCCTTGAGAAGCTCTTGGGTTGCTTTCGCAGTATGTTTTGGGTCATTATCCATTTGTACTGTGAAGCACTGTCCTATCAGTTTTGCAGCATTTGGCTGAATCTGAGCAGACAGTATAGCCCTGTACACTCCAGAATTCATCCTGCTACTTCTATCAGCAGGCATCTTCAATAAAAACCAGTGACCCAGTTCCATAGGCAGCCATACATGCCCCTGCCATAACACTACATCCTCCATGTTTCACAGATGATGTGGTATGCTTTGGATCATAAGGCATTCCTTTCCTTCTCCATACTCTTCTCTTCCCATCATTCTTGTACAAGTTAATCTTGTTTTCATCTGTCCAAACAATCTTGTTCCAAAACTGGGCTGGCTTTTTTAGATGTTTTAGATGTTTTCTGGCCAATCTAATCTGGCCTTTCTGTTCTTCAGTGTTACCAGTGGTTTGCAGCTTGTGGTAAACCTTCTGTAGTTACATTCATGAAGGCGTCTTTTGATTGTAGACTTTGACAATGATACGCCTACCTCCTCAAAAGTGTTCTTGATCTGGGTTGATGCTGTGAAGGGTTTTCTTTAACCAAGGAAAAAATTCTGTGATCATCCACTCTGGTTGTCTTCTTTGGTCTTCCAGGCCTTTTTGGTGCTGTTGAGCTCTCCAGTGCATTCCTTCTTTCTAAGAATGTACCAAATTGTCGATTTGGCCTCTCTTAAAGTTTCTGCCATCTGTCTTTTCAGCCTAATGATGGCCTCCTTCATTTGCATCAACACCTCTGTGGACAGCATATTGAGTTTCCATGAACAGCTACCAAATGCAAATTCAACTCTTGGGATCAACTCCAGACGTTTTTGTTTTGTTTTTTTTTAAATCTGCTTAATTTTTCATGAAATAACAAGGGAACCGGCCACACCTGGCCATGAAACTCCAGTTACTTTTGAGCCCCTGTAAATGAGGGACTATTTTATAAAAATGGCTCTAATTCGTAAACAGTCTATGTGATTTTTTTTTTTTTCTTTTGTTAAACGCTAAAAGTCTACACTTTAATCACATCTTTATGGTTTAATTCCAAATCCATTGTCATGGTGCACGGAGACGAAATTATGAGAATTGTCTTGATTAGGAAAGCGGCCTTTCCTTTGATTTAATTTCTATTTTATGATCAGTAACTTATCTTACGCATTGACCAAAAGGGGGGAGTGCTGCAATGAATGGTTTACTAATGAGTCAGTTAGATCGACAAAAAATTAAATGGAAACAATTTTGATGATGAGTTAATTGTCTTAGTAGTATTTCAAGCAGAAACTGCAAAACATTCTGATTTCAGCTTCTCAAATGTAAAGATTTGCTGATTTTTCAGTTTTCTGTCACAGTAAGAAATTGAGTTTTAAATTATTGGTTGGACAAAACAAAAACATTTGAAGACATCGCCTTGGACTCTGGGGAAAATAGGATGGACGTTTTCCACTTTTTTTCGTCTTTTTTTGATATTTTGATCAACAGTGATTAATTGAAAAAATAATCAACAGATTAATCAATAATGGAAATAATCACTAGTTGAAACCCTAATAACAGCACATATATTTTGACTGTGGTTTGATTGATATTCAACAAGTGATCACAGCGAGTGCTAGAAATAAGAAAAAGTTATCTTCTTTACTGCTGTCCACAGCAAAGTGCAAAGCTTTTGTTTTCAAAAATTTCCATCCTGTAGCAGATTTTCAAAAGCTCAATTTTTTGGTCTGAAAAATCCTGCTTTAGTGTGGATGAAAGGCCAGAACACTGTGAAAAAGATTTTCAGTTCTAGCTGGGTTGGTGTGTTGGTGATTAAAAGCCACAACAGGGGGGACTGACACGGTCCCCCCCTTATGAACTCCACCTATAGGCTCGTCAAGACACCACAGTCAGTAGGATTCATCCTTTGGGGTCCATGAATATATGTACCAAATTTCATGGCAATCCATCCAAAAGTGGTCTAGATATTTCACTCCGGATTTACAGACCAGTGCTGCCATCCCATAGTCTTGATGTTAGCATGGCTACAAATGGGTTTAAAGCTGAGATTTAAAGCACTCTAAGCTTCTTTCTGTCTGTGGAGCCTTGTCGCAATGTCGTTTTCAAAACTACGCTGATGTATCCCAGGAGCTGCTGAAGTAACAGCTTCCTTCTACCAAGAATGTCGTCTTTAAAGCAAAGTGGGAACAGCCATTTGTTTCCGCTGTAAAGGATCTGAATTAAGCTTTCGTCATCTTTTCACTTTAACATAGCACACATGTAAGCTGAAAATTATTGCAGCTGCAACTAATCATGGTGTTCTCATGTTTTTGCAACTTCAGGTTTTGTCCTACAAATAGGTGGAGTGGGTTTCTTTCTTAAGAGTGGGTTTCTTTCTTAAGTCTCATAAAATCCTGATGAGGTTTTTAAAAAGGAGTCGTCACCATCATAATTGGAACACTTCATATAGAATTTAGTTGAGAATGTGTGTTGAATATTGATTGAAAACCGCAAAACATCGTAAAATATGAAATGAAAAATAAATAAGAATTGTTATTAATATTTGTAAATGCAGACTAGGTCACAATAAGGTTTGTCTTATTCATTGGAACTAGAATTTTTTTTGTGTCAAGAATACAGTTAATTAAGGAACTAGTCTCACAAGTCTCAGATCTTTTATTCTCATCTGAGTCCTGTTTAATAGTAGTCCTAACCCCATGTGAATCCCCATACTCACTGTTACCTTCACTTTTAACTGACCAACAGGGAGATAGACTCATGTTGCGTGCTAGTGGCCAAAGGAGACTAAATAAAAGCACTTTAATATTGTGCTCTTCACAACAAAGCACTTTCATTATGCCTCAGAAATACAGCTGATCTTCCTTGGTCCTTGTTACTGGAGGCAGTAATAAAGACGGACTGAGCACTCTTCTGGTAACTGGTTAAATTCAAAGACGATTATGCGCTAGTTCGATTCAATTCAACTTCATTTATATAGCGCCAAATCATAACACAGGTTATCTCAGGGCACTTTTCACGCAGAGCAGGTCTAGACTGTACTCTTTATACTATTATTTACAGAGATCCAACATGCCCCCATGAGCAAGCACTTGGCGACAGCTGCAAGGAGAAACTCCCTTTTAACAGGTAGAAACCTTGAACAGAACCCGGGTCATGGTGGGCGGCCGTCTGCCCCCGACCAGATGGGTTGAAAGAGAGCGAGAGAGTAGTGAATAGAGTAAACACTGAAAATGGAAATCGCATACTGTGGTTTAAGTATGAAGAAGTATATATCCTATATATAGTATGTATATAGTAATTTTTTGATCAAAAATGTACAACATCCACTGGTTCAAGTTTTGTCATTTGCGAGGATTTACTGCTTTCCTTCTCTCCCAGGATTTGTGTCTGCTTTTTCTTGTTGATACCTCATGTGTCTCAGTGGTCAGATGACTGGGGCTTGGGGCTTTTACAGTGCAGCTATGTACTTGTTGCCTGAAGTATTTCCCATTTCCACTGTAAGCCAATGAGGGATAACTACAACAATTTGGATTTTCAACTATTTCTGTAAAATATACAGTACTCGTTAAAAGATTTTAGGCACTAATAGTAAGGTGAAGCTGCTTTTAAAAAATAATGCCATGGATACTTTATTTAACAGCCAACTACATACAAGGAGCAGTAAACAGAAAAAACCTAAATCAAATCAGTATTTCATGTGATCTTCCTTTGCCTTTAAATCAGCACCGGTTCCCCTTGGTTAACCTGCACACACCTGCTAAGGTACTTGGCACGTAGGTTGTTCCATCATCTTGGTGAATTTGCCATAGTTCTTCTGGGGATTTAGTCTGTCCGAGTGTCTCCTGTCTCTTCTGGTGAATCCAGACTGACTCCATGATGCTTAGATTAGGACTCTGTGGGGGCCAGACCATCTGTTGCAGGACTCCTGGTTCTTCTTGTCTCTGAAGACAGCTCTATATGAATCTGGCTGTATATTTGGGCTCCTTGTCATGTTGCAGAATGAATGTGGGACCAGTCAGACATCTCCCTGATGGTATTGTGTGATGGACAAGAATCTAAACATGTGAAATGCCCAAACTGTTTGCTCAGTACTGTATATTCTATATGGTAGCCTATCCATCCTCATTTTATGCCAATATCACCAAGCTGCAGCTGTTGAGAACCATTTAAGAAAACTGTGTACAGAGGAGTGTTTTCTCAAAACCAAAGATTGTCCCACTGGCGAAGACATTTCACATTGTGGCTGTCTTTTCTTAGCAGCTATTTCATTATTTGTATGTATGTAGTATTTTAGGTTTTTCAAATATAAATCTTAGAAGAAGCCTACCACTGTTTTGTAGTCCTTTTTGGATCCATGCAAGGATACATCAAGGAAAGAAGAGGAAAACTGGTTAAATATTGCCACAATCCTACATATAGCCTTCATACTCTTACTTTCTCCTTAGAGTATGACAAAGTATGAAGGATATTACTTGTAGAAGTTTATTTTCCAGTGAACTATGTAGATTTTCCCCCACAAAAGGACCAAAAGTAGATCAAGCGAACAAGAACACATACTGTGAATTAAAGGACCTTGTTATGGTGGTATCAGTGCCAAAAAAATGCTGATTTGCACTCAGGTTTTCATTGTATCCAAGTAAAGAGCTATTTATGTTTGCTGTAAATTTAATAATTCACCTGTGAGTGCTTCATCAGTAACAGGATTTTTAGACCTGACTTGGACTTGGAAAGCACAGCCGCCTACATGTGATGTGGCTGCACAAACAAAGATGTTCCAGTTTTTAATGATCATTGAAGGGTTGTTTTTTCAGCTTGATCAGTTGAAATTTGTCTGCTGTTTTTCAGGAGTCAGTGTGTGTCGTCCCAGCTGAGACAGTGAAGTCACCTGCCTTTACCCCACACAGAGAGGTGCCAAGAGAGGGACAGGATGCCTATTCCTCCCCCTCCCCCTCCTCCCCCTGGACCCCCACCCCCACCCACCTTCAATGAGGTCAGTGAACGGACTGAACACACAGTACATCACACAGTCGAGGTTACATCACCAACCGCAAAAGTAATGTTGGCGATGGGGAGATAATACAGTTCAGTGTCGCAGAATTCAGTTACTAAACAGTTCAAGTCTAACATGAGTACATGATGGATTGCTGTTTACATGATGGTATACAGTGCCCTCAGAAAGTACTTCAGACCCCTTTACTTCTCGCCCCTTTTCACATTTTGTTATGTTGCAGCCTTATGTTAAAATGGTAAATTCATTTTTTCCCCCTCATCAAGCTACACTTAGTACCCCGTAATGAAAAAGCGAAAAACAGAATTTTAGAAATTTTTGAAAATGTATTAAAAGGAAAAACTGAAATATCACATTGACAGAAGTATACAGAGCCTTTGCTATGACAGTTGTAATTTAGCTCAGGCGCCTCCCAATTCTTTTGCTCACCTTCAAGATGTTTCTACGCCTTGATTTCCATTGTAAATGCAATGGATTGGACATGATTTGGAAAGGCAAACACTTGTCTATATAAGGTCTCACAGCTGACAACTCATATCAGAGCAAAAACCAAGCCCTGAGGTCAAAGGAACTGCCTGCAGAGCTCAGAGACAGGACTGTTTCGAGGCAAAGATCTGGGTAAGGCTACAGAAACATTTCTGCTGCATTGAAGGTTCCCCTAGAGCACAGTGGTCTCCATAATTCTTCAATGGAAGAAGTCTGGAACAACCAGGACTCTTCCTAGAGCATGCCGCCCAGCCAGACTGAGAATCCAGGGGAGAAGGGCCTTTGGTAAGAGAGGTGACCAAGAACCCAATGATCACTCTGGCTGAGCTGGAGAGATCCTGTGTCGAGATGGGAGAAATTTCCAGAAGGACAACCATCCCTGCAGCACTCCACCAATCTGGGCTTTATGACAGAGTGGCCAGATGGAAGCTTCTCCTCCGTAAATACAAATGAAAGCAGCTTTTAGTCTGCAAAAAAATCAACTAATGGGCTCTCAGAATGTGATAAACAAGATTCTCTGGTCTGATAAAACCCAGTGTGAACTGTTTGGCCTCAAATTTAAGCGTCATGTCTGGAGGAAACCAGGCACCGCTCATCATCTGCCCAATACCATCCCAACGGTGACGCTGTGGTGGTGGTAGCATCATGCTGGGGGTGTTTTTCAGCAGGGACAGGGAGACTGGTCAGGGCCGAGGGAAATCTAAATGGAGCAAAGCACAGAGAGATCCTTACTGAAAACCTGTTCCAGAAAGCTCAGGACCTCAGACTGGACAGAAGGGTCACCTTCCAACAGGACAATGACCCTGAACACGCAGCCAAGACCATGCAGGAGTGGCTCAGGGACAACCCTGTGAATGTCCTTAAGTGGCCCAGCCAGAGCCTTGACTTGAACCCAATTGAACATCTCTGGAAAGACCTGAAATTGGCTTGATGAGGATGAGGGATCCCACACTGCCAGGTCCTATCTTTCAGAATCATAAAACCATTTATCCAGAACAGATTACTGTAAATTTACACTGGCCTCTACTGTATTAGCTATACCTGTATAATCTAATACAAAAGCCCTGCACAAAATCTTGCATTTATGATCTTAAGATGTCTCGTTTTCAGTAGCTGAGTCAATGATACTGTAACTTTAGAGGCTTTAGTTTGATACCCCTTTATTGGATTGCATTCCTTGAGCAATCTTTCCTTTTTTCTTCATACTTGTTCAATTTACCAGTCAGCACCATGTACAGAATTACAGGTGAGAAGCTTCCCATTGTTCGGATCAGTTTTGCAAAGACTCCATTATGATAATGATGGTAATATTTTTTTTGATTAGAAGATTAACTGTTGCCTTTTTTTAAAGGTGAACATGATTTTGAAACAACTGTCTTTTACATTTTAAGAAATTTTGTCTGGCTACATTGGTCTAATGAAACACTGAGTATTAACACACAGGACTTCCAACAAGACTGCGATGGGACAGTAGTGAACAGTCATTTTCAAAAACATATTTGATTTGTTTAGCCAGGGGAAAAAAGTGAAATGCTTCCCTTTAGAGATCTGTAGTGCAGTTACTTAGTCTTAGAAAACTTAAGTGTAAGAAAATGAGTCCAACCTGAAATCTGGGCAGATGGTCGTGTTCCCATGTTTGTGTTCTTACCTGGCATGAACAATAAGGAAGGTTAATTATAATAAAATTCAGTTTCAAGGACTGGAGTCTAAATCTGCCAAAATCTAAAAAGCTGACAGGATGACAAGTTGCCAAAACCTGTCCAGTAAACCTGCTACCAAGTCATGTGACTTGTTTACATGCCCTGGTTCTCTCTTAAGTTTGCAGTTTGAGCTCAAACAAAGTCCACAAACTTCCCTCTATGGTTCAGACCAGAGGAAATATAAGTGTGATCACAGGCTTTTAATTTGGTAACTTTGTTTCCTCCCCCACAGGCAAACACGACTCCTCCCAAACTGAGCACATCCGAGGCTAAGGGCCGAGGAGCGCTGCTTTCAGACATCTGCAAAGGAACCAAGCTGAAGAGGGTCACTGCGGTCAGTGACCGGAGTGCTCCCGTTCTAGAGAGTGAGTCACAGTTCATTTTATATACAGTACACTCATACCTTAACGGAGAACTTATTCCAAATCAGCACACAAACAGGGATGGTTCGAGTTAAGAACCAGTTCCAAGTTGTCCGAACCATCGTAGTCGTATGCCTCCGAGCTTATCGGTTCACTCTCTCCCTCTAAACTTCATGACTCTTTGCATGCACATTGGTCACACGCTGCGCCACCCACCACCACAAGTAAATTCTCAATTCGTGGGAAACACTGTAATATCTGTAAAACGGTAATTTCAAGTAAGGTTGGAAACGTTAGCAATATGCTGAAACATCCTTCTATGCAACATAGATTGCCTTTTATTTCACACTCTACGCACGAGTACAACTGCTTCCCACCTGAGCAGCACGTCCGTTACCGGGGGTAAAATCCTATGTTTTTTTTGTTTTTTGTTTTTTTTCTTTGTTTAAGAAAACCTAACGGAAACGAATGCTGTACGAATATTCTCATTTCCTCCATTTTAGGTGATGACAGACAGACTTTCACTACAGCCTTTGTTCAGACTCAGAAATAATAAAAGTTGCGTTGAAATTTAGGAAATTTATCGGGAATCATTAAGGGACTCGATAAAAAAGCGGACTGATAAACAGAATTGATAATGGCACTGGTATCAGTAAAATCTTATCAGTTCCCATCCCTACCCACAAACAGAGAAGTTAGTCTACAGGTGTGTTAGTAGTGGTGTTGGTTGATTTGTTTTGTGTTTATGGAATAAGGGAACATGCAAAACACGATTTTACAATTTCAAAAATCTATTCTTAACTTTGGAAATGGTAGTTTAACGAAATATTCTTGACTCCAGGTCCATTGAAAAGCCGCAGAAAAGGCTATTTATTTTATCATAGAATACTACAAATGTGTGTTCTTTTTGTATTTAGGAATCTTTATTAAACAGGACAGTAGAGATGTAAACATTGTTGCCAGTTTATTCGTCACACGTACCTAAATCTAATGCAGGTGTTTCTTGTATTTTATCCTCCCCATTTATATCAATGAGGTTTGACCAGTGACTTTATATAAAGATGGACAACACGTGTCCACTTCCTCCCACTGTACAAAAATGAAGCCAAAATATCCCAGATACAAGCGCTGCCATCTTGCGCTGGTGACGTCACCATCCAAAAACAAATTAAACCACACTTACCACAAAAATGAACACTTGAACATAAATCAGCGTGATTTAAAAACTTCCTAAAATGACAGAAACCATCTTTATCCAGGGGGCAATCACGATGTTTTGGCTTCACTTTTGGGGAGCTGTCTTGTCGTCGTCCATAAATATAAATATAAACATTAGAAACAAACAAATAAATAAATACATGCACATACAAACCTATAGTCACTGGGGTCGACTAAATAATAAACACCTCTGTGTAATGCAATAAAATTTGACAGCACCATAAACTACATCCTCCAGAATGATCATACAGTTGAATCATCAACTCTCTATAACAGTTAACAAAGCCTGAACATTATGACCGCCATGAAAGGAGGATTTATTGCAGGAGTGTTATATTAGACCGCATTATATTTAGCTAGGTGGACCTGCTGCCAAGTGAGTGTATGTCCCTAATTCCTCAAATACGCGAGAGAAACTTTGTCATACAAGTTACGATTGACAACTTTGCTTCGAGGATTTTGTGTTGATCTTTAACAGTACTCTGAAGGGTCATTTATCCATTTTACCAGAACGTAATTTTTCCTTGTGCTCAGCTTCCTTGTGGGGGGGGACTTTAGAGTTACTTTGACTCTAAATTAGCTTTTTCATTCAGTTTTTATAATTAAGAACGCTTAGTTATGTGCAGTAAAGGAACATTTTTATTTGCCTGTGCAAATTTAATGGGATTTATTTAAGGCTGGTCAGTTTAAACTATTAAAATAATAGTTAAGTTAAACAATTTCAAAGAAAATGAATAAATATTGAGATATTCAGTATCATCAAATGATGTGAAAATATTAAGGTAACATTTTTTTTTAGAGAAATTGCCTAGGTCTTCTGTACAGGTTTTGCTGTATTGAACGGGGTATGAGCTGTGGACTTGCATACACTCTGTGATGCTGGGTCAATTTTATACTTGTAAGAAAAGAGGAAATAGGAATATTTGCATGGAAAGGAGGAACTAAGTCAACACACCCTCAGTGTTTCAACACATTTCAAACTTGATAAAGATTCGAAATGTCGAAATGTTGTTTATAAAAGGTGTTTAGTTGAATAAATGTTGTCGCTCTTTTCTTCCCTGTACATACTCCCATGGTGCTGAATAACTACTATTCTCTCCAAATATTTGAATACAGTGGAAACTGCAAATAATGATCTCACATTTCTGGGTAAAATTGATCACTACAAGTGGATGATTGTTAAAACCAATTTTTTTATTATTATTTATTTATTTTTATTTATCTCTCATGCAGATTATCATCTCATTGACATTTGTATAGTTATTACCTGAATCTAAAGTAATGAAACGGACATAAAATAACAAACTGCGCCAGGGCCCTCTCCTGGTGCAAGCCCCGTCTGAATGGTCAGGATGAAAACACTACCCTCCACTCACGTCACCAATTGCTGCAGTGAGAGAGCAAGGACGATAATTACGCACTGTAAAAGCCCCAAAACGCAGGCAGAGCAGGAACGGTTGGGCAAAATAACTCACTGCGGTGTGAGTACAGGAAGATTTCACATGGCACGTTCACACATACACTACACACACTGTATTTAAAATGTTTTCCTTGTTCTGCCTTCATTTTTGTCTGTATTGACATTTGCCTCTTTTTTTTTTTTTTTTTTTTCCCCCACCAGAATCAGGAGGAGGTGGCGGTGGAGGAGGTGGAGGTGGAGGTGGAGGATTTGGAGGTGGAGGGCCAAAGGGAATGGGGGGCCTTTTCCAAGGCGGTGTGCCAAAATTACGCCCAGTTGGAGGTAAAAACTTGTTTTGTGTGTGTGCTTCATTTCGTATTATTGTTACTGAAATGGCAGGACTAACACATTTTTGTCAAGGTGTCCTTATCGTTCGTTTAAATAAATAAACCCAAAGTCCACCTCTAAAGGGAGTGGGCTAACGTATAAGTCGGATTGTATCAGTCACTGATTATCTGTCGGTAGTTTAAGCAGTTCATATCTGCACATACAGTAGATAAACTGTGAGGAGAAAAAAGAGCTCTTTGTGAATTTTTTTGAGTTTGTAATTTTATTTCAACTCCTAGCGGTCTGTTTCTCTGAGGATGTAGGGTATTGATTCTGTGATTTTTATCACAGTAAAGGTGAGATTTTGCCATTCCTTTTACTCCTCTGGGTGTATTAGACTTGATTTGTCAGTTATTTCATTTGACACATTTTAATCTTTTTTTTTTTTTTTTTAAATCTATTTACAGTTTCTCAAATGAGAAAATGTACTATATCACAGTATGTATTAATATTGCTATACGAAATAACATATACTGTGATACAGGATTAACAACATTAGAGCTGAAACAGTTTTATGATTAACTGAGTAGTCGATGAGGTAGAACTGTGCAGTTTAATCGGCTTTAGCCGGCTTTTATGATGCCTGAAATGTCTAGATTTTGTTGACACTGTCTTAGAGGTGTTAATTCGGTTAGATATTTTAGTGCTGAGGTCATATTTGGTGATGTTTTTGTCCTGGACTGTATTATATTCAAAGGTTTATCTAATATTCTGACTCCCTCGTATTGAAATAGGGAGGATAAAGAAATAGAAACACCCCTCAAATTAATGTAATCCAGTACAGCTCCACTTTTAACTATGAACTCAGTAATAAACATATAATTTTAATTTACACATATCTCACAAGATTAAAAAGTAACAGTTGAGTAATTGATTGGGGGGAAAAAATACTCAGCAACTATTTTCGTAATACAGTAATGATTTATTTTAATAGTTTGAGTCATGTTCATAATAAAAATTGTTGAAAATTTTCTGGTTTCAGCTTCTCGTGTCATGTCGCATGTTGTTTTTTGTATCGTTTATCTTTTCTTTATCTTTTGGGTTTTATTTGGGGGGAAAAAAAACGATCACATCAACTTGGACTGTAGGAAATTATAACAGGAATTTTACCTACTTTCTGACATTTTAAAGAAAAAAATGATGACGATGAATCGAGAAAATAATCTGCCAATGAATCAATAATGAAAATAATCATAATTTTCAGGCCTAGAATTTATGGCAAGACTGTTGAATTGCAACAAATTGTACAGGTGTTCCTAATAAAGTGGCCTCTGGGTGTATTCTGATCATAGATCAATATATTTTCTTGAAAAACAATCTAAGATTCAGAGATTTACAGACTGTTGGTTGAACAAAACAAGCGATTTCAATTAGTTCATGACATTCTTTGGCATTTTATAGGCCAAATGATTTATTGATTAATCAAGAAAATAATCCGAAGAATCGTTGATAATGAAACTAATCTATTTCCTGTGAGCATCTTACAATTCATCGTTTTTACCTTCAGTAGTCTGAGGTGTTGAAAGTGTTTTTAATTTTAATTCCACTGCTGTCACGTACTAAACACCACCTCTCTGTCCTCCACCCAGATGGTTCAGCAGTAGGTGGTTCGGTGGGCAGATCCGCACTGAGGCCGCCGGGGTCGCGACCCACAGCCCCTCGCCCCCCAACGGGCCGCTCCAACTCGCCCTCCCCAGCCAACAGGCCCTCTCCACCCGAGCACCAGCGCTCCCACCGCCCCTCACTCCCCGACATCTCCCGCCCCTCCAGTAGCAGCAGCAGCTCGTCAACAGGCAGCGGGATGAAGCACAGCACCTCCGCCCCGCCCCCCCCTCCACCCTTCAACAGGGGTGGCCGTGGCAACGCTCCGCCTACCCCCAACCAGAAAGCACCCGCTACGCCTTCCACATCCTCTTCTCACAGCAGAGAGAAGCCCCTCCCGCCGACACCCAACAGAGGCCCCACCCCTTCCAGCTCCGTGAAGCCGCCGTCATCTTCCAGCAGACCTCCAACAGGCGGCTCCTCCGCTCCTCCGCCTCCCCCGCCCTACAGACCACACACATCAGTAGGCATCTCCAACGGGCCGTCCCACGTAGACGGGGGCGGTGCCCCGGAGCTGCCACAGAGGCACAACTCCCTGCACAAAAAACACACATCAGGAGGCGGCAGCCATGGACGCAGCCACGCCCCTCCACCTCCTCCTTCATCATCTCCATCCTCTCAGCAGGTCGCCAGACCACCACCACCTGCCAGAGATCCGCCTGGACGCAGAGCAGGTACACCCCACGGCACCGTGAACACACAATACAGCCACTAACTGTGTTTTAAAGGTCAGAGGTCGTGACTTGTGCTACTTGTACTGGACCCCAGGACGAAGGGCGACAAGGATCAGGATTTTGCGTCAGTTAATAACAATAAAAGTTAAACCATTCAAGATCACATCAGTCAGTCAGACGGACATTTTGTTTGTGCTTTTAAAGGCATAGTTAAAAGAGAGGTCCACTTGAAAACAATTCTACTGCACATTACCCAGTGATGTACCTCAGATTTCTGGGCCCCTGGGTGTATTTTTCTAATTTCCTTGGAATGACTGACTGACTACTTTGTCAATTTATTAATTGTTTAGTTTATAAAATGTCAGGAAAAATGCCAGTAACAGTTTCCCAGAGGCCAAGGTGACTGCTTCAGATTACTTGTTTTGTCTGACCAACAGGTCAAAACCCAAGTTTTTTGATAAATGAATTGAACAATGAATCAGTTATAAACTGCAGTCAGTTAACTGTGGCTGTGGTGGCTTAGGGGTTTACGGCGCTTACGAATCCTGACTTCTGTGGTGTGAATCTGTCATCTCTGTACAAAACAAAGGCATAAGATGCTTTGGAAAAATGAATTTTATGTTGTTACTTTTATATCATATTATATTATATTTTAAATTTGATTAGCCGACTAATCCAACGGTCAGTTGTTTCAGGCATTGGACGTCCCTCATTGTGTAATGAAGTTACCGATTATAAATGTGGGACGACTCCTCCCGATTTAATGTTGGAACGGTCCCAGTAATGAAGACGACATCAGTCTCCATCCTCAGGTGGAGGAATGTTTATACAGAGGCCAAAGCAAGTTTTGACTCGTTTTCTCTGAATCTGTACTGTGCAATGCAGCCTCAAAGCAGCACCGTGTTAAAACATTTCCTCCAGCTGATAACGCCTACTGCAGTTTGAATCTGAAAATGGAGCAGAGGGCAGCGACATGATTTGTTTGGCTCCGTATAACATTCAAATGGTATCCGAGCCAGGTGTCTGCACGGACACTTAACATACGGTAGTTTAATATTTCCTATGATAAGTACAGCTGCGTTTGTTTTTGGGAATTACTTTTTTCCTCATTGGAGCGGCAGTTGGGGAAATTACAGTATTTCAACATGTGGAGCAGATATGCTTTCCGTAAGCATGCGCGAATAGGCTTGGCCTGGTAGATGCTATGTGGATGATGAAACACATAAGATACCTCTGTACCTTTTAAGTGTGTAACCCAGAAGTTGCCTCTGTGTGTGTTGACGTAGAAATAAATACTGGAGGATTTAAGGGGCCTACACCTACAAAGCGCCCTGGTATAAATAGAAATAATCCTCTACATGAAACTAATACGTTTATAAACTTTCAGCTGATAATGTAGTTTCTTCCTCAGAGCAGATTCATGACTCACTGGAAACATAACCATAATTTGAATTCAGAGTGAACGCACAAAACAGGAAGGCACTTGTTAGCTGGAGCTCTGTGTTGTGATTGGACGAGGGAGCGATTGGCCACGAGGCCTCCTGGTTTCTCTGCATTCCTGAAGCCCTGTGGAATATTCCAGCATTCCTCTTCACTTTCACTGTCTCTGCTTTTCCCCTACATTTTATATTAACTCGCAGGACGACTGATGTCTCTCTTAATCTCGCGGCTTCTCATTATACTGCCCTATTAATTATTGGTTTTTAAAAGAACATATGAGAGAGCAAAATGATGTTACTAGTGCCGTACTTTGGTTACTGTGTCTGCTCGAACTGGAAATCATTTCACAATCCACAGTTTCTGTTCCAGATCTAACTAGAACCAACTGGTCATGGTGCTTTGCTGCTGTTTAGAGTGCTATAATGTGGCGTGTGGCCGTCGACATTTGATTAATCATTTTGTCTATACATTGCCAGAAAATGGTATCCAATATCCAATATCCAAAGTTATACAGGTTATGGTCATGTGAGACAAAGAAAAGCTTCAAATCCTCATATTTGAGAAGTTAGAAACAGCACGTATTTTAAAAATAACAGAAACAATGATTCAGTTATCAAAATAGTTGCCGGTTTTAATTTTCTGTTGATCGATTCATTGACTAATCTTTACAGACCTATAACAAAACACAGTTTGCCATTTTTACATTGTAGGTTTATCAGTATTCTGCAGTGTTTAAAGAACCATACAGTTGGCCCTGGGTGTGTTTAGTGCTGAAACAATTAGTCAGTTAATCTTAGTAGATCAAAAGCATTAAATGAATCATCAAATGAACAAATCGTTTGGTCATTTATAAAGCAAAAAATTTCTAGTAGTAGTTACTGACAGTTTTCCAGAGTAAACCAGCAGTGTTTGGACGGTTTTCCTTCCTTCCAGGAAGCAAAATTTATCACTAGTGAAATATTAAAGTCAACTTGAAGAGTCTTGAAACTTGCAGATAATTAAACCCACACAGAGAATATTTGAAGATATATCTATTGTTTGTTGTTGTAGGTACTAGGTACTACTACGCCGTACCTTGATATAGATACTGAGTACTACGTGTATGTGTGTGTGTGTGTGTGTGTGTGTGTGTGTGTGTGTGTGTGTGTGCATGTGCGTGTGTGTTGTCCACGCAGCTCCCCAGGTGCCTCGT
Organism: Xiphias gladius; assembly: GCF_016859285.1. Classification (NCBI taxonomy): domain Eukaryota; kingdom Metazoa; phylum Chordata; class Actinopteri; order Istiophoriformes; family Xiphiidae; genus Xiphias; species Xiphias gladius. The sequence continues at coordinate 4,512,516 of NC_053414.1, read as the reverse complement.
AACGGCGGTCGTGATGCCCCTCCTCCCCCACCCCCGTACCGCATCAACAGCTCTGCGATCTCAGAGTCCCACACCCGAGCGGGAAAACCGCCTCCTCCTCCCTCCTCTTCCTCCATCTCATCCTCCTCCTCATCCACCCGCACCCCGGCCGGACCCCCTCCACCTCCCCCGCCCATCAGGAATGGCCACTCCATCACCTCCTCCTCCAAGTCCATCATAGGTAAGTCAGGGCAGACATCATCATCGTATTCTTCCTACACCATTCACAGCCACTGAAGGATTTTAATACTTTCACTGTTTTTTATGAGCCAAACATGTTTTTATAAAATAGCAGGACTCAAAAGTTTCTGTTTATAGTTAGTGTTTATCATCTAAGTACTGTTGTATGGAAACATTTTTGCACTGCTGGGCTATTTCCCCATTTCGTTGATTTTTGAAGTGAAAAGAAAAAAATACAACCCCCTGCAGCAAACACACTAAAAATTAGCCTTCCTTGATTTGATCTATACTCAGTTGTGGTTACTTAGTTGGTTAAATAAAATACAGCTGAACCCAGATAACACTCAGGTGGTGGCCTATCACTGGTTTTATGTACTGTTAAATGCTGAAAGGTGGGGATGACAGACTGGTTACCTCATGCACTGGTGACCTACTGAAGTTTGGTGATGAAGAAAAGTCCAGCACAGACAAAACGGGGCCCAGTTCAAAGTTATTTACGGTGAAAAAAACTATACAATAGTCAGTAAAGTTTTTTTTGCTTTTTATATCGAGTCTTGTCCTTCCTGTCATATGGTTTGTGGCCTGACACTGGTCTGCAGTGGGGGGGTAGGGAACCACTGGAAGGGAGGACACTAGCAATTTTCCTGTCATCACTCTATTTTTCTTGTGCTTCTTCTTCTTCTCAACAATCCAAAATAACTCTTCCTGGTCTGTTGCTAAATGTACTTTCATGCAGCCAGACGTCTTTCCACTCTTCAGCACTTCGCACGGGCCACGAGTAAAATCTGGCAGAACGAAATTTCAAATGTGAAGACACGTAGGGGAAAATAAAACAGCCCAATGCGTTGCTACTTGCTTAAAATCACGGGTTAGGGCTGGCTGCTGTTTTCTGCATGAAATGAGATGCGGTGATCCCTGACATTTGTGTTCCTTACAAACCACTCGGTTTTCTTTTTAAATCTACCGGTTATTCTGATGTCCAGCTCGTACCGACCTCTCTCGTCTCTCACGTCGGCGTCTTTTGTAGAATTTTTCTCCCCACCGTTCTCAGCCGTGTGTTCAATCCTCAGTCACAGGAACTGATAACAGGGTTATGTTCAGATCTTGATGCGATAGAGACGACAGTGATGAATGGCCATCGATAGTAAAATATCCCACTGCAGCCATGCAAACGAGCCTCCTTCGTTTCCTGTTGCACTGGAACAAATCAGGAAGGAAGGGACAGTTCCTAGATTACTGTCGGGGGTTCTTGCACTTCATGTCTCCAGGCAGAAAACTGAAAAAACACAAATATCCAAAGTAAAGTCAAAGTCATAGGACAGTGATATGTTAAATTTTTCAACATATAGAATTTAAAGACAGAAAATTACTTTGAAGTTAAAAGGCTGGCTTTTAGCTTTGAACGTTTTCAAGCATATCCATATGACTACGTAGACCCATGTTATACCAATCCCCAAATTTTAGGACAGTGCAACAGGACAGTGATTGTAAAATTTAAAGACAACATAAGAAGACCCTGAAACGAGCAGGAAGTAAAGATCGCTGCACTACAGGCCTCTCAGAGCAACAGCAGGGAAGAAAAAAAGTGTCTGCTGATGTTTGTAGCCTGCGAAATATTAGAACCAAATATTAAAGAAATATAAAGCAGTTTATTTTTATTTAACTGTCCAATTACTCGTGGTCCCCTAGGACCAAGGGGTTTAATTATATAGAGGGCTGAGTTCCCATACTGCAGATCCGAAGTGGATGTAAACCCTTAAAATTAAAGCAGAAAATCCACGCTGTTGACTGTACTGGCAAAGACAAACTATGTAACAGATAGAAAGGCAGTAAACAAATTGACCTTCTGTCAACCAAAGGACACACTAAGGCACTTGAAAACAGACAACATAAAACACAGGTTGCTTTTCAGACACCAAACATTACTTTCACAAATCGGTAACTCCTAACGGAGCATATTTAAATTGAGATTAAACTATCAAATAATATTTCGTTAAACTTGACTTAACTACTGTCTAGAGATCTCACCCAAAACATACTGCAAGGTTTACGCTGAGGAGTGCTCACACCTCCTCTTCATCGTGTCTCAAGGCCACACACTTTCCAAAAGCAGTAAATGGCCCTTGACCCTTAAACCTCAAACACATCCTGTTTCCCGCGTAGCCTGTAAGTGATAATATATGAGTAACCTCGTCTAATCGAGGAAACAGCAGCATCTGCTGAGCCCGTTGTTTGACACTTGTTCTGTTTGCATTTTTCCAAAACATTGCAATCAATCTTTTGGCATGCAGAAAACAAATATCTGTAAATATGCTTTCTCTTTTAATGAAGTCTTCTTGGTTCAACCATAATCTAACTAACCCAGGACCCACTGGAGTGACTTTTGAAATCATCTTTTCTACTGATTCTAATGTTCCCTCTTCTCAAAAGAGCTTTGTTCTAACACAGCGAAGCAGTGTCCTCCTCACAGTGCTTTCACGTTATGCGTTTTGAAGCAACTTCTCTGCACCGGCTGCTTCTATACTCTGCTGAGCTTGTTTAGATAATTATCCTATAGCCGTTTTCGTTTTTTCTTCATTATGAGATTAGGAACTGTCCCATTAGTATACGTGGGTTAATCTGCTATTTTTCAATTAGAAAGAGATTAGGTTTGTTATGAGCCTGCAGTGGCATCTCCCCAGATACAGCTCTTTTGTTTCAGCTGTGTCTCTGTGGCAGAGCTGTGGTTTGGTTGTAGCTTTATTTCATAGTAACCGTATTTTGTACGTGCTGTTTCCACTGAAGTGATACATTTCTAAGGGATAATGATTTTTAAGATGTTAAAACAGATGTCAAAAGAGTTTTGACCAAATGTGTATTTACTTTGTCCTAGTTTCGTAGGCCAGGGTGGAGCTGTTACTGAGCTGAAACATTAAAGTCCAATCTGCTGGAAATACAGAGACAAATAAAAAAAAAAATATATTAAACAAATATCCCACTGGTGTTATACTAGAGTTCAGACCTCAGTATAAAAAAGCAGTCATAACTTTAGAGCCTCTACTGGGAGAAGCCCCGGAGTACATTTCTGAATTGTTACCTTCATACATCATCTTAAAGTGGCTCGGGTCGGCAAATCAGTGTTTACTGGAAAAGAGTTCTACTTTATATTCACTTTTCCAATTCAACAGAAATTTTTAGGAAACTTCTCAAACTCTCCCTAAACTTCTTTGCTTTGAACTTTTGTATTATTTATCTGTTTATGGTTGTTTTTATTTCTGTTATATAAGTTCCATTGTTTTTCTTTTATTGGTTATAATCCTTCTCATGCTTTTATCGTGAAGCACTTTGTAACTTTTGTTTTGAAAAGTGCTCTGAGAATAAACTTTAACTTACATCGTGACTGCGGTTTGACACGTTTACAACAAAGTGTAAAATCATTTAGCTGCAATGTTTTTTGTTTGTTTTTTACCAAACACAAAAGCAAAGTGTAGTTAATTGTTTTGAGATAATTGTTTTAGAGGGTTGGTCATTAAACGATCAATAACGGATAGTTACATGCTTGAGGCGGCAGAATATTAAAAATGCCTTTTAATATAAAACAGTCCAGTAAAACACCAGTAACCGCAGCTTTAGAAATGATCATAGTTGAGTCAGCATTATGAGCTTCAGAGACAGGAATTATTGGAAACTGTCGGATTTGTTTGGACTAAGTTGTTCAAGTGGGCCAACTCGATGTACAGTTGGATATGCACATTTTTAAAATCTGCCTTTTTTTTTTGTATTTTTTTTCTCCCCCCTTCAGATGATTTTGAATCCAAGTTCAACTTCCACCCCATTGAAGACCTTCCACCTCCAGAGGAGTACAGGCATTTCAACAAGGTCTACCCCAGTAAAAACACCAAGGGTATGGACGCAGTTGTCATTTCAACCTCTTCTTTACAGGACAGTGGAGACCTGATGGGGGAGAAAATGCCCAGACTGTTTACACTTTTCAGTACACTTGCCTTTCTTTGACTTTACTTCTTCATGATGATGATGATGATGATACTAGAGGGAAACACGTCGCCTTTACTGCTCATACTGCTCACTGAGAGCAGAGTGTTGTGGTCAGACAAGTTGGGTCTATTTGCTCAGTTAAAACGTAGATGTAACGGGGTGAAAGTACAGGACTGAAGTAGAACAACAAAGTAAGCGCAAGAGAAGAGAAGGATCATCTATCTCTGAGGTTCGATTCGAGATGGACTTCATCTGTCACCCCTGATGTAACTGTCTCATGGTCCCAAGACATCAGATTTAGTTGTGTTGTGATTATGATTCACCTCGGTTACGGAGCTGATGATGTCAGTCTTCAGGGCGACGCTGCGAATCAGGAGGAAGTCTGGGTCCTGTGACACGTGAGCTGCTGTAGCTCCCGGTGGCTGCCGGGTGTCCGCGCCGACGTTATCGTTAGGTTAGCAATGAACGGTTCCACGACTTCTGTCCCATTTACTGCTTTGTTGGTCCCTCGTTGAGGCTTTATCTCAGGTGCTAGAGTGAGTAGGCCATCAGTCGTGGGGACGGTGGCTCAGTCTCGGGCTCAGTCTGTCCACGTGCTCAGCGGTGGAAACCAACTTATTTAGACTTCTCCGAGCTTTGTGTTTATTTCAGTTTTAGTTGGACTTTGGATGGAATACTTGTAAATACAAGGACTCATCGCTACGTGAAATAATCGCTCCCTTCATCTCCCTGCTCGGTTTGGTCTTTCGTCATGCACAGGCGTACGTTTAAAAGCCGATTAGAAACCCAGTTATGCGAAAACACGGCAGAGAAATTGGTGTCCACCGGGCGAAATCTACAAAAGACGTGATGCTGAGGAAATGAATGCCGTGTCTGAATTAACCGCCCTGTTCGCTCATATTAACATTATTTACATTCTTCACTACCAACACGAAACGTTTGTTTTATTTTATTGGTCTGCAAACTGATTTATCAGCATGAATTAATTCTAACAATAGCAGTATAATAATATATATATTTTAATGATTATATATTTCGTATTAATAATAAGCTGGTTACACAGCAATAAGCCCGTGTCATAGAAAAACCGGACTGTAACTAACCAGATGTGTCTCCGCTGTCGCTCTGTATTTCGGATGAGGAAATGTTACATTAACAACCGAACGGCCACTCAGACAACATCTGCTTTGATATCAGGTGGCTATAAACTCATCATAAAACTCAAATACCATCACATATCGGCCAGTGGCCATAGTTAACGTTATTAGACACTAACATGACCAGCTGATCCTGGTGCTGTGTGGGACCTTCAGCGCCAGGATGTGAACACTGATGGATGTTTTCCAGGCCGACTGTAGAAGAAGCAGCTAGAAAATCTATTCTATGAGCTGTTTCTTTATCCCCACATGTTCACGCTGCGGGTTACTTATTTCCAGCTTTCCTTCTGTCTTCATGTCACAGGAGCCCTGTAGGATTTATAGCCTGTTTTTTCAGAGTTAATCATTTCTACCGGTTTGAAATTGTGAGATCTGACCTTTAGTGACCCTGTCTCTGTTTGTGCCCTCAGCCATGATGAGAGGAGCTCCTCCAGCGCCACCAGTGGGGAGGTGAACAGGCTTCAGCTCAGGACTTGAAACTCTCAGTCAGCTGACTCGGTCAGGAGAGAGTGGTGAAGAAACACTCGAATCTCACACACACACACACACACACACACACACACACACACACACACACACGCTAACACTAAACCACCAGACAGAAGCACAGTGGCCAAAAAAAGTAAACACTACTACACCAGACAGGTTTGACACTACTCAGCGGTCACTTTCTTTCCTTGCACGAGAGAATAAAAACCACTCGGAGGCGAGAAACGGACTTGACCTTTGTGACCGTGACCATCGCGACTTCTCCTCTGCTGACTGGACGTAGAGGCCTCGGTTTGACTACACATATCAGGACCAAACTCCGAACACTTCCAAACCTGTGCATTCCACCTTTTCCACATTTTTTTAATGCATATTCTTGATGATGATGTTGATTTTCATAATTCTGAATAACCTCTTTTATTTTGTTTATTTTATTATTTTTGGTGTCAGCATTAATTTGTGGGGGAAAGAAATTGAATTGAATTTATGTTTTAGTTTTCAGCAAATGAATTCCACTCAAGTCTCCCCACAAAACTGATAATGCTACGAATGTGGGGTTTATTGATGGTAATTTTATTTTGTTATCTTTTTTTTTTCGGTTAAGTTTACGTCTTTAATAGCCATTCCAGCAGTGCCAGGTGAGGGTGCGTTTGATTCATCTCGCTGTCTCTGTGTGCCAAAAGCGGGTGGAGTCGAATGAACTACCAAGAGTGAGGACAGTTTTCACGCTTGTTTTTTATGTAACTATAAGTTCTCTCTGATCATGGACAAAATGCATTACAGGAAAGCTTGCCAAGTTTTGACAGAAGCTTTGCCTGGTTGTTTATTTTTACATTCGGAGAGGGACTGTTTCCTGCTTTTTTTTTTCTTCTTTTTTTCTTTTTTTTTCTCCTCTCCTTTATTTGAGGGTGTTTTTATTTCCATCTTCAGGCGATGTTGCACGGCAGCTTAACTGCTCAACCGAGACACTGTGCACGACGCTCATTTATGCACTTAACACATCGGGATTACACTCACATTGATGTAACACCAAACAAAAAACACACAAGGATTCATTCCTAGTCTGTCCCTGATGTGTCTAACTGTAGTTCACATAGCCAGCATCTTGCTCCACTCACACACTGTGGTTTCTGTGTGGGCCGTCGCGAAGCCCAACAGTAAATTATTAGTTGTTTACTGGACCAAGTTTTGATGAGTTTTAGCTGCAGGTTTGCAGAGTTTTGCAGGAGTTTATAAGGGATCGTTTATCACTTTCCGCAGAATTCCTTTTCCAGGGAAGTCGGTCCAACAGCTCAAGTCTGTTCTGAATCCATAATTTTACTTTTGCTGCTGGTGGCCCTTTAAAGAAGGACCGTACGACCACAGGAAGACGATATGTTGTTGTTGTTAAATTGCTATGCAGTTTGATAGATTGTAGCTGGTAAGAGCTAACCAAAAAAAAAAGGAACACTTAAGTGCCAGAGAACTATTAATTCAGATGGAGGTTCTTCACTACACTTTTTTTTCTTTTTTTTTTCCTTTAAGCTTGACTTAAAAAACACTAATTACATATTCAGACTAAGAAACCAGGCAGGAAAAATGAAGAAATAGAAATGCTTGTTCAGGTCATTCTCCATTCTCCATTCTCAGTGATGCAGCGCCTCCTGCTGGTCTTTGCCTTACACGAATCCGTTGTCACTCTCATCGGTACCAGTGCTTTTATTTTTGTTTGTTTTTTTTAGGGGGAAGATGATGACAACAAAGTAAATAAGACATAAGTCTATTTGAAAATGCAATAAATATTGTATATTTACATTAAGGAATATGGTAATCATAGTTATTGATCTATTTTTATGTTTGTAAAAAGCTTGTAATATAGGAAAGAGAAATGATTAAGAGTTATAACAATGTTCCAGTCGGTGAGCTGACTCTCTGTAGCACTTCTCCGGATGTTTGGCCATAGTGGTGAATGAGCTAAATGGATGTGTGTGAGGTTTTGCCAACGAGCCGACATTTTGGGGATTCCGTTTCTTAAAAATCCAGTTGCTGGGTGAACTAGTGAACAGGATGAGCGGTGGATGACGGCGACAACACACAAAGGAAAACGAAGAAGAAACAACAACAACAACATACGGAAGTACACTTCCTGTCCTGGATGAGCGCTCACCTTGACACGCAGGTGACCCATCACGTTTGTCTCCTCATGTTCTCACCTTGTCAAATCTGAAGAGTAAAAACCCTGTGGTCATTTCATGTTAATCAACCTTGTTTTTATCATTTGAAATAATTTCAAATAAATGTATTCCTGTTGGGGAAAAAGGTACCTGACGTGCAGTCTTTTTGTTTTTTCTTCCTTCTCCGTCTCTGTGTTTTAATGAGCCCGTGTCATTTGCAGTGGTTGGAAAAACCTCTGATACTTTGCTGACGTAAAAGCGGAAATATCTGCATTTCAAAATGTTACCAGGCTTGTGAACTTTTCAATTGTCTGGTCCTCTCTCTGATTGATGCTCATTTTAGATTGGTGCGTTAACGTGGAAGTGGTTTGTTAATGTTACTGTTGATAAGCTCAAACTTCATTTAAGCATCATAGTTTGAGTTGACGGTTTGTAAAATCTGACAGAAAGTAGTGACCACAGCTGTCGGATAAGTTTGTTCTGAAATGTTGATTTTAAAAAAATAAGAAATCAAACGGTCTCACAGAAAACAAATATCAAAGCACCAGGTCTCTGAAAATTGTCCTCGGAAACGATGCTCAAGTAAAAAAAAAATCAGATTGTTTACTCAAGTAATATATGTAATACCACACTATAAAAATACTCCAAATACTCAAAGTATTAATGTGTATTTAGTGTCAGGGTCGAGTTAAGTGCGTCATGTACTGTTGGGTATCTTCATCTATGATAATGTTCATAATGATCAGATTTTATCAACTAGACAAATGTTTTATATGTAATCTGAAAAATAAGTAACAAGTAACTAAAGACGTTAAATGAATGTAGTTTAGCAGAAGTATAAAGTAAAACTAGCTCAAAATTATACTTTAATTACTGTACTTGATTAACGTTGTTCTAATAATGCAGTTCCCGGGAAAATGATATTCCGCCAAAACTGTCTCCCGTTGAAATTCCCGCCAAGGACCTTGCGCGTGGGCTTGGAGACACACGACGTAACACCCGGTTTGAGCCGAGCCAATAAGCATCGGAGACGCGCTCGCTGTGAGCCAATCAGGGAGCAGCGGCGGGAAACAGCTGTTCGACGGGGAGGAAGTCGACTCGATTTGGCGCTAGTTTGGATTCAGTCTACGGCAGAAGACGGAGGGACGCGGAGGCAGAGCGAGCCTCAAGACACGGGAAAACGCTGCGCTCCGAGCTGAGACGACCCTTCCGCTTTCCGTACCGGTACGTTTATCGCCGACACGTCCATCTAAGCGCTAAGAGCCGAGCCGGTCTGTTAACTGATGGCGGGAAGAGCCCAAACAGGCGCCGGCTGCCTCCTGCTCCCCGGAGTAAAAAATGCCGCCATTGTTTCTCCTTTCACGTTACGCGCCGAAAAACCTCTTTCCGTCAGAACCGTTCTCGTGTCAACCTGCTCTGTTGTAGGCGGAACCGGGCCGGTGTCGCGCTCTGCCGCCTTGGCGCCATTAATCCGACGCGCTGTATTGTCTCCTGTGCTGGCGGCTGTTTCATCCAGACGTGGCCGGTAGATACGCATCGACCGACTCTTACACGTCAGTGTTAAGCGTTGTTTTACAACCCGAGGCGTTAACGTGAACTCAAACCTACTTTAAAACCACCGTAACCTTTACGGACTTCGTCCTGGACTCTGAAAAGCCTGGATGGCTTTTTTCCCCCCCCCTCGATTTAATTGAGAAAATAATTGGCCGATTAATCACCAGGGAAAGTATTCATCAGCTGCGTCCCTACACCCGAGTCATTTTCAGTCCCGGAAATCGTTCGATAACGGTATCGATACCAAAGCGATACTTGCAGGTCCTGACTATTCCGTTTATTGAATGTTGTGATACGATGAAAAATGCCCAGCGTGGTTCCGGCTAAAGATGTTAAACAGACCCCCCCAAAAAAAAGGCCATTAACAATTTCCCAAGGTTTAGAGTGACATCTTCGGATTTCTCGCAGGATATCCTGCAACAAGCAGTGTTAAATATTCCCAGGACGATGTTTCTTTGTTTTTTACATTCAGCTCCAACTCATGTCTAGTTATTTGTCTCGGATGGCTTTACAATCTGAAGAAAAACTCTGTACGTGTATGGAAACGGCTTTGCAAGAGCCAAATAAAAGACAATACGACATAACGCAAGTCTAAATTTAGAACTGGTGAACGGAACCGAAGATCTCACCAGATGTTCTTCAACAGATTTGGGTACTTGTCGGTTAATGTCCAGGTCACTTTTCCTTAATATTGGATTATTTTTCCCTTTTCTGATTCAGGCCAAACCCAAAATGCCCAGCACGCGCTCTCAGGGCCGGGCTCAGCCCACGCTGCAGTTCCCCCGACGCAAGTCCTGCAGAGTTTCCTCCCTGTCCAAGACGCCTCAGCCCCAAAAGTCTCCCGTCGCTTCACCGACCGGGCCCGAACCTCCCCGGATCCGGATCGGACCGCTCTCCCCGAGACGGCCCGCCGACCGGCCCGGCCCTCTGTCGCCCAGGTGCCCGCCGCCCTCCTCCCCCGGTCTCCAGCCACGGCTCCCCCTCAGCCCCCGAAAACGCACAGGTAAGAGGCCCCAGACTGGGAAGGTAAACCGGATCGGTGTTTTACTAAACCCCGGCGTCTGCATGACGGTTACCGGTTGGTTAGTAAGTAAGTAATGTTTGTTGTTACGGGTGAAACACCTTTCAAAACCGAGGTATATTACAGGTGCATGAAATATTAGAGAACCGGAAAATGTGACAGGAAGTTGAAGGAATAATCCATCAAAGAGAAGTTAATATAAAAAGAACAATATAAAGTCGTGGGGGGGTGAGTTAAAAATGAGCCAAAAGTGAACTGCGATGGTGAAACTGGACAAATGGGGCCAAGGGTTATTTTTAAACACTGTTGGTCACGTCTCAGGCTTTGTACCTGTTACATCCCCCTGCTTCGCATGTTCTTTATGGACTTTGATTAATAGCTGTTTATTTTTTTTAAATCAGTTTTTCAATTGACATTAAAGGACCACCACGGTGGTTTCAGACAAAAAGAGGTTGGGAGTCGAAGCAGCGGGAGCGGAGACATCTCGGATCCGGCTCCAAACGGGCCGGACCCTACGATTCCCATAGTGCTAAGGGGAAGGATCCGGCCCTTCCCTCCTGGCAGACGGCCACTGACCCACAGACGCCTTAACGTTTAAGTGTCGGGTCCAAACTGAAACAACCCCAGCGACATTATCGGGGTTCTTTTCTCAGACTTGGCGAAGCTCGTCCAGAGGAGGACGCTACGCCGCTGTCTCGGCTCCTTGAGATGTGACCGGAAACCTTCACGGGGAAAACCGCTGGCTTCTCCCTTTAAAACTGAATTCAGGGTTTAAAATTTTTGTCTCTCCAGGTGACGACAACAGCTGTAACCTCGGCGCCGGCCCGCTGGGCTCGCCGCCCAAGCAGAGCAAGCCGGCTCTGGCCTCGCCCCGAAGACTGGGCTTCGACGAGAACTCGCCGGTCCCGCCCTCGCCGCGGCGCCGGGAAACACCCGCCGGGAGTCCGGCGCGTCTGAACTCTGAGAAGAAGCCGCCGGTCGTTCGCCTGTTTGCAGAAAGTGAGTGTCTGGTGCGTCCGAAGCGTTCACTCGGGGCCACAGGTGACGATGGATTTCACCGTCGATCGGACCATTAATTTATTGTTTGGTTCAGAGATTTCTGTCACGGCTTCACATGTTAAAGTTCTGTCTCAGAAAAAGAAGAAATTACAGCAAATATTCCCATTTGACCACATGAAGCCAGAGAAATTTTCGGCATTTTAGTTTAAAAACCACCGTAAAACATTTAATCAATTGTTTAAAGAAAATAGTTGCAGGTAAAATGTTCTGTCCGTCCACTAATTGGTCCTGCTCCGGTCCACATTTGGTTTAATGGGGCAACGCATGGTGTGATCTGGTCCTCTGAGCTCTCTTTCTGATTAACGGTGGGGAATCAGTTCGAAATGTGGGACAAAGTCTGCGTTTTCCAGATTTTTAAAACTAATCACGGCACCAGAAGAAGCACAGCTGTAAACCTGAAACGATTAGCTGACTATTGGATTCGCTGGATGAAAGAGAATGTAAACTTTTCTTTATGTTCATTTTATTTCTCGCCTTTTTGAAACAAAACTGTCCGGAGATCTCTGGTTCCGTCTTTCCTGGTATGAGGACGAGCTTGTCTCTTATTTATCATCATAGACGGAATATTTTTGGGGACTTGGTCGGTGGGTCTGCGTCACCTTGAGCTCCGGGCAATTTAACATCCAGCGAATAAATGACTGACTGAAAAAAAAGTGATCTGCAGGTTAATTGAAAACGTAAATAATCAGCAGTGGAACTACCAACGTGCTTTTTAGGGAGAGAATGGACGCGAGCTGCCGTTGGACACGCACCTGGTTCTGTCAGCGATGTTTGTCCAAGGGTGGGTTCGGGTTTAGTTCCTCTGTCGGCGACATTGTTAACCTCCCCGTCCTGTCCTGTCCCGTCCCGTCCCCAGAGTCCAGGTTTCAGAGCGTGAAGCGGGCGCTCCACACCGCCGTCCCCGAGCGGCTCCTGTCCAGGGAGCCCGAGCGGGCGTCCATCCGGTCTTTCCTGGAGGAGAAGGTGCTGCGGCGTCTCCCCGGCAGCCTCTACATCTCTGGGGCCCCGGGCACCGGCAAGACCGCCTGCCTCAACTGCGTCCTGCAGGAGATGAAGGTACTTGAATAGCGGGGGGTTTTCAGAGTGAGAGGAGTTGAGCCGCTTTTCTGAAAGCGTCCACGGATCTTAGGTCCAAAGTTTTAGAAGCCACGGCGTCTCTCACTGGGAGTCTGGAGACCAGCCCCGATCCGGAGGCTCCCAGGGTTAAAGGCCTGCTGGAGGCATAAGGCTGCGCTGGGTCTCTAATGAATGCTGGTTTCTGGGCCCGCAGACCTCTTGACCCGGAAACTGAGCAGCAGCGTTATGGACCACTTGACCGGGGAGAACACATTTGTGCAACACACAATGATTGTGTTATTGTTATGTTGATTATTATTCCTGACAAGTGGTTTGAAAGTGGACGTCGCTTCGCTGTTTGGGGTCCCGGGCCTCAGAGGTTGAGAACTTAAAAGGGAAAAAGTGTCCAGAAACGAAACCATAGCAGATGAATGTGCTGGATTGTGTCTGGTGCAGGTTTTAAAAGCTGCTAAGGACCAACTGTGAAAGTTGGGTAACTGGTTAAACTGAATGTCTTTGGGTTGGACAAGACCAGCAGTCACCGTGGACCGTGGGAGAGTCTGATGAGCATCTTAATCTGTTGTGTGACACTTTGTCGCCTGAAGAATTTGAAAATAATCCCCTGATGGTTGTGGTTCCGTCCACAGGCCGAGCTGTCGTCGGTACGGACGGTGGTGGTGAACTGCATGAGTCTGAGGAGCTCCCACGCCGTCTTCCCGCTGCTGGCCGACAAGCTGGGGGCGTCCGGCGGACAGGGCGGCCTGCAGAGGCTCCTCACGGCCCCGGGGCCCGCAGTGTGAGTAAACCCAACCCTGTAGCGGGAGTCTGGGCGGCGACGCAGGCCGTCGTTGGGGGAATGTTGAGCCTCCGAGTGTTTTTGTCTCGTTCGTTCGTCGGTAACTTGAGACAGTCGAGACATCATCGTGATCACTTGCTTTAGACGTCCTAAACCCAGCACCGGCTTGTCTCTGCTTCTTGTCCTTTTTTTTTTTAACTGATTTTGAACTTGATGTACCGATGTCTTCGTGGGGTTGGGGACAAAACGCGTTCTGTCCAAAAAAGACTGAATCGGAGGACTCGGTAACCACGGACGCCAGAAGAGACTCTGACTCCGCCTCTCTTTCCCCCTCAGGCTTCTCGTTCTGGATGAGATGGACCAGCTGGACAGTAAAGCCCAGGACGTCCTCTACACCATCTTCGAGTGGCCATACCTGCCCAAGTCCCGCCTCTGTCTCGTCGGTAAGACCTCCGTCCGCCGGATGTTGTCCCTGTTTCCCACGAGCCGCGGTATTTATTGGTCGTTTTTTTTTTTTGGCAGGTATTGCCAACGCTCTGGATCTGACAGACCGGATCCTGCCCAGGCTGCAGGCTCGGCCTCACTGTCGCCCCCTGCTGTTAAACTTCCCTCCCTACAGCCGCCAGGAGCTCGCCGCCATCGTGCAGGACAGACTCGCACAGGTAAACGCGCACAGGACCGCAAAGTGGCGTCGGGGAGGCAGGTGAACGCGCCGAATAAGGCAAAGCCGCGAGCGTGGCTGTGATTCTTCTATTAACCTGTGACCCCCCCCCCCCAGGCGTCGGCTGACGGGATCCTCGAGGCCTCGGCGGTTCAGTTCTGTGCCAGAAAAGTGTCGGCGGTGTCTGGAGACGCCAGGAAAGCTCTGGACATCTGCAGGTAAACGCGTCTCCCTGCTCCTGCTTCTCTCTCTAAACGTGAGACATTTGTCTCGGCGTTGACGCTTTTCCTGTCGCAAGCAGGAGATTTTAGCAAGATTGAGATCGGTCAGTTTGTTTTCTCTCCTCATGAGATGAAACTACATTTCCTTCTGGTTTCCCCCATTGAATGATCCGTCTGGAGCATATTAATGAAACGCTGGTTTGATTTAGTTTTCCACTTATTTCTTTCGATTTGCCCACAATATTTCTGCAATGATGACCTTACAAATACAGAGAAAAACTTGAAACGTTAATTTAAAAAAGTGTCTGAAAACCACTCAACATTTTGGGCCAAGCTTTTTTCTTCTTCTTCTCTCTGCTCTAAAAAACCGTCCGTGGATCTCTCATTCTGTTGAACTACATCGGCTCAGGAGCCGAATTTCTTCCGCGTTGCACTGATTTTTCTTTTCTTTTCTTTTCTTCAGGAGAGCAGTTGAGATCGTGGAGTCTGACGAGAGAAAGAAAGCAGCCGATCCAAAAGAGGAAACTAAAGGTGAGTGAAGCTGAGCCGTCTGTGATTAAAATGATTCCCTTAGCAGATTCAGTAGCCGCATCATTGTGATTATGGTACCGACGTGAGGGATGATTTAGAAATTGGCCGCTGAAAAACGGGGTCTGCTCCAGCCGATTGGCTGATTCTTGCTTTTCGCCGGACCTGAACTCTGACTGAAACGCTTCTCGTCCCGCTTGCTTCAGCGTCCCGGGTCGGCCTCCCTCAGGTCGCGCGGGTGCTGTCGGAGGTGTACGGCGACCGGATGGCGTCTCCCAGCGGCGGCTCGGAGGGAGAGAGTTTCCCCCTGCAGCAGAAGCTGCTCGTCTGCTGCCTCCTGCTGCTCATTCGCAACGGAAAGAGCAAAGAGATCGGCCTCGGAAAGGTGAGACCCTGAGCCGGTTCGGCTTGTGTAGAGGGAGCGATGACATCTTTGGTCCCGGAGCACCAAGATGATCTGAATCTGTGGTTCCTTAGCCTGGGGGTCCCAGGGGAAGGGTGCTAAAAAAGGCTAACACGAAGTAAAATCATGCTGCCGACTAATAAAACGCATTCTGAGAAGTATTTTAATCCCAAAAAAGTGGTTCCACTGCTAAAAGATCGAGAAAAACCACGGATCTAAATGAAACCGAGCAGGAGGTGAGTCCTTGAATCTTGTGTTTGGTGACAGGATCTCAGGGACCATGCTGCCACCGTTTCAGACTTAAAACATCCTATTATTCCTTCCCGCTGCTGCTTCGTTAAGTGACCCCAAAATATATTTTCTGGCCAGTGAACGTGAAATACCTTTTTTTTCCGGACACTGCGCTTGAACCTGTATCAGTGTTACGGGAACTCAGAACCTAAAGAGACGGTCGACCTCAAACTTGACCTTTCGTGGCAAAAATGATGTTAGAAGGCAAGTTTATTTGTGTAGAGCCATTCAACACTTCACACAAGAGAGTGAAGCGATTTAAGACAAGATGTGAACGAAAAGAGGCAAAAATAAAAAGACAGACGGGTTTTAAAAAGAGGAAAATAACAGATAAAAATAGGACACAATAGGATGAGAAGGATTAAAGGGTAGGACATTGTTGAAGAAGCCTGAAGGCCGAATCTCAACGCGGCAGGATGTGGATGTCGGGTGTTGCTAGGTCACGTAGCCGATAGGATTAAAAACTCCACGAGGAAATGTTGAGACAAATGAAAAATAAATGAGTCTGGCTCCTAATTAAATGACTGTAATGGAGTCACATGTCAGCGCAGAGTGAATTTACATGTGTGTCATTCATTCTAAGTAAAGATGCAACAAATAGAAGCCAAACGACTGGGATGAGGGAAACCAGGACAAAGCTACGCAACGGGAATCTGGGCTGAAGTGACCGTCGCAGTCAGAATTAGCAGCGAAAGAAACCTGCTAATTCCGCCGGCAAACGCCGGCGACTCGGAGTCAAACGCCTTAACGAGGTTTGTTCTTCTGCGGTTTCAGCTGCACGAGGTCTACAGTCGTCTGTGCGCTCAGAGGCAGGTGTCGGGGGCCGGTCAGGGCGAGTGTTTGTCGCTCTGCAGCCTGCTGGAGAGTCGAGGAATCTTCGCTCTGAAGAAAGCCAAAGAGGCTCGTCTCACCAAGGTACGTCCCCCTGCCCCCCCACTCCGTCCTAGGCTCTGTCGCGAGTCCGCTGGTGACGGGAAACTGAACGTCCCCAGATGTTTTGTTGCCGGCTTTTATCACCTGGAAACCAAAAACTTGAGCCTGTAATCTGAAAGAGAATTTTTTCATCTCCTCCTGCAGGTGTTTCTGAAGATCGAGGAGAAAGACGTCGAAAATGCTCTGAAGGACCGGACGCTGCTGGGCAGCATCCTGGCTGCAGGACTCCCCTCGTGATCGCTCCATATTTATGTTTTAGCTCTGAATTTTTTTATATTTTCTTTTTTTTTTTTTTTTTTTGGTCTAACCAATTCTCATTTTTGCTGGGAATTTGTACATTTCACTGAACATATTTACCAAAAATGTGTTTTAACTTTTTTCTTTTTTTCCCTCCTTCACCTGGTGTTTGACGCTCAGCTTTGGCTCGTTGGGGAAAAACGTCAAACCTAAATGTTGGCACCAGTTATGAAATGACAGCATTTGTTTCGGTTGAGATTTGAAACGTTTCCATTTTTATGCTGTAAATAAACAGATGTACAGACGTTTTAATCGGCTTTCCTCCTTATTTCTGAAACGACCGACCTTTCTAGCTCCACGCGGTTTTACTACCTGACTCCTGCTCTCGTTCATCTTCATCGCTGTTAATTTCATTTCTATCCCGGGACTCTGAGACACCGGGGAAAGTATTTGACGCTTTTTATCGTCGCGTCGCCACCTACACGGCGCACGCCTGCGCTCTGTCGACGTGTCGTCACGCCCTGTGTGAAAGTGGGCGCGAACACACGGTGATAACCAGCGGCCTGTATCTATCAAACTGCGGGAAAGTGAAATATGGAAATAAGATGAAGACCGGAATAAAAAAAGTCTCTAAAAAATCTCTAAGAGGAACAAATCTGACCGGATTCACAGTCACGGTCTGAACGTCTTCGCCGTCAGCGCGGAACCAAAATCCTCCTCGTTCTCTGGCTTCTCTGAGGCTCCTCGTCGCCCAGCAGCAGAATTTTGTTTCCAGTTTCCTGTCGTCTCATCCCCGTTTATACATTTATGCATTAGACACATTAGGCTGCTGTTCATTTCTCATGTTAATTATTACTGGAGATTTAAAGATTTCACAAACAATAATCTTTTTAAAAAGGAACATGTTCTTGCAGAGTAAAATACCACAGAATAAACACTAATGTCCAATATAGTAGATAAAGGGTCGATGTATATCACTGGCTATTTTCTTCTGGTCCATCGTGATCAGTTGAAAGTGTTTTTTTACGCTTGGCTGTAAGTCGGAGGAGGTCACTTGATAAATGTGTCTAATATTTTTTTTCCTCTGAAGTTTAGAGACGTCTGTTTGGCAGATGCAGGTCCAGCTCATCAAAACGCTCAACATGGTTTCTTTAGAAATGACTATGAGAGCATCCTGCACTTTACTTTGATTTGAATAAACTCCACATAAAAGTTATAGAGATTTCTCTGAGGCCATGGAAGCTTCCTTCGTAGCTTCTGGAGGAAATCCCGCGTCGATGTTGAAGGAAATCTTCTGCATCCGACCAAACCTTTTGTGAGGCCTTCGGGGATCAGTTCCTGGCACTTGGCTACCTTGAGCTGGTGGGAGACCTCCAGCCTGTCCTCCCAGGAACTGCGAGTTCCGCCGTGACACATGTTTTGGTGCTCTTGGGAAAAGTAAAAGCACCATGTCTGGTCGGAGTGACGTGGCTGCTTCCTCTTCTGTAAAGAGTTGTTGTTTCTTGAGGTTTACTCGCGTCTCCCCACCGGATGCCCGATGAAAAATGGAGCGAGTGTTCTCAGCGGTTGGTCTGCTGGATATCTGGGCCCCTTCTCTAACAACGTTGACGTGTTCAGGTGGTGATTACTTTGGTCTCGTTGGCTTTTGTTCTCTCCAGCGATCACGACGGGGACCTTGTGGCGTCTCCGCGCGTTCTGGCGTTCGCCCGGTGCTTTGGCAATGGGCCGCTCTTCCCAACCCCAGGTCTTCAGGTTGCACTGTGTGTCCTGCCACAGCGGCCAACATGGCCTCATCGATAATCCACTGCTCCTCGGGGGCCTGGTCCTAACGGTTTAAGAACTGGACCTTAATCTTATTTTACATCTCTCCTCTCCGATTGGATTAGAGGGTTAACGGCCTCACTGCAGCCCGGGCCACACTGGTTTTTCCCGCGGCTGCGGCGGGTTTAAGGCGACTTCATTACGCACAACTGACGCTTAAAACCGTCTGGTCTCTGAATAAAACCTCGCATCTCGCTGAACGACGCTGGGGCCTTGATTTTTTTCAAGGTACTTAAATGTCTTTGTTGCCTGAACTTTTGCCTCCAGCTCTGTTTTCTTTGGATTGACTACAGCGTAGAAGCTGTTCTCTCTGGTAATGGATGACATAGCACCAAAAAGATTAAGCTTTCGCCCTTCGCTTTTGGCAGTTATTAGGGAAGGTTGAAAATCTGGTGACCATCTGACAAAAACTACTATAGAGATTATAACAGAGGAAAATTCTAGCATTTAACTGTTAAGTCCACCGTAAGCACGTTGCCGTCCTCCATAACTGATTGACCCTCGTTATTCCAAGATTTGTACCCGTTTTCTCTGAGCTTCCCTTCCCAAAAACGACATTACTGTCCCGTAGCTTGGGTAAGATCCCTGGTCATCGTTTATGGGAACGTATCCCATTTGTTTTGTATGCTCTTCTATCTCCTCCAGCCAAGTTTTCAAGATTCATTTTGTTAAGACCATTTCCCCCGAACATCGGTTTTGTCTCCGGTACCGTGCCAGTTTGGTATCCAGTATAATTACCTCTCTTTTCCTCTGAATGGCCCAGTTGTTACCCCAAGTCTTGTTTTCTCCACTTTATTGGTGCCCGATTCAAGTTTTTACCAAAATGACCCTGCATTATTTCAAACATCAACATAAATTAAACATCAGAGATGTTCTGCCACAACAGGGACACTGCTAGGACTCGGCGTGAGATGAGTCTATCCGCCGCCTCCCTCCAGTGGGATACCTGTGGCTAGGGTTTACCAGCCCGGTGGAGTCGGTTTCGCCCCTTAGCCTGAACGCCTCGCCTCAGTCCTCACCAGCAGACGGGTTCTTCTAACCCGCGGCCATGGAAGCTTCCTTCGTAGCTTCTGGAGGAAATCACGCGTCGATGTTGAAGGAAATCTTCTGCATCCGACCGCTCAGCGCGAGCGATGCCGTTCGCCAAACCTTTTGTGAGGCCTTCGGGGATCAGTTCCTGGTACTTGGCTACCTTGAGCTGGTGGGAGACGTCCAGCCTGTCCTCCCAGGAACTGCGAGTTCCGCCGTGACACATGTTTTGGTGCTCTTGGGAAAAGTAAAAGCACCATGTCTGGTCGGAGTGACGTGGCTGCTTCCTCTTCTGTAAAGAGTTGTTGTTTCTTGAGGTCTACTCGCGTCTCCCCACCGGATGCCCGATGAAAAATGGAGCGAGTGTTCTCAGCGGTTGGTCTGCTGGATATCTGGGCCCCTTCTCTAACAACGCTGACGTGTTCAGGTGGTGATTACTTTGGTCCCGTTGGCTTTTGTTCTCTCCAGCGATCACGACGGGGACCTTGTGGCGTCTCCGCGCGTTCTGGCCTTCGCCCGGTGCTTTGGCAATGGGCCGCTCTTCCCAACCCAAGGTCTTCAGGTTGTGCTGTGTGTCCTGCCACTGCGGCCAACATGGCCTCATCGATAATCCACTGCTCCTCGGGGGCCTGGTCCTAACGGTTTATGAACTGGACCTTAATCTTATTTTACATCTCTCCTTTCACTTCTCAGTAGTGGTGGAAAGAGCACGCAAATGTAAGATTTTGCCAAACTTCAATTCAGAGGTTTAAATAAATGGTAAAAATCTGGAGTCAACATGTGATTTTGACCCCAAACATGAGGATAAACTTTAAAACAACTTAATTTGAAAAAAATACAAAGCAAATAAAATAATATAAAACCAGAAGACCCTTCTCAACTCCGACAGGTAAATGAATTGCGATTTAATTCCTCATTCAAAAGCTAGCAGGCCAGCATGACACAAATATAAACTATTCAAATGTGGTTTTATTCAAATGATTTAATCACAGCAACGCCTTAAAGTGGATGAAAATATACATTACTGTGCATGTTTTCAATTACAAACACAGTGACCAAAAATGTAAACGTCATTGGATGCAAAACACGATAAAATATTCAGATGTATAATACACATTTCATTTAATCATATGCCAAGAAACCACGCTAGGAAATAATTCAAAGCTTTAGTAGAGACAGAGATACAGCGAGCAAACACTTTCTCCGACACACTCAACTTTATATGCAATAGCTTATACTTAGTGTTTGTTTTTAGCCGAAATATGGGATTTTCTAGAATTCAACTGTCAAATTAACTCAATCAATAACACTTCAAATACTTTCCTGTGATTGTCTGATCGTCCTGACTCTCGAAAACCAACTCCACAGATACCAAAATAAAGACACACACACCACCGAACATCTGCAAACACATTTGAGCCAGTTCACCTCTACAGAATTACATCTGTGTAACATCAGGGGTTTTTTTTCTGCTAATCGAGACCTTGTGTGTTATTTTACAGGGATTTTTTTTTTTTTTTGATAAACTAAATAGCAAATAAAGCCCTTAGGTGATCAAATGAAACACAAACAGTCATTTTATTACAGTATAACATGAGATCTTTTAAAATGTAACACAGAAGTAGTGTATCCGTCTCAACATTTAGAAACCAAAATTCGTTTTCTAAAGTCTGTCATCCAACTTCTCCAAACTTTCTTATGCTGTACCTGGAAACAGGAGTTCCCATGTGATGCCATAATATCATTTCTCAAATTCCCCGTTTTATTGCTGCATTCGTGATCCTTCAACCCCTTCAACCCTTCTGCCTTCCTTAACGTTTACACCGTGCAGCCAAACGCTGTTCTAACTCAAAGAAACTTAAATTTTACTACTGTAAATTCTAGTTTAGACGCCACAGTTTCAAAGGACGATCAGTAGCAGGGTAGCGATTCTTTTCTGCATTGTGAATGCTGACAAGACAAATCAATTCTCTACGGAGAAAAAAAAGATTGTTCATGCTGAAGACATTAAAGCCGCAAACACTTCTGAAGTTTATTAAAGCAAAAAGCCAGTTTAAAAAAAAAAAGTGAAGGAAGAGACACGAACACATCTGGATGTCCAGTTTGAGACAACACTCACTACACCAGTTAGATGCTTTAGGTCCGTTTTAAGAAAAAAAGAAAATGAAAATCTTTTTTTTTTTAAATTTCATGTCTTGACTGGTCCAGATGGGAGAAGCTGTGATGATTTAATTGTTCAACCTACTGACTGGACAATTATACGGGAGGCAGGGTTCAAACAACATGGGTTTCTGAGGGTTTATATCTATTTTTATACCTGTTTGTCCCATTTGTTGACATTTTGCCCTCATGTGTTTATTTTGATCATTTTGACCATTTTCAAGCAAACACATCTTCAGTGTTTTCTTCTAAATATTCAATTGCCACTTTTTTTTGTAGAATCGTGTCAGGAGTTGACATGGACACGTGACACACGTGCTGTTATATAGCAACGCTATGCTAGCGCCGCGTCGTTTCAGACTGGACACACTTGAGGTTGACCTGATGTCAGAAACTGACTTGTGAGTATGAATCGGGACAATAGAAAGGAAATAAAAGTAGTAAACCAAACGTAAATAAATAGTTTTGCGCATTCAGCGCGAGGAGGTTGAGCCGGTGTGAGATCAAAAACATTCTCAGTGACTTTAGGTGCATTCAGTTTGAAAAGTATACTCACAACATGTACGTTAAACACAACAAATCGTGATCATTAGCCCTCAGTTTGACCATGTATTCACGATCTTTAGTTACATCAACAAACGGTCGACCAAACTCTGAGCTCTGCGACGTTACCGAAAACGTTTCTTCACTACGACACTTGACACCTGAAGTTTCTACTTTTCCCCAGAGTCGGTTGGATTTGACGGAAACGGATTTAGTTTAACATCTAAAAACGTCCACCGTCGACACACAGAGGTGCTGAAAATACGAGGAGGTGGTTTGGTGTCGACATCTATTAAAGTTTACACTTTCCCTTTCTCCTATTTAGTTCCATCACTGGGTTTAAACAGCAAGTGGAAAGAAACTCAGTCCAGGGTTTCTTGCAGGTGAGAAGGTTTTATTTTCAATAAGTCACACTGTAATTTTCTTTTCTGTAAAGAATTCTGAACATTTTGGTAAATATTCATTTATTATGTATTTATTGTATTAGTGGAACCTTCAGTCGAAATCATTTTTAAATTCTACGCTTGATCGATCGGTTAGTCAATCAACATAAAATGATCGGTTTAGTCAATTTTTTCTGCTTCCAGCTTCTCAAATGTGAGGATTTGATGTTTTCCTTCTTCACACATGAACGTGAACTGAGTGTCTTTGGATTCTGGAGACAAAACAAGACGTCTGAAGATGACATTTTTCACATTTTCCTGATATTTTGAGACCAAAACGATTAATCAAAGAAAAAAAAAATTGATAATGAAAATAATTTGAGTTAGTTGCAGCCCTTGTATGATTGACTTTGGACAAATTTGACATTTTTGAATGAGACTATGGGTTATTTATTTAGTGGAACAAATTAATTGTAAATGTACCAACTGAACACTGTCTGGTTTTTTAATTACTATAATTAGCACCAAATCACATAGCTCCTTCCAGAAAATTAGTCGGAAATTACAGACCCCGATGTTCAAACAAACTGATTTCTATACAAGCATTATGATTTTTATTTATCAGATATGAGGAAAAATTCTCGAACTGAGAAAAAAAACGGAGCCATAAAAACGAAGTTTTACAGAAACCGTTTAGCTGAGGTGGTGAACCACCTCGATCTCGTCTTGTAAAGAGTTTAGTTAGATAGAAGATTAAAAAAAAAAAACACACTCACTCAAATATATATAATTTAATTTCTCTTCTCTTCTTTTTCTTTGCTTTTTTTTTGTTTTTTTTTGTGTTTTTTATTATTTTTTATTTTTAGAAAAGTTTTTGCTTTAAAAAAAAAAATGGAGTTTGAATCTGGATTTCTGATAAAGCAAACAAGTTTCAGCTGCCCCTATACACCACAAATCAGGGATAGTACAGTGTTGCATTTTTATCAATATCACACATTCATTATTTAAAACTTCTACTCAACCGAAAAGTCTCAGAAACTTTAGATTAAGAGTTTACTTTTGCATAATAACCCCAAAAAGCTGAAGTAAGAGAAATAAGTTGTGTGTTTAGCATTGCAGTTAACAGAAAAGCACCATGTTGGCATTTTTCATCAGAATGAATGGAAACAAGAAGCGGCAGGCTGCTGCTAAACAGCCACAATGTGTCAAAACCTGAATAAATGCCAAACAACTCTGAAAACCTTTAACAGTCCCCTGAATTAAATTAAGTGCTTTTAATTTCTTAAAACTGAGATGATTATAAAGCTAGCACATCTTAAATATACTTTTTCCTCTGAAAATACCTTAAATACTAATTTTGTTAGATAAATCTTGTGTTTCTATATTTTCAGCAGTAGTTTTAGTCTTTAAATTGCAAAATACTCAAATATCAAAAATATTCCAGTTTGGTCCTTTCTGCTGCTTCTGATTCAAACACTGTTAGAAACACGCAGCTGCCTTTGTGAGAGAGGAATGAAAAACACTACGTGTGTCTGAAAGGAGATTAACGGCTAAAATAAAGCACAGCAGTGTCATTGGAGACTTTCATGCACAGAAATCAAATACATTCAAGTAGTGATGTTGGTGTGATATTTCTTTTCATATAAAAGCTTATAAAGAGTGAATTCTTTGAAGTTTGTTCGCTGTCAAACTGAGAACAGCTTCAACAGAAACACAGAACCAGAGGAAAAACATTTCAGACCATCACATCTGACCTGGGCTGAAAATCCAAACTGTTCCTACGGATCAAAATCGCTGCCGTCGGGTTAAAAACACGCATCTGAATAATAAGTTATTTCTCCCTTTTTGACTCTCTCATTAATGTTCATTTTAATTACAAGGATTTTGTTCAACCCAGACCAAGCCGGGGAATAAAATGCATTTTGTGGGAATTGAAGTTGAATTCTTATGTATATCCGATGGCTGTAACATCACCCGGTTTTATCCTAAGTTTTCCAAGAGGTTCCTCTGTTTCTTTACTACTTTTGCTTTGAGAAAAGCTGAATTCTACATAAATATTTTTGCCCACTTCTTTTTATTTTTCTCTGTTATCTCGCTGTCCAAAAAGGAGACAAGACAGCGGGCAGCCTTTCAGCGTGATGGACTGTAATGAGACAACATGGTTCTCAGTTTGTCTTGTTATTTCAACTGAACAAAAACGAACTTAGCCCCCGTCTTATGTTTGCTCCCCAATAAGGAAATGTGCTTTTCAGGGGTCGTGGGATGGATCCCGTCTCTACCTCAGCCGGGCGGAGAAACAGCGCATGTACTCCGTCATCCAGCGGTCGTCCACCACCATCAGCTGCGACCGCGTCATCTTCTCCAGGTCGGCCGAGCGAGCCCGCCGCCGGTCCAGGTTGGAGCTCCGCTTGTTGGACTCCCGTCGGGTCTGAACGCAGGCGTCAGACCTGTGGCTCTGAGAGGAGAAACCAGAGAGAGGAGATGTTTCCGAAAAGCACACCGGTGTTTTATTATTAATGTCTGAGTGTTTGGTGACATGCCTTCACTTCTCTGGTGTCCTGTGAAAGAGGCCAAGCTGCTCTGAAGGATTCAAACTGTTCTGACTCTGAAATTTTACACCCCAGACCCCACAGACCTGTAGCTGGTCCTCTTTTTAAAATACTTTCTAAATTACATATGCAAAAAAAAAAAAAAACAAAACACAAGGACATCACAAAAACGGGTAAATTAGAGCAACAAAACAATAATATTAAAGGATAAGGCTGAAGAAGTAGATACTGAAGAAGCAAATCTTGAAATACGCCTCATAAATATATAGTCTCAGCAAATTCCTAAAACGGCTGGTCACTGAAGTTTTTAATCAAACAAACAGGAGGAAGTAGTGCAGTGGTTTGAGGCAGAACAACAGTGTATGTGGGACTGAGGAGGAGGAGGAGGAGGAGGAGGAGCTCTTCGGCTCACTGGAATAAAATATATCAGGCTTTATTTACACAGATAATACTCGTTAGAACAAATGAGGCAGCTGAGGTAATGGAATAAAACAACACTGTGTGTTTTTGTGGTATACAATACAAATAGTATTAATTAAACTGTACATTCGGGTCATGATATTAATGAGACTATAAAGCCCTAAAATGGTTGATGTGGAGTTGAGAATCCTTTTTGAAAAGTTGAGACTTTTGCCAGACTCATATGGGGGATCTTCGGCATCTTGGACCTCCTGAGATTTTTCTGGCTTGCCCTCTCCTTCTCTACCCTCATTTGCCATCATCTCTCTACAGTCTGATATCAGACAAAGGCAACACGCTCAGAAAAATATCAAACTCTTATAAAATATCTCCCTAAAATACGTTCTGCAGCCTGACTATCACCTGTCAAGGCACCACAGATGATCAGCTTCCCTCACCGAAACGCTTCGAAGCTGTAGTTCCACTTTTTGACACCAACTTGAACACATGAAACAAATGCCCAAAATAGCGCAAAAAAAAAAACCAACCTCTGCGAGAAAACACTACAATGTGCCTTTTAGCAATCTTACAAATGAAAACTTTTGTTTGTCACACCAGTTTCCACTTAGAAATTCAAATTTCATACCCTTTCCACATCCACGTCACTGCCGACTGACTGAGTTTTTACATTGTCTTCCCTCCTTCCAGCCCTTTTTTAATATTGAAAGTCACCTTGCAGAGTATTCTGAGCTCAGTAATCCATGAACATCTGTCAGGGTTATTCTATTATCACAGGAACCTTTATGAAAACTCTTTGGTGGTGCATTTAAATACCCTCTGACATCTAATATGATAATCAACTGCCTAAAAGCACTGGATGAAATATGTTGTCAGTAAATCAAATACACTGGACAAACGTGTACAGATGAGATGAGAAGGATAATGTTAAAAGGTGCTATATGTTGGTTTTGCTATGGCTTCATAGCCAACGTTAGCATTAACAGCTGTTTACTTACCAGTCTAGAAGAAACATTGCAAGTGGCCACAAGCTGTCTCCAGTGGTGGAAAGCAGCGCCACTATTTTTTTAGCTTCTGTTGCCATCATTTCTTTTCTTCTATTGAAGCTAGCATGCTAACCAGCTAGCCCCGGCCTGTCCCGTCTACTAATACTCTACCACTTTGCAATAGTGAGTCACTGTAGCATCCAGTCTGCCCTCAGTCAAAAATGAGAGGATGAAGAGGTAGCAAGTAAAGGAAAAAAGTTTGATGCTGAACTTGCAGCATTTCTTCTGGACTGGTAAGTAAACAGCCGTTAATGCTAATGTTGGCTATGTAGCGATAGCGAAAATGTACAGATAGCACCTTTAATCTGGTAGTTACCTGCCGCTGTTATGAGATAATCAGCGGTCTTCACGTCATCTGTGAGTGGTCGTAATGTCTTGGCTCACACTAACGATGTTTAAATTTGTCTGTTGCACACTAAAGAAAGTTTTTTCCTCAGTGTTCGTTCAAATCTTTTAAAAATACACAGGGTCTTAAACACTCACATCATTGGGCATCCTCCTAACCTCCGTCTGTCTCTCGGTCCAGTCCAGTCGGCTGGACGGTCTCCGGTTCTCCTTCTCCTTGGTGCTGATCGGTGGTTGGCTCTTTGCTCTTGGCGGTTTGCGGACGACAGCTGGTTTGTCGTCATGGGAACCGTCCGGGTGTCCTGGCTCAGAGCGAGGGCTGCGACGGCAGCGGCGACTTCTCGGTACCGGGTTCGCGGGTTCCTCGTCAGAAGACAGTGTGTCGGCCGGCCCGTTGTCTGTCGCCCTGTCGTCTGAAGGGCCGCTGGTGTTTGGAGGTGTCGTCACTGAATCTCCGCTGGCTTCATTCACACCCTCTTCTACAACCACTGCTTTAGAAGAGAGAGACAAACACGTTGGGAGACACACGGAAAACACTGCAGGTTAGAGTCACTGTGGCAAAAAGATTTTCTCATCGATTTTGTGTTGTTGAGCTGGAGCAGAAAGTAATGAAAAATGTTCATCATAATTTCTCAGACCCTAACGTGACTTATTTAGACGGCATTTTTTGTCCGACAAACAGTCCAAAACCCAAAGATATGCAATTTAGCACCAAGCACCAACTCATCATATTTCAGGAGGTGAAAACAGAATTCTGGTATTTGTGCTTGAAAAATGACTCAAAATAGTTGCAGATTTTGAATTTTCTATTAATTGATCAACCAACTAATTGCTTCAACTTTAGTTTTAACCAGCGCTTATGGTCTGTGCCGTTTGCATGCAAATACTTGCATACTTAACATGGCAGTTTATCATATCGTATTACTATTATTGCTTTGCTGACCCTGTAGCAGTTGTGAACACATCTGTTACAACATTCTGTATTTATTTTCTTGACCGACCGTTCTGTAACAGGATGTTTGAGTCACGGTAGCTTTTGACTAACTGTACTAATATGGTAACATGCTGTTTTTTAACAGTAAATTATAATTGTCAAATTTACTGTATACAAGCCCTCTAAAGTTTGTGCAGGTGAAATTCAGAGCTGTGCCCATCTGGTGTCCTGAAACTCTCCCGTCTGAAATGCAGCCATGGAAATGCTAGAACATACACAATAGGCCCCTTTATATCTGAGCTCGGTGTCTGAACAGGAGGATACAGCCCCATCTGATCACTGAACCTTCAGTCCAAATATTTTTAGCATCAGTGTCTCCTGAGGTAAACCAGCCTCTGGCCCTCATACTGTCAGAGTGATGCTCACACAAGAGCACAAAGAAACTCCTCCAGAGGGTCTGTTAGATTATTCCAAAATTCTCCTGGAAGCTAGACAGAAAGCAGAGGAAACATAGGAACCGGTACAAACAGGACAATTTTAAAATTTCCTTCAACTAAAGTATAGACAGTCATATAAATCTCTCTTTTCTCATATCAAACTGAAAACCGGGTGAGATCTGGGTCCCTACAGTGCAACCTGATCAGCTGTAGTTATTTAGTTTAGTGCATATTCATTTAGTGCTCCTCGATTTGGAGGAAGTTTCAGAAGGTCTCATGATTCAAGATTCAAATTAAGTATCATTATGCAACACAAGACTGTTTAGTGAAATTACAGTCGAGTCCGTTTATGCTCCTCACAAAAAAAACAAAAGTTCTATAAATGAATAAATAAATAATCAAGTCATAGAAATAAAACTCTTTTTGGTGTTGGAGTAGGGAGGATGAATTCAGTAGTTTGGCAAACGTCTGGCACGTTAGCATGACGTAATGTTTATCATGTTCACCATTTTACTTTAGTGCCTTAGCATGCTAACATTTGCTGCTAATGCCATTACTTTTGCAGGTATTTGGTCTTAAACCAAAGTATTGGACTAATTAGAATTTTGACCTAATGATGGATGATTAGGATTCATCCGTGTAGGGACATGAATTTACATGCTAGAGCTTCACTAGTCAAAGTCAATTAATTGATTGGTTGATGGACAGAAAACTAATCAGCAACTATTATGATAAATGCTTAAACTGCTCTGAGTAAATTTTTTAAGAAGAAAATCTGCTGATTTCTTTAGTGTACTCTGATTTAGTGTATGATTGTGATAGTTATTCAGTTTGAAATGATTTAGAGAAAACCAGAAAATTCTTCCATATGAGAATCTTGAACAAGCAAATGTTTGGCATTTCTTCCGTAACCTCCTGTTGATTTATTGAAATCGATTAATTGACCGGTTTCAGTCGTCTCTAGCTCAAAGCGATCACGGAAAGTTTCCTCACCTGGGGTCGGTGCAGCGTCTACATCCGCGGCCTCTCCAGCTCCCACCTCGGTCTCCTCAGAGGGCGGCTTCGATCCGGGACTGGTCTTCAGCTCCCACAACCTCTGCTTGACCTCCGAGCACGGCGGCGGCGGCGGGAGGGACAGAGGGGCGACTTTGTTCTTGGTCAGCCTGGGCGTGGACCAGCCGCTGGAGTCGGAGCCGCTGTCCCAGCCCTCCCAGAACCAGGGCTTGTGGGAATGCTCAATCACCCGCCGGGTCAGACGGTACTTCAGAGAGTCCTCGTAGCATTTGGAAAACGTCTCCCATTTGGGATCTTTAAACTTCTTCATATACTCCGTCCGGATTTTCTTGGTCACCATGGTTCTTGTTATTGCTCGTGTCTGGTTCTAATCACTGGGGAAAAACAGAGGAGGGAATAAAACAATGATAATAACAAAATCAAATCAAACAGAATGGTCAGCAATGTCTTCTGGTTATTATCACAAAGTAAGAGAAGTTCAAGTGGTTGTACTTTCTTCAAATCTGAATGTATTGACATTTAATGGACATCTGTAATACCAGTGTCATTAGTGACCGACTGATTTTAAAAAATACACCATTTCATAACTTTTGTCATATAAATTGAGGCAGACATATTTTTTTTTAATCTGTCCAAAGTCGGTTCCATTCTGACCTACAAAACAAAACAAAACAAAAACAAACAAAAACAAAACCTTTCCTGATTCTATCTGTGTAAAGCCTGTTAGGATCCTCATATCGCTGCAACAGCTGCTGACCCAGAATTGATTGTCAGACTTGTGGCTATGGTTCCACAGTCTTTTCCACACAACAGGTGCCACTGCAGACCTAATATTCCCCTTTTTATGCCAAAACTAAAAAATAGGGGAGGAAAAAGAGCGCACATTTCTACCATGTTCGTGCCCCTGTAACCTTGCTTCATTATCTCTTATACTCATTATTAATATATGGTTTTAAAATTCAAAGACTATCCTTTCAAAAGGAGACCAGGGTCATGACTGTATTCAATAGGGTTGAAGAACAGTGACCTTTTTTATTTTGGGTACATTATTTTGGGGGACATCTCCTACAGGTTCCTAAAGAGACATTTTAAAGATGTGAGCAGATGGCAAATAGGAGGAGGGGACGAGGTGGGACAAGCACCACAGCTGACGGATCAGTCAAGCCAACAACTCCAAAGAGGCTTTACGTTCCTGTAATGGAACAATAATTCTCCAAATCCCAAATTCTATAAAAAGTTAGATTATTAACTGCAACCTCAACTAAATTTATCAAAAAGGTTTGATTTTTAATTTTAAGATATAATTTGTGACTTTGTGAGTTTTCTCCGAGCTACGAAACTGCAGCTGCAGACAGACGAGCTTCCCCCCTCAGCTCCGGCGAACATTAGTGTCCATTATCCGTTAAAGGTTTCAAAAGCAAAGCAAAGCAGCCACGTCTCCAACATTGTCTAGACAGTTGTTTGCCAACATTTTTTGTGCTTACTGAAAACACACGTGCAGCTTATTGATCGTCAATGTGGTAACAGTTAGTTTGTTACTCTACCTTACTGGTTTTATTACTGTGCTGCAGCTTGGTAACTTATCTTTATCTTCCTGAATCGTGTGTATTAGCAGAAAGAACACTGTCGAATTCCTCCTCCCGAATTCCTGTCAATCTAACCAACAGGAAAAACTAGTTGCTGTTTATGCTTTAAGACAAAGTCTACACCAAATGAAATGCACCATGTACATAAAAGTATTAAATTGCCAGTTTGCCAATAAACAGCATTTGTATGTGTTCACAAGTGAACGTCAGGCTTCTGAAACGTGAGCTGAACGGCGGCCACAAAGGCAGCGGACGTTCTCCGGCTGCTACAGCAGAGCCACAACGCAACGCACCTGCATCCAGTGGACACGGGAGCTTTGGTCTCTAGATTGCAAATGTTCACCATGAGCAGACAGTTGAAATATCCGAGCCAGAGTTCAGCATCTCTGCAGCACAGCAGGATCGAACCTGAGCCTTATTAGACTGCCCCCTGTGGGGCTGGTAGTGAGTCATCAGGACTGTCTATTTATGCTGGACAGATAACTGTTTGCAGTTTACAGTTTTGTTTTTTTTGTTTACAATTTGTTGCCTCACATTTCTCTATATTGAGCTCACTTTTTCAAAACTCAGTTAACACAGTTTTTCTGTAACTTCATGCAGCTCTGCACAACAGCCGGTCTCACGTCCAAAATGCACTAACGCACAACGAACACTGACAACATTTGATCTGAAAACTAAAGAAATTGGGTGACGTGCCTTTAAATTTAAAGCTCCATCAGACTGGAATATCCTGCTCAGTTCACTTAGATCTATCACCTCTTTTCATTACTTTAAATCCTCTCTTTTTCCTTATCTTCAGGCAACTTCCTCTGTCTTCTAATTAAATTTGAGACATGGAAATGATTTATTTCTAATGTGTACGTGCATGTATATAGCTTTGTGTGGGCATCGGCATCATGGGGAACCAGTGGGTGAGGCAGTGGTTAGGCATGGGAGAGCTTTTGTCTGTGCATGTGAGAGTGTATTGGTGCTGATTTGTTTTATGCATTGTATTGTATTTTCAGTATATCTGTGTTAAGGAACCCCTGAAACCGAGATGGTTCGTCTCAAGAGGCTTAGACTACTAATAAATGTTTGAATGTTCGTCTCCTGAAAGGAAAATATAAATCGACCCAAAACAAACCCCTAACATTTGATCTATTTATTTGCAGTCTTTACAGTAACAATCTGCTGCAGATATGTCCACACATCCAGCATTCACCGTGTCCAAGAGAGACGTCTGATCATAAACTGTCCGCCTCCGTGAGGAGAAGAGTTCCTCCGCCGGGCTGAGGAATGGAGAGTGAGGTGGAAGGAAAAGTGACACCATCCCGGGATGGACTGTAAACCAGTCGGTGACTGGGAGAAAACAGTGAAACGCCACATTGTCCCACACAGTTACAAACTGTTCTGGATTCAGCCCCACCTGCCCCCTGTTCCCCATCTGTAACGGGTCTTTCACAGAGGTCATCAAGGAAAGAAAATGGACGCTCAGTTTCCCAGTTTATGCATTATTTTTTTTAAATTTCTGTTTAGATGTAGATTCAGCAGAATGTAGCAAATCACAGTCTAATTCAGATTAATTTTGTGTCATGATTTAGGCTTTTGAACGAAAACTTAACATGTGCAAAATGGACTGCAACTGCACAGAGGTCTCTGTTCATGTATGTTGAAAGCTGTGGTAATTTTAATGCACTCGGCATCAAAGCAATGAAAAGCGAAGTTTAGTCCACACTGACCGTTGCCGTGCCGACTGTGTGAAGAGTTTTGACAGAGGGAACTCAGTACTGAGAAATGCCAGTTAAAAACTGTAAAATTAAAATGAATTCAAACTGTGATGAATCTAACAATATAATTAATTATAATTAATAATATTATTCAGTGTATGTGACAGTATTTTTACCATTGGTCAGTGTCTGCAAATCATAAAGATTGCAAAACTTCATAAAACAAAAGACGGGCTTTACAAAACACTCACACCTATAATCTATGAATCTAAAAATTATGTTGTGAGCTTTTAATTTCATCTAAAACGGTTTGAAATTTTATATCTATTTATATACTTTATATATATCTATATCTATAGATATAGATATATAGAGAGATATATAAATATCGATAAATATCTATATATATTAATATAACAATTTAAACGGTAACAATCCTTATTCATGCAAAGTACCTGTTTATAAATATTTCACCAAACAAATCCGTGTATAGTTTCTGAAGGGCTCTACCTGCAGCACCTGGTGACGTGACGTGCCTCTGCCAGGCGTGGTCTACCTGTACGCCCCGCCCACCGCCCTCCACGTCGGATTACACCGGGAGCCGAGGATTGAGGCTCATTATGGTCTTACTGCTGACCGACCGCACTCAAGACCGAAATGGATCCTCGGCCGTTAACGCAGGATCCATTTCGGTCTTGAGTCCGCCCGCCCCCACACACACACACACACATTTCTGTTTCTTTTTTCATCTAAATACCTGCTATATTTAGTGAAAATACACTATTAATTATTCATTTATCTGAGACGGCCTACATCTGATCCCCAGACGGACCCGGGACAATACTTATCGTCGATTTCTTGTCAAGCAGCAAGCTAATCGTTGCTAATCTGATTGATTTCTGTTACTGAAATACAGATATGTGTCTTGTTTTGAAGGCTCTAATTCTCTCAGTCCCCCGCCCGCAAGAAAAAAAAAAACATCGTCCTTTGAAGGTTTTTGCCTCACGCCACAGCCAGGACGGAAATAATAAAGCCTTTCTGGGTCTGCTGAAGGCGAAAAAGATGCCATAAAGTGTGTAAATTTGAGCTTTAAAAATGACAGTGACCGTAACCACTAACCAGGCTCCAGCCATGTTACCCAGCCGCTACCCTCACCTGCCCGCTCCGCTAAGTCCCGTTTTGCATTCACCGCGAGGTTTAAATATGGAGGGTAAACGGTTCCGGACCGGCCGGGCATATTCTTACTCACCCAGACCTCGTTCCAGAGGGGGTCCGGTCTGGTTTAAAGTCCAGTCGGTCGCTGTGTCGCCGCGGTCACTCGACGAGCGTCGCTCCGTTTCTCCGACTGATGAGCGCCGAGAGCGGAGCTAGCTAAAATACAACACACGGCTTCCGGCTGAGACTTTCACAATAAAACCATTAAAAGAAATGTCTCGAAATGTATTAAAAATCGAAAAAACTGAAATCTCTCATTTACAAAAGTATTCAGACTATTTTATGTGGCACTCCAGATTGTGGTCGTGTGCATCCTCTCTCTTTTAATTTTCCATGAGATTTGTCTACAACTTGCCACCTGCGGCATATTGAATTGACTAAACATAGCGTATGTCAGGGGGGAAAAAAACAAGCCATGAAGTCCCAGCGACTCTCTGTAGACCTCTGGGATGAAACGGTGGCGAGGCGTGGATCAGGGCAAAGGTTTAAAACCATTTCTAAAGCTTCGAGTGTTCCCAGGAGCACAGCGGCCCCAACGGGCGACCAAGAACCCAGTGGTCACTGTACTAGAT
Source organism: Xiphias gladius (assembly GCF_016859285.1). Taxonomy (NCBI): domain Eukaryota; kingdom Metazoa; phylum Chordata; class Actinopteri; order Istiophoriformes; family Xiphiidae; genus Xiphias; species Xiphias gladius. The sequence goes on along the minus strand of NC_053414.1, from coordinate 4,478,006 downwards.
TCAGCACTAGGTTCAGCTTCAGAAGCCCGCTGCAGAAATGGGAGAACCCGCCGGGAAGACGACCATCTCAGCAGCACTTTGTCAATCAGGCCTTTACGGTAGAGGAGAGATTCTCCGGTCGGATGAGAGCAGAATCTCAAGCGTGTTTTTCAAATGTAAAATCTTGATTTGAAAAGTAACTGTATCTGTGAGATAAACTTAGATAAAAAACGCCTTTTAGCATTATGGAAAACAACGATTTCAACACAAGTGATCAACCAAACGTTATGTTTGTTTTAGGGATAATTCTGTATAAATGAAATAACCATAAACCTCAAAACACAGAATTGGCTATAAAACAAAACAAAGCAAAAAACAAAGCAAAACAAAAAAACATTTGATAGACAGATCGGGGCAACTACCCTGATGCCCCAGACCTGCAGGGTAAGTGAAGTGCCGCTCATCGTAAACCTTATTTTGAAAGAAAGATCCGGTGCTTCCGGTACAGCTCTACGTGTCTGCCGCCAACTTGGCGGAAGCGGCGCAGAGATGTAGTAGTGAAGAAACGGGAGAGGATGCAGGGACCGGACAGCGCATGCGTGCTCTGCCTCCAGCTGTGCGGAGACGACAACAGGTGAAGACGTTAAAACACCTGCCGAGAACAGACCGGTCAGACTTCAACTCACTAAACACGCTCTCCTGATCTTTTATCAAATATGCTTCCGGCGAGTCCTCCCACGTTTTAGAAAAAGCAGTTCAAACAAAAACAATCACCCGAGTGGCCCCTTTAACACTTTGTTTATTTATTGTCTTCTCAGCCCTTCACACCTGATGTCATAAGAAGTCCCTCAAACGTGACGTTGAGTTCCTGGGTTCGTTGTCGGTCTCCGGAAAACGGCGGCTGACCGAACGGTCTCGCCTCGAGACCCGTGCCGGGTTCCGGTTTTCGCTTTGGCCCGCGTTGTAGGAGCTCAGATCTCCAACCTCGACTGTCTTTCATCTGGCTCTAAACTGGATGTGATGAGTAACGGGATTACCTCCAGGGGACAGAGTGGGGTTAACTTCAACTGGGCCGGTTGCTTCTCCCCTTCACACTTCTCACCCCCCCGTTTTGTTGGTCTTTTGTCAAACTGACTGGTTTGACAAAACTTTCTTTTGTACTTTTCCCACTCTGAACACACTACATACAGAGCCAAAGACCCTCTTAGCTGTAGATGTGTGAAATGTGGACACAGCTTTCATATTTCCTGCTTTTTTTTTGTTTGTTTGTTTGCTTGTATTTGTTTTTGTTCTCAGGTTGGAAAAGTTCAAAGTTTACCAGCTCTGTAAGAAGATGACCCACCACTCCTCTGCAATATGGTATCAAAGTGAATATTAAACTGCTTCACGTCAGACATTATTAACTATTAGATAAGAGGAAGATCCAAAGGAGAGTAGTTTTTTCTTCTAAAGTCGTATTCAGGAGGGAACTTGCTTCATATCAGAGGTCAGACTCCCTGATTTAAATAATAATTTTACCAATTTTAGGTGATTTTATTTTTAGGTTTTTAGGTTTATGTACAGTGTCTTGTGCTTTGACAACATTGAACGTTTGCTTAAACTTTGGCTTGTTTTGCTGAATAACATAAAGGATTCCGGAGGAAAAAAAAAAACATTGTATTTTTTTAAAGTAGGCGATGTTTTAGAATCAGTATTGCAAATCAGTGTCAGTGCTTTAACTCGGGTGTTGTGTTGGCAGCGGTATTGAAACATTTTGTCAATAAGCGGCCATAATCCGAGGTGGATGAAGCGATAAAAAGACCAATATTGACCAGATGTGTCGGTAAAAACATAACCCCAAAACCATGCATCTAAAAATGTCCAGGATCAGAAATAACAGGCAGCAGTTGTACGTGAAAATATATGGCTTTTATTTGCTTTGTTGTCTCGTTTCTTTATCTCTCTTTTTTTTGTTTTTGGTTTTTTTCCCCTCACACTTGGTCCGAGTCGGAGGAGTTTGTCCTACCTCGAAGCCCAACACTCACTTTGCTTTCACATACACACGTCGGACATCATTCGCATTCAACACATCACATACATAAAAGAAGGAATAAATAGCATATGTACAGGTGAGACGCCGAACTGTCCCCGTGTCCTCCTGGTGTCGGGAGAGGACGTTGTCTCAGAGTTTTCCAGGGGCGACAGTGCTGCGTTTGGCGTCTCGTCCGTCTGGACCCCGAACCCCGAGGAGGCGTTTAGAAGCACTTGCGGTGGACGATGCTGGGGCCGGCCTCGTCGTACTCCTGCTTGCTGATCCACATCTGCTGGAAGGTGGAGAGGGAGGCCAGGATGGAGCCGCCGATCCAGACCGAGTATTTACGCTCAGGAGGGGCGATGATCTGCAGAGGAGAAGGGGACAAGATTGAGTTTTTATTTCCGACCAGCACATCATATCACATAATCATGTAAGAGAAAGGATGGTGGGGATTTAGATCAATACTTCTGACTGGTTGCTTGATCAGGTGATGAGTTTTCTAGCTTACAAAAATAAATCTGCAGCTCGTTCTTTTGGGATTTTAGGACGTTTCCACTGGACGTTTTAAAGGTGACAGAGGAAGAAACTAAGCAGGATGACGAAACCGCTAAACGTTAGGTCCCTAGTCTGAATGCTTGTTGATCGGTTGATTATATTTTGGATCAGCTGTTGAGTCGAGTAACTTTTCCTGCTTCTGTTCATCGGCTGAGTACGCGGCCTGCTGCATCGCATCTGCCTCGCTATGTGGCCAAAATGACGGGGAGCGGGTCCCTGCAGCAGGTTCTGTCCAGGAGAGCGGAGGCTGCTATAGCAGCAGGTCGACGCCCGTTGTTTTGGAATCAGATGTTCAACTATCACATGTGGGTGTAATGTTCAGGTGTCCACATACTTATTGCCGTGTAGCGCGCGTAAAATGTTTGTAAACCCTCCGCGATCATCCCAAACTGTCCAGATCGTACCTTGATCTTCATGGTGCTGGGAGCCAGAGCTGTGATCTCCTTCTGCATGCGGTCAGCGATACCCGGGTACATGGTGGTGCCGCCGGACAGCACGTTGTTGGCGTAGAGGTCCTTACGGATGTCGATGTCGCACTTCATGATGCTGTTGTAGGCGGTCTCATGGATACCAGCGGACTCCATACCTGTTCAGGTGCACAGGGAGAGCGGTTCAGTTGACTTCCCTCTATAGCACCCAACGGGAAATTGTGTACGATTTTCAATTCTGAGCTTTTAGCAAACGTCTTTATCGTTGTCTTGAGCTACTGAAATAAATATTACAGTACACTACACAAGATATTATGGGAAAGCATCAAAGACCGTCTGAGACGCAGGTTCTGTTTACTGGAACCAGAGCTGCTCCTCTGCTCTGACTTAGATTTCTTTACTAATTTGACTGTTGTTGCTGTGCAGGTGTAACAGGATGGAAGAAATGAACTGAAACGTTGGATTAGACTCAGTGTTAAAAGACTGATCAGAGATCAGGAGCAAAAAAAAAAATCCCAAACAGAGTCTCCGGCCCAGGGGCCCAGGGGCCCCTAAACCCCCGAGTCCCCGGGCTTGTTTCCATTCAGTAAACCCCCCATGTGCCTGTGGTGTGGCTACAATAATCCTGGAATATTTCCGTGGTTTTCCCGTACAAACGCACAGTTTAGATGTTATTTCTTGGCAAGGTTCCTTTTCAAAGGTGACAGGTGGATTTTAATGTTGTAACTGACACAGTCTGAGTTTGAAATCTTTGCGGAATCAATTTGAAAGCGTGTTTGCGTTTGAGCAGTTGTGTGAACGGTTTTCTTTTCACGCTTTTAGGCTTCTGAGGAAAAAAAAAACCAAAACTTAGTATTTATATTAATGTTGCTTACACATAATGAAGTCACACCTGACTCCAGGGTAGAAAGCTGCGACACTACTTCATTTTCGTCTTTGAGGATGCAGAGATTGCTCGTGACAATTCAATTTTAAACTTTCAATCTTCAGCTGTGAGTTTCTTTTTCAGATTGTTTCAGCTCTTCTCTCCGCCACGTAAAAAGGAGAAAGTGTTCTGAGTACGCACCGATGAAGGAGGGCTGGAACAGGGTCTCGGGGCAGCGGAAACGCTCGTTGCCGATGGTGATGACCTGACCGTCGGGCAGCTCGTAGCTCTTCTCCAGGGAGGAGGAGGAGGCGGCGGTGGCCATCTCGTTCTCGAAGTCCAGAGCCACGTAGCAAAGCTTCTCCTTGATGTCACGGACAATCTCGCGCTCGGCTGGAAACAGAGGGCGAAGATCAGGCCTCGGGCAAAATGTGTCAGAAAAGTGCTCAGGAAAACTACGCACGGCTAAATCTGCAGCAGAGCTCGAGTATCAGTGTGTAGCTAACTGAAGATGGAGTAAATCAAGACTTTGCCTCAAACTGATTTTAGATCCTTTCTAAGCCACATGCAGCAAAAGGTCTAAACTGAGAATATTTTTCAATCTAACAGAGAGAGAAGGGATAATGTCCTGAACATGAGCTCATGGCTTCAAACAGTGAACCTGCCTTTGGGCCTTTGGACTCAAAATAAAGTGAACCGCTGTGTCTTTCTGTTGAGATGCAGTCTTTACCGGTTGTGACGAAGGAGTAGCCGCGCTCGGTCAGGATCTTCATGAGGTAGTCGGTCAGATCGCGACCGGCCAGGTCCAGACGCATGATGGCGTGAGGCAGGGCGTAGCCCTCATAGATGGGCACGTTGTGGGTCACACCGTCGCCAGAGTCCAGGACGATGCCTGACAACAGGAAACAGAAACGTTCAATCTTAGTGTCAGAGGCAGGCGGAGGTTGTTTTCTTTTTTAATGTCCGGTCTGTGAGGAGCCACGAAAGAAAAAGGCTCATAAATGAGCAGCACTTTCAATCGCAACTTCTTCCTGAATACTTCATTCTGCCCTGATGTCTACATCAGACGTCAGCATGTATAAAAGTTGAAAAAATAAATAAAAATCTCGACAATCTGTTGATATGTTCAGTTTCCCAGACCCCGAAGTAAGTCTTAAAATGTGTTGTTTTGTCAGACAAACAGTCCAAAACCCAAAGTTATTCAGTTTACATGAGATAAAACAGAGAAAAGGACAAAATCCTGACTTCGGAGAAACTGAAATTTAAAAAAAAAACAAAAAAATTGGTATTTTGCTTCAACAAATTACTTCAAAAATTAACTGCTTTTAATTTTCTGTCGATTGACTAAATGTAGGCCTACAACAGATGATTAACAAATATTATCTTTTGTAGAGAAAAAATATTTTCTTAAAAACATTTTACTTCTCTCGGTTTCACAGGATTATGAACCGAATGCCTGCAGATTCTGGCAGGTTGCAGCGTAAAGACACTAGTGACTGACATTTTTTATTATTTCTGACCAGAGAATAACCCACAGACTAATGGACAAAGGAAATATTAAACTGTGATATAGATGTATATATATATCTCATGATATAGTGAATGTTTGGGTAAATCAACTGAGAAACGATTTATATCCGGTTAAACTGACCTTACAAAGTGTCTGTTTTCGGGGTCATCCAGTGAATTAAATAACTGTACAATCAATGTGCCATTTCAAACGGACGCAAAAAATCCTGTAAATCCGACGCTCATAGCCGGAAACATTATTCAACATTCACTTCCTTAGGGATGCTCACACAAACTTTTGGCACATTTACACTCTGTGTGTCCATACCAACAGTCCCGCGTATTGATTGGCCCACATTTTCACAAGACGACCAGAGACGTTACAGGAATAGACACCTCGGCAGAAATGCAAAATATGTTTGCCGGTCACGGTTTGTGCCGTCATATCGCCCAACTCCAAACGGACAATAAAAATAATCCTTAGTCTCTATATAACTATTGGTGAAGAAGCTACAATCCTGTGATAATCCTTTCTCGAACACATGGAAGCCTGTATGCGAGTAACCGGACTCACCGGTGGTACGACCGGAGGCGTAGAGGGACAGCACGGCCTGGATGGCCACGTACATGGCGGGGACGTTGAAGGTCTCGAACATGATCTGGGTCATCTTCTCCCTGTTGGCCTTGGGGTTGAGGGGGGCCTCCGTCAGCAGGGTGGGGTGCTCCTCGGGGGCCACGCGCAGCTCGTTGTAGAAGGTGTGGTGCCAGATCTTCTCCATGTCGTCCCAGTTGGTGATGATGCCGTGCTCGATGGGGTACTTCAGGGTCAGGATGCCCCTCTTGCTCTGGGCCTCGTCACCCACGTAGGAGTCCTTCTGACCCATACCGACCATCACACCCTGAGGGGAGGGGAGAGGGGGGAGACGGGTGAACGCTGATCAGTGTTTAATTAACTTAGAGAACACACACACACAGCGAGGTGTTAGATTCAGTACAATTAAACACTGTTCTCCAGAGTACCCCAATCAGCTATCTTATAAGAAGAAGTAGAAGAAGAAGAAGAAGAAAAAGTAGAAGAAGAAGATGAAGAAAAAGAAGAAGAAAAAGTAGAAGAAGAAGAAGAAGGCTGCATTGATTAGTTGATTAACTGATTAGTCGATTGACAGAAAAAATAAAAAACAAGACAAAACAAGACATTTCCAAGTCGTCATCTTGTGAAGCATCTTACGAGTCCACTCATTGGATTAAAAGTTGATTCGGAGGTTTAGGAATCATTCGTAGTTGAGACTCTCCTGTGTACAGGGACAGGTTTAACTTCATTGTTGACCGGGTCTACGCTTACTTGGTCTTTTATTAGGTTATTTATCTGTTTTCTACACCGTGTAGAGAATAGACATTATCGATAAACGCCTTCTCCTTTGACCCCAAAACTATGCAGAGATTTACTCGTTGCACTGTACCGAGCTTTTTCTTTAAAATCAATAAAAACCTAAATGCCAAAAAATATATATATATATTCGCCCATGGAAAGGAGATTTCCCGTGTAAAGAAAATACACATTTTAAATATTTTAAAAAGAAGAGGACAGATTTCAACATGGGAATAATAATAAAAATTAAGTAAATAGTTGTTTTTTTAATTTCTTAGGTGAATGTTGGCTTCATCTGGTCCGTTTGAGCCCAGAAATTGTTACTGGTGGTTTAAAATGTAAAAAAAAAAAAGTAAATAGAGAACTTGACTGAAAACATACATCTGTGAGAGCACATGCTTGAGAAGCAAAAGCTTGTTAAGAGTCAAGAAAGTGCTCAAACAAGAGTCCCGGCATTTTCCCCAGACATCCGACACTTTCAGCCAACAAAAAGATTAAAGGACTAGCCAAGCATTAAGGTCAGCCAAGTTTTGGCCTGATGGGGGCGATAGTGGGAAGGACAGAAGGGCACCAAAGTGACGAGGTTACTTCCTCTCGGGAGCGTGAATGTGCGCGGCGAAATTCGTACCAAATACCAAAATTGATGGGAGTGAACAGAGGTGGTTTCATTTTATTTGACGGAGGTGAGATACTCAAATCCAGTGTTTGCCCGTAGAACTGATCGATTAAGTAAATAGAGTAAATTACAGATCAGTTTGAAGATTTTTGTTGTTGTTGTTTTTTCCCCTTTCTCTGGTGTTGCTGGGGTTCCTGTGTACCTGGTGGCGGGGGCGGCCGACGATGGAGGGGAACACGGCCCTGGGGGCGTCGTCTCCGGCGAAGCCAGCCTTCACCAGGCCGGAGCCGTTGTCACACACGAGGGCGGTGGTCTCATCGTCGTCACACATGTCTGCAGATTCTGGAGGTGGGGGGGGAATCAAGAGGGGGTGAGTTAACCGTGCAGTAGAGGGACTCGACAGCACTTCACACGCTGGGGAAGTTTTTAGAAAAGTCACACATGCCAGGTCAACGCACACAAACGAACAAGCAGAGAACAATTATCTTCCTTGATCTCTAATCTGAATTATTTCCTTAAAGCACAAGGTGACATCATCAAACTGCTCGTTTTTTCGGTCCAAAATCCAAACATATTAAATTTGCAACAAGCAAAAACAGCAGGAGAGAGGGTTTGGCATTATTTCTATAAAAATGTCTCAATCTACTGATCAAAAAATTATCAAAATGTTTGCAAATGTCAGTCAAATTTTCTGTCAATCGACCAGTCGATTAATTGAATCATTTCAGCTCCAAAACAAATCGGGATCTGAGCTTTGGACATGTAATGTTTAAGTGTGCAGACCATTAAACAAAGCTGTCATTCATTACAACAGCCATTAGTACAATATACATCGTTTCAGTGTTACAGTCAATTTAACCTACAAAATATCTGCCTTTGTCTCGTTAGCAGTTTGATTAATTCTGCATAAAAACAAAACTAAAGCCAAAGTTTTTTGTGTTTTTTTTTAAATGCTAATTTTAGATTGATTTCACTTCCAGAAATGTCTTGATTGGTATTAATTGGGTTTGATTACTCGTCATGTTCTCTCATTTACAGAAAAAACATTTTTGCTGTTTTTTGTTGTTCTTTTTTGAGAAAAGTAGGTTTTTAAAATAAATTCATAAATAAAATAATAATAATCATTGGACTAAACAGTGTTAGATGAAAAAACTAAACAAGCATTGAACACATGATCAGTCTTCTACTTTTTCTTCATGATGTTAAACAGCTGGTCGCTGAATACACTGTGTGTGTGTGTGTGTGTGTGTGTGTGTGTGTGTGTGTGTGTGTGTGTGTGTGTGTGTGTGTGTGTGTGTGTGTGTGTGTGTGTGTGTGTTTTCTACCATTAACACACTTTCTGTTCATGACAGTGTCTGTATCAGGTTATAAACAGCTGATTAACTGTTCACTCAGCTTGTACTCACGTGTCCTCATTGAGAAATAAACCGAAACACCATTGACCCACGTTTGCTTGATGATGCCTTCATGGGCTCCTCATAAAATCCTTATTCTGACCATTAAACTGCTTTCACTCATGTTGAACTACCGACATGGGATTTCTGCTGGATTAAATTTTAGGTGTCATGCATGGATTCTGTTTTTGACTCACTGAGCTAACACAAAGGTTCTTTATTCATAACTAAAATTTGGGTTTTTTTTTGTGATTTTTATAATAACTAATTTCGATTCTCTAAAAGACTATTTGCTGTAATTATTTTCATTCAAAACTTGAACAATACAGTATCTGCACAAGGAAATGTTAAAATGACACTTCTGAAAATATTTAATACCTAATTCCCCTCTATGCTTTTTTGTTTTCTCATTTTCAAAAAAAAATCTTTACTGTTCTATGCGTTTTATTTGTATTTTCTTTCAATACACGCTGTTTGAAAAATATTGCTTGCTTAATAAAAAGCTTAGGGAGACAAGACTTTGTCATTATATCCATGTCTTGCTGCGTTGGCTATTTAGAATATGTATTATAATGTCAAAAGAACGTACAATTTTAAACAAAGATCACACAATTGTTACCGCCATTAACGACCGAGCTTACACGATCTCTGTCCTGCTAATATTATATCTCGGTGTTTAATTTAATGAAAAATCATGTTCGCACAGTTTGTCGTGCCGTTCTCTCGGCATTGCGGAATTTCCGACGGCGCGCGAACGCAGCTCCCGTCTGGACGTTTCCCGCTGCCTGTCAAAACAAAAGCTTCCTTTTTTTTAACCGCGGATCAGACGCAGGCTCCGTCTCCGTCGCTCACTCAAGCCAACAGCAGACCGGACTCCATTCACTCAAATTCAGCTACTTCAAACTCCCTGCTTCCCTCCACCCGCCCGCAGAGCCACCACCCCCCGGTGCCCGGCTCCTCCGCTCCTCCAAGCCGCCTACCTGTGCTTGTCTCCGGCTGTCGGTGAGGGGAACTTTGACCGCTGCTGGTTCCAGCTGAGAGAGGGGTGACAGGCCGGCGACCACCGGGGTCCTTATATACACCTTCTCCTCCGGGCCGCTTGTCCCCAGACAGCCGGCGGGAATGTCCGACTATTGGGCAGGAATTCAGCCGGCCCTTTCGGCCATATTTGGTCGCGCGGTAGGCGCACGCAGGGGCTCGCGCGCCGGGCGGGCCAAATATGGAGAGGAAGCCCCCCGCGAGGCAGCCGCGGAGCGCTCGAGCCCGTGTATGGAGCGAGACCGCACCGACCGCGCACGCGCACACACACACACACACACACACATACACACACGCCACAAACACACACCACAGACAGACACACACACACAAAGTGTGCGGAGAGTGCTGTATACACACGCATTCAAAACCTTGAAGTTTAATTAGAACATTCCTAATGTTTTTTTTTCTTGTTTTTGAGTTTTGTTCTGTCTCTTTTTTTTGTTGCTGTTGGTTCCTAATTCAGTTAATGTGTCATCGGGAGAGTTGGTTCACATCACACACAGCAAACACACAGTAAGACTCATGGCGACATCAAACTAGAGAGAAAACCAGTAAACTGTGTATCACCAGCAGCCAAAATCCAACCAGACATTAACGTGTAAAGACAAGTTACATAAAGAATTGTAACGATAATGGTAAGATTGCAGTTCCAGGTTTCCCGTACGCCATCGTTTGACCCTGGGTCATGTTAAAGGCCCCCCCGCCCTCGTACACAAGAGCAAGACGACCAAACCCAAAATCTGAGGCTTTTTCTGAGTGAGGATTTTTGCATCTCTTTGCAGCCATTCTGTCTCTTTGCAGTCACTCTGTGTCTCTTTGTGGTCGATTCTTGTCTCTTTGGGGTTGTTTTACATTTGTTTTTTGTTGTTTTGTGGCTTTGTAGTCATCTTGCATCTCTCTGTGGTCGATTCTTGTCTCTTTGTGGCCATTTTGTGGCTGTGTTTGGTTGTTTCGAGTCTCTTTGTGGTAGTTTTGCATCCCTCGGTCGTCGTTTTGATTTGCTTTCCAACTGCTACTTGGTACCTTTTTACCCGTCTCATACGTCCTTCAAAGAAAATGAGAGACGCTGAGTTTGAATTGACCTGCTGGAAGAAAAGTTGAAGCGACAGTTTACGCGTTAAGTGCCGAGCTGAAGCTGAAGTAAGTTGAAGTTTGAGCACTGAGAGGAGCCGAAGCGCAAGCGCCGCAAACAGGTTTGTGTAATTGTTGGTTAAGACCAAACCTGCAGGTAGCAGACTTCATTCACTTTAATTAGAGTAGCTGCTGCTGTCAGCCAGTTTACATGACTCATTTATCAAAGTGACCCGGAGACTATTGTTTTTATCCGGAGCCTGAAAAGTAAAAAGGTTCTTCTTGGTTTCAGGGGGATTTTTGTCAAAAAACCTCCATATTTCTTCAGGTTTTTGTTTGTTTTTGTTTTTTTTAGATTGTGTTTCTCGGCCGTAAACTCGGAGCAACAACATCCACGCAGCCGCTGAGCGACGTTCCCGCTCCAGTTGCTAAAACAAGAGGGTCGGGACCTCCGACACGCCGGGCACAGCCGCAGCCGGAGGCCTGAGTCTGAATTCCTCCGAGAGCCAAGAACTGATCCCAACAGACGGGGCCGTGTTTATCCAGCCGTCAGCTCCAGGGTGTCGGGATTCACGGAGCTGCAGCTCACAGAGGCCGGGACCTCAAACCACGACACAGGGCCGGAGTCGTGAATCTAAAGGGGAGGACGATGCAGCTTCGACGTTTGATGCCAAATCGACTTCCCGCAAACAGACACAACATACCGCACGTTATCCGGAAGGAAACCCTAATCTGTTTAGAGGCTGTACTCGACGTGGAGCTGGGTGATGACTTTACCTTTACTGGACTATAAACTACCAAGATAGTGGAAGGTAATCTCATCTCATCAGCATTCTCACAAGAAAAAAGGCCAAAACAGAAAAACACGGACAGTGAAGCATAATGGTTCATTTTCAGTGTTCGCATGACCCGAATTAACCAATGAATGATGGTTTTACTTCCGGTTACTTTTTCACAGCGGTGAAGACAAGAGAGCAACAGAAATGCTTTTATCAGAACCCAAAACGATCCCAGAGGCCACAAGGCGACCGCCAAAGATCCTGAAATCCCTGTTTCAACAGGAAGTTCCACAGTCACTGAAACTGTCAAGACGCTTCCGGGACGTGGGGCCGAGAAGAAAACTCAACGACAGAAGTCTGGGAGGGTTGATGCAGTGGTGGGGGGAAAAAAAAACAAACAAAAACACCACGCCAAGACATCTAAAGAGCCTCAGGCTGAGCTGGATTCAGCCCGTACCATACGCCGCACGCTGAACCCAGTAGGGGTCCCACGGGCCAGGACCAAGGAGGAGAGGAAGTGTAAAGGACCATAAATCGGAAACACTCTTTTCTCTGCTGCAGGTGCAGGTTTACTGCGACAGACTTGAGCGTTGGTTGTCCAGAAATTCAGCAGTGAAAAAAACAAGGTCAAACATTAAGCTCATGATGTTTTCCAGTCCTGCAGGTCTGCAATGGTTTTTAAAGGGAAACCAAAGATACAAAGGCCACGTTCACATTATGCGCAGAATCTGGGCCACTTGCATATGTGGTCCTAGATCAGATCCATATCATACTTATCTGTGGCTACACTGTGTTGGTTTAGGACCTCAATGGCCCGGATACACGTCACTTACAAACACGAATATGGAACCATTAACACAAAACGATCGGATCCAACGTAAAAAATCCAAACTCTGCATTGAGGCCTTGCGTAAATCCTCATTTAGTCCGACGTTTTTTTTTTTTTTTTTTAAACATATTCTTACTTAAGGTTCGGAGGAATATTCCAACGCTACACTTAAAAAAATTAAAAACAGAATTTAAGACGTCTGTTGTTTCTATTGAGCTGCGTTATTTAGGATTGGGTTCTGCCAATAATGAGTTAACCCTCGGCTCGTTAACATCTTACTACTGTAATAAACGAGTCCTCAACATGTACCCTTATATTGGTGGATATTGTTAGATATTGTTGATTATTATTGGCCACTGCCAATGACCCTTTTCATATTTGTATTTTTAGATTGTTTTATGTCTGTACATTCATTGTTTGTGCACTTCTGTTTGCAGCCTCGCTTGCCTCAAACTGCCCCTTCAGGAACGAATCAAGTATTTGAATTTAATGGAATTGAATTAAATTATTTTAGATAAAATCAGCCATATTCACATTTGGTGTGTTGACCGGAAGTGAACACAAACTCCTGTAGGCTTACACCATGCTTGTACGCCCAGTCTGCCAACCGTTGAAGGTTTAGAGGTTCAGTTCAAAGTGGAACGTTACACTTCTGTGGAGCTGACTTCCCCGATCTAACCTACTTTCACTATTTTTAGGTGAAGCTGGACGCTGAAATCCATCTGCAGAGTCTGTAGCTGTGAAAGTGGAGCGTCATGGAGGATCCCTGTCCGGGTGGCAGTGGGCCAGCCGAGGGGCCAGAGTCTATTTTTACGAGACACATCTGCCCTTCGTCACCAAACGGGAGGAAGTCCTGACTAATGCAGGCCGGTTTCTGGAGTCGCTATCTCGCAGGCTCAGGCTGCTGTCACTCTCCAGGTCTGACGGCTCTGATATCCCACGGTACAGAGACACCGAGGGTAGAGAGTAGCCAGGGTTTAAACCGGCGTCCTGCAGGGAAAGGTCACAGTCCTGTCAAAGGGTCACTTCGTATCAGCTGGTTGTACTTTTTATGAATTTGAAGCATCAGCTACGATGGGCCCTTCATCGCGGATCTTATCCGCCTGGTCTTGTAGAGGCGCCGCGTCTCAAAGTTAGCATTCTCATTTCTGCTTGTTTGCTTTAAGGCAGTTATTGTTGTAGCTCGTGTTGGGCTCATGCGAATATACAGTGTTTCTAAACACAGTGCGACCAACGAGTATTATCATTATCTATTTATTAGTCCGACAGTTATTTCATCATTGATCAATAATTAGTTTATCATTTTAAAGAATCCTCGTAAGTCAAAGGTGACGTCTTGTTTTGTTTTGTCCGGCCAACAGGCCAAAACCCAAAGACGTTCAGTTTGCTCTGATACATGTGGGAGAATGAGCAAATGTGCACATTTGAGAAGTTAGTACCTGTTCATATTTTCCCCACTTTCGCTTAAAAAAAAAAAAAAAAAAATCCATAATCAAAACTGCCATTTAACTTTCTGTTGGCCAACTAATCAATTATTCGACTAATGTCGGAAATTAAAACAGGTTTTCCTTACCGCCGTGAGATAATGATTACAAACTGTTTATTATTATCTGTAATTCAAGCTACAGATGCTGGAAGCTGAACCCAGATAGATTCTATAAGAGATTTGAAAGGATTTGGATTCAGATCTAATTTTCTGGACATGCATCGTACTTACTTACATACGGCCTCATTTTAAAAACCAAATTATGCGACTAGCTTCTCCCGTGACAACGGCAACAGAAATGTGCTGGATGTAGGATCTTCCCTGTAACGTCTTCTCTTTTGTAGGTAAGTGTTTGATTCCCACTACCATTCGATCGTTTCTTTCGCCAACAATCCTTTTCTGACTGAATTTGTACATTTTGTCCCTTGTTGTTTTGAAACGGTGCATCAGAAACGCCACTGGACGTCAGTAAGTAACAACAGAACCCAGTTATTCAAAAAAAACAAAACAGAAAAGGTACTTTTCCACCATCACTCTCTGTAAAATCATACCGAACTTAATGTAGGTTTTTTGTACAAATACAAAATATTCTTAACTACAGAAATAACCAACATGTTTATTTAGAAAATGGCAGAATTATTCAAACACATCTTGAAAATGATTCGAATGCAAAGGAAAGCTGAAGTGCAGTGGGCGTCGACGGGGGGAGCAGTCGTCACATCTGGGCTTGTAGGTAATGTTCGTAATTGGCTCGAAGGACAAATTCAAAATAGGGTTTGGATTTCAAGCTGCTCAGGTCGTCCGACTCCAGCAGCTCTTTGATGTCGGGCAGGTACGTCTGCAGGGGAACACCTGGAAAACACAGTTTGATCTGTCACACGGGGAGAATGCTGAACTGAAACGTTTACGTCTTCATCAGTCTCACTACATGGACACATTCAGATTAGTCGAAACCTTGAGGAAATTGAACAACTTTTCATTCTGTGATGCATAAATGAAGGGGTTTTTTTTTCTGCCAAGGAAAGAAAATGCATGAAAAATTAAGCATGATAAGGGCTGCAACTGAGCACTATTTTCATTATTGATTATTCTGCTGGTTATTTTCTAGATCAGTCGATTTATTCTTTGGGGTAAAAAATGTCCAAGAGCAAAAGTGACGTCGTTCAATGTCTTGTTTTGTTCGACCAGCAAAACCCTCGCTGCCAGTCTGTACTTAAATATATGCAAAAGTTGAAAATGTGCTTCCTCTCCCCCGAAGCCTGTGACAGACCAGAAAGGACCCACCTTGGGTGAGGATTTCTGTAAGTAGGAAATAATCACATGCGCGTCCTCGAGAGCTTTCATGCCTTTCTCAAAAAGGGGACGATATGATTTACTTCCTGAAGATAACGCTTGAATCCTCCTGCCCGCCGGCGTTTTCTCACCTTCCTGTATGAGTTTGAGGAGGATCTTGACGAAGACGCTGTCCTTGGCGGCTTCCAGGGGGTCGTCGTTCCCGTCAGCCGAGGACCAGCTGAGAGACACACAACGTGCGAAACTATTCAGTGACAAGCTTCAACAGCAACCTGGGACTGTGATGTACAGTGAATACGGAGCAGAGTGGCACATTAATAAATCACCGTTTTAAAGTATTTCTTCCAACTTATTTTTTACTTTTGCTTTTCTTTTATAAATGGTTACCTCCATTTGCAAAGGGCCCTAATCTGGATGTGATGAGTTTGTGAAAAGCCTCCGTAAGTGACGTGAAAATCTAATTTAGGCAAAGCTTCAGTCTTCCAGTTAAAGTTAAAGGAACAGATAAACCAAACTCTTACTCGTCTCTCCTGAGCGCTTTGCCGAAGATTTCACATTTCAGCGAGTCGATGTCCACGGCGTCCTCCTGAAACACAAACAGAAAATCCGCATAAGTCGACTTTCAGCTGCCGTCGAGCCGAACCTCCGACCGACCGGCGCTCGGTAAAATCAGACTGACCTCGTCGATGTACTCCAGTAGATCCAGGGCCTTTTTGTAGTCGTACTCGTTGGCTCCTCGGTTGTCATCGCAGATGTACAACTGTGGAGGAGACAGGAGGAGACACCGAGGTGAGCCGAAGCTGCGTTTACACTGACCACAACGAACAGGGTGATTTTCTAATAATGGCTGGAATTCGGTTTCAGAAAGCTCCACGCAAACAGAAAAATCAATTGCTTTCTTCTTCCGGTTAAACCATGAAACGTAAAGAAGTAGCAGAGGTAGGTTTCTGCCTGAGAAACAGTTTGGTCATTGACACCATGAACACCAACACCGTAGGTCTCGAGGGTTTGAGAGGGAGATTCTTCGATAAAGTAGATAATGAGGTGGCACATTATGGCATCTCTCTTTGGCAAAAATTACCTGATGTGTGGTTCTCAAACTGAACGAAAGGGTCACTGGTTTGATTTCAGAACAAATTGAAAAAGAAAAAAAAAAAAACACGTGTATCTATAATCTGATCTTTTTTTGTGTTTGTGCCTTTTAAAATAGCTATTGACAAAAAGTAAATAATGTACATTTTAAAAAAAAACAAAAAAACATTTGAAAAGCAGCAACGTGTGTTTTCACAGACAATCTGCAGATACAAAAGTGTGGGGAAAAAAAAAAAAAAAAAGGGTGGCAAAAAATGGCAGCAGGTTAAGCGGGGCAGCCCAGACGTTTGCCTCCCCGGCAACGTTACCCCGCTCCTCCTGGGGGACCATGAGGCGTTCCCGGCCCAGATGAGATGTATAATCTCTCCAGCGTGTTCCGGGTCTACCCCGGGATCAACTTTGCCTTTCAGCTCAGCTCCCTCGTCACCGCAACGGTCCGACACAACGCCCGATTTACTGCCTGTCCGTCTCAGGCTCCATCCAACCCTCCCTCGTGATCAAGACCCCGAGATACTGAAACTCCCTCAACTGGGGCAGAAACTCTGTCCCAACCCGAAGGGGGCAATAAATACAACAGACCCGTTTTCCTGCGCTGGGTCGAGGCGTGTCGCGTGTGTTTTCACCTGTATGAGGTTGTGAGCGCTGAGCAGGGGCATGGTGTCGGGGTTCTGCTGTTTCTCCTCCAGCAGCTGTCGGGGCAAAGTCTCCTGATGCAGCAGGAAGCGCTCCTGCTCCACGATGTCTGATTGGACAGAACATTGACGGGGGTCAGGGGACACGCTCAGCACTGCAATCCACTCTGCAACAAGACTACACACTGAACTGGTGAAAACAAAAAACAAAAAAGCAAAAAAAACCAGATCGGAAGTTCTGATCGCGAGCCTCGATTGTGACCAGGTCGTGTTTTTACCGTCGACTTGTTTGTTGAGCTTGTCCTCCGGCAGGTCGGAGGCCAGCGCCGTGAGTTTGCTGAGAGCCAGCAGCGTCTTCTTCTTCACGAAGTAACGTGTCTCCATGTTGGCCTGGCCGTAGAGCGTCCTGTGGGCCTGCGGAGACACGAGTCGCCGCGTCAGTCACGACATCGCACTGAACACCACACGAAACGGATCTGTAAATGAAGCTCCTGGCATTGGATCGCGTATTATTTTAAACTCACGGTTTCATATTGTTGTCAAGGACTGAATTCAGATCGTGTCGTTTTTGGTCAAATGTTAAAAAATGAACCCGAAGTTACTACAAGTATCTTTTAACTGCTGATTGTGTCTGACCAGCAGATAAAAATCCCCAAACTACTTCACTTTACACTGACATGAAACAGTGGGAAAAAGCAGCAGCTGCTCACACGTGCAAATTCACGCAGGGTCTAACTGACATTAGAGAAAGGGATCGTTTTCTGACCATCGACTGATCCATCAATTGATGGAAAAACCAAATACATAACCTAAATACCTAAAATACCTTTCAAATTCTACCTGGAAACAAAAAAAAAAACAAACATTGCGCTGAGGAATGTACCTGGTAAAGGGGAACAACAAACAAATAAAAGCCCATGAAAACCTCCCAACGGCCAAATTCTGCATCTAAAGCAGATGTGATCAAAACTACTATTATTACTGTGTTCTGTGTTCCAGTCTGAGCAGTGAATGAAAGTAAAACATGCAAAAAAACATATAAAATCATTAACATCTTATGGCTATATTTAAAAAAAAAATTTAAAAAAATGGTGAATTTCCCTTTCTTTTGGTTACACAAACCAAAAGAAAAAGGAAACAGTGTGACTGAGGGCTTGTGGTTTTTCCTGTATGTACATGTGAACTTCAAGCAGGAAGGAAGCTATGAAACCTGTGTGTGTGTGTGTGTGTGTGTGTGTGTGTGTGTGTGTGTGAGAGAGAGAGAGACAGTACATCGCTGTATAGCTGCTGGTCTCTGGTTGTCATGAGCATCAACGTGTTTAATGAAGCGAGAAGGAAACTGAGTTTGTGCGTGTTACTGCTACTGTTCACTGCACTGTGTGTGTTCCAGGAAAGACAGTGGAAGGAAGGAAGGAAGATGCAGCCCTGTGTGTGTGTGTGTGTGTGTGTGTGTGTGTGTGTGTGTGTGTGTTCTTTGTTGCATGGTGGTAGTTTTAGAGGACAAAACCTTTAATGTGGTAAAAAAGGGAACAAGGAACGTTCATCTATCCTCCACTGTGGCAGCAGCAGCAGGACAGATGGAGAAAGACGTGAAACAGAAGCAGGTGAGTAAAAACAAGGAAGTAAGAGGAAGGAAGGAAGGAAAGGGAAAAGGGAGGAAAGGAGGACGATAGGGTGGAAGGAAGGAAGGGAAACACAAAGGGAGGGAAAGCAAAAGTAAAATTAGACAAGGAGAGGACAGAAGGAAGGAAGAAGGAAAGAACAAGGGAAGGAAAACACAAAGGTAAAAATAAAAAAAAAACAGACAGAAGACGGAAGGAAGGAACAAACGAAGAAATAAAGGAAAAGGAAAGAGAGAAACAAAGAAAGACCAAAAAGTGAAAGTGTACAAGGAGGGAAGGAGGGAAGGAGGAGAGGGAAGAAGATGCATCAGTTATAGAAGCTTTAAAGAAGGAAGGAAGGAAGTTGTGTGTGAGACAGGGTGTGTTTCCTTTAACCTCACAGAGGATGTAGTTGTGGTTTAGAGCTGAAGCATGAAACAAGCTCTGTGTGTGTGTGTGTGTGTGTGTGTGTGTGTGTGTGTGTGTGTGTGTGTGCGTGCGTGTGTGTCCCGTACACTGTGGTAGTCGTGGACGTGGATGTGGTGCAGCCAGCTCAGGTGCTCGTGAGCCTGCAGGAAGCTGGCCAGCTGCTGGTGCTGGGCGGCCGGCTGGGACAGCAGCTTGCCCCTCTTCCCCTTCTCCATGTACCAGCGAAACAGGAAGTCAGCAAAGTTCTGCAAAGCGACACGTGGGACAGAGAGAAGACGTCGGGTAAGACGCGTAAGATGACTGTTGTATCCTAACAAATACGACCGCACCTATTTGTTTCTTGGGATGAAGCGCTCCGGTTTATTCATCCTCCGACCAACTGAGGTGACTAAAATAAAGGACCGGAAGGGGGACGCTTCTCTACCACAAACTACAGCACACACACGCACGGGGAAACCCGAGAACTGCACTGAAGAGACTGAGAAAAAAAAATAAATTGTTATTTTACTTTAAACTCGAAATACATAAACGGAGGAGGGGCCACGACGACCAATCAAAAAAGGTCAAGCCACATTACTCACACCTGAGACAATTACACCTTCAATAACTGATTAAATGCAAGCATCCCGGAATTCATTCCCGACATTCAGGACACTGGCCGTTAGTTACTCATTTCCTTTGCTTGGCTTTAAGGATGAAAAGTTCTCATCTCAAGAGCCACTTTCTTTTCTTGCCATTTGTGCTTCGGTGGTGATTTTTAACAAGACTTTAGACTGAGATGATGTTTTGAGATCTTGAAAAATGGAGCTCGATGTGGTTGGATTCTTAGATTCTAGTGGGACAAAGACATTCAAGTTTATCCCGAGTGCGATTCCAGCGGAAGGACGACGTCCTTTCCTAATTTAGAAGGGTTATAGGACATCTGAGAGCGAACGTCTGTCGCCTGATCTGCTTCTCAGAGAAGCTCGGTTGTGCACATAACCCAGCCTCGTCTTACTCGCCATCTGCTGGCCTTTTGTTTCGCGGTGCCTTACCGCCGTCAACTGTCAATCCCCGAAACAGGAACCCACGCACCGAGGCGTTTCTGCGTCTGCGTACCTGGTCCGCGAACTTGGCCATGTAGTGCTGCAGGCGGCTCTGGTTGTCGGTCTGCTCGCACATCTGAACCAGGATGTCGAAGTCGCAGTACTTCTCCGCCAGCGCTGCCACCCACTGGTACTGACCCAGCTCCACTGCAACACACAGCAGGTACACGTTGACCCCACCCAAGCACGAGAGCCTACTTCAAATGCAGTCACATTAGGTGGCGTCGCTGGGACGATCCAGCGCGCGATTTCAGTTCATCGCGGTGAACAACGGAGTCCGCGCGCCTCTCCTCTCTGTAGCGCACCGGTTAAATGGATTTCACGCTGACTTCGTCGCAACACACACACACACACACACACGAGTTGTTGTGTTTCCTGCTGCGAGAAGACGCAGCTTGAAGTTTTTCTAACCGATTTTTAAAAATACTTCAAACTGTCAAAATCAAAATGTCAGCTCCTTGGTTTGTGATGCAGAGTTTGTTTCTTTATTGTTCCTTTAATTAGATTCATTTCTTCTCCAGTTACTTTAACATCTTTCTTTTTTAAGTCTGAAAACTTAATTTCCTGAAATTTTTATTTATTTATTTTTATTTTGTAATTGTTGTTGTTCAGTATAGTTTTTTTTTTTTTTTAATGATTTTAGGCTGCATTTCTTTTTTCATCTCATCTCATCTTTAGACTGTAATTTTAAACTGTTTCAGATCTTAAGTTGTGGTTTATGGTTGTTAATGGTACCAATCTAATTTTAAGTGAAGTTTAATGTTAGAAAATTACTGTTACATTTGCTGTTGGATTCATGTTTATGAAGCCTTTATAATTCAACTGTAAAGTGTCCTGCTCAGTGCATATGTGGGCCAAAGCTCTTTACTAAGGACGTTTATTGTATCTTTTTAAAAAAAACGAAATATCGTTATTAGATATTTTTTCAAGATTGTCAAGACAGAAAACAGGGGTATGAGCCGCCGCGAAGGCCCCTGGCTGAAATCGGACTGGGAACATTACTGTTATACAGTCGGTATCTTTAATATTTGGCCACCACGACGGCCTGTTGTCAGATGTTAACGCCTAAATTATTGCCACAAAAAATCCGTCATGGGTTGTGGCAGTCTGCGACGCCTATGATCTGAATCTTATTCTGTTATCAGACTCATCCTCAGTCCGGTTTTATCCTCCACCTACACAGTGGCTGCAGCAGCTCAGAGCGGCGCTGGCTGTACTCCATCTCCAGGCTGTTGTAGCGCTCCTGTTGGGCCCCCGGGGGCCTCTGCTGCTGCAGGGAGGTGAGCTGGGACACGCAGCCGCCCAGGTAGATGTCCAGCAGCGCCACCAGCTGCTCGCACAGGGCGCCGCGGAGCGTCGAGTCGGCGTGCGGGTACACCGAGCGCAGGATGATCTCGTGTTGGCGGGAAATGACGGTACGGACGCCGCCCACACCGCCTGATGCTGGAGGAGGAAAGATCAGGGGGGAGAGAAACGGGGGTTAATAACTCGTTCTACTCCAGCAGCCACTTTTGCAGCGAACTAACCAACCAGTCTTCAGTTTCTTACAATTCTATGTCAGAAATAACGCAGTGATCAAGTGAAAAAAATTGCAGCATCAAATTGAGGTATGGAAAATTATTCTATCCGATTATTTTTAGGACGTCGTTTGTGGTGCTGTTGAAACTGTATTGTGTTACAAGGAGAGGTGTTTTTGTTATTTAGCCAACCCTCGGGGATGGAAGTGGTTTGGACAAATCAATAGAAGCACCTTTAAGACCCGTAACGCAATTAGACAGCGCAACAAACTGCAGCCTCCACAGTGACCGCACAGTTGAACCAACACCTCTCTAACACGGTTTCAACAAAAAGCTCCGCGAAGGGAGGACTTACCGCGGGGCTGCATTAGTTTTAAAGTGAAAGTGGTCACCTGTGGTGGTCCGAGCTGCAAAATGCAGCGCCGAAAGCTTGAAAACAGCACACGCTGACGTCTCAGGTCACATGAGGACCGAAAGTGATCACACCTTTTTTCTGCAGATTCCAAATCAAACCACCCTGACAATGCAACCTCCACACAGACTCCCTAGCACGAGTGGCCCAGATAAATCCCGAGCCGAGTCCCTGGAGCAGTTTTCAGAGCCACGTGCGACGACCTGAGGCTGCTGGTGGGAGAGAGAAGCATCACAGACACACTGGGTCTCGTGCAACATGAATGCGTGTTACCCGTCCATGGGATGTACTCCGGCTCTGCGGCAGCATTTTCAGACGCTCTGTACATGGAGGCCTTGGTGTCTCTGTACTGCCCGGCAGCCTGAAGCACGTCCTGCACACACACACACACACACACACACACACACACACACAGAGCACAAGCTGGTAGGAGCATTTTACTTTATTAAAATCACTACGAACAGAGGTGGGGTCTTTTTCCCAGGTTAAAGCCAGCGCTGGTGTCTTCCCTCTCCGGCGGCAAACAGTAGCCTTCATGAAATGAATGGACCGTGTTGGTTTACCTTGATGATGATGTTGACGGTGAGAACCACCTCGGCCCACTGCACCGAGTCCACCGGGTTCTCCTTCAGACTCCGCTCCTCCTCCTCCAGCAGGCAATCAAACACCGAGGAGATCTGAGACACCTGCGGGAGAACCAAAAACAGCAGTCCAGCAGCCAGTCGACTCCCACACCACAGCAACGATTCCGAGCGGAGAACGGCGAGACACAGACCTCTCTGAAGAAGACGTCCGCGGCGGTGAGGCTGGACGGCACGGCGATGTTGTTCCTCTGCAGCGCGGTGCCGATGGCCCGGTTGACCAGCTCGGCGTGTTTGGTGTGGTGGTTCTTCAGCACCATGGCCGCCTGCAGCTTCTCGGCGTGTTCGCACAGAAGCAGGCGGGTCGCCATGGGAGACGAGCGCACTGTCACCTGGCCGAGCCGGTCCAGCAGACCCACCTGGCGGGAGGAGGACAGTGAGGATCATTTCACAGATTCCGTTCTTTCTAAATCCAGCCTGCAACTTGTATTATCACGTCCAGCAGGATAAGACTGTATGTTCTTCCCTCGGGAGGGAGTTACACGGGGGGTGCGACAGGAAAACCTAGGACGCAGGCCATTAAACAACCCATCAGTCTTTGGTGCAGTGGCTCCACCGTGTGGCACTTTAACTTCTCAATCACACCTCCTGAACTGTACAAAGCAAGTTAGCTACACCAGGTGTATTTTGTCCTCCTCGTTTTTATTAATATAATGTGACACAGCTCATGAGCCTGAGAAACGTCTGTCTGTGCAATGCAATGAAAAAAAGATCAGCGCAGCTCTAATGTTTGACTGGTTTTAGTTTGAAAAAGACACAGGCTGGATCGTAACCAGGGCACAAGCTCGGCATTTAAAGGCCTTGTACACCTTTGCCTCAACCGCGCAGGTTGATTAAACCTCTTCTCAGGTCTGTGTGGCCATGTACAGGCTGCTTCACTGAAATGTCCTAGACTCTCCTATTAGCATGTGACAATTTCCCAATTCCACCTTGTGCATTTCCCAGCATCTGCCTTGAAATTAATCCAGCGTAATTAATTTAAAAACACCCGGGGGGGGTGGGGGCAGGGCCGCGACTCGACGGCCTGCTAGTTGTGTGTGTTACCTGGAGCAGGAAGTCCATGAAGCAGCCGTGAGCCTTCATCTTGTCCTCCAGCTGGTGGAGGATGATGAGGGAGGTGAGAGGAAAGCCGACGCTCTCTGGATGAACAGAAACAGACGTGGAAACGTTTGTAGAAAATAGAGACTGAAAAAGTGCAAACCACCTCGAACACTTCCATAATCCTCAGGGTATTTGCTATAACTGCTCTTTATGCGCACTCTTTTTCTGTTCTTGAATTATTAGTTTGTTTAAATATTTTAATGATTGTTTTCTTAAAATTTCTTTTCTGTCGTGATTCATACACTGATTTTTGAAAAGCTGCATATGAGTGAAGTTAGGACATTTTTTTTTTAAAGTATATGGACGAGTAAAACTGAGGACAGACGGGGAATTGATAACTGAGGGACATAAGGTGCAAATACACCTGCATTTAAAAGACAAACCTGGTGCATACACTGTATTAACTCTGACCTAGTGACAAGATTCTTTGCTCTGCCTGTCCAGTAACACCCACCTACAGCTGCATTCAGCATAATTTTATATTTTTTTTTTCAACAAATGCAAACAAATATGTTCAAATTAACTTGACAAATTTGGTGTAATTACCTCGAGAGGACGGGAATATAGTGAGAGAATTCCTCGAGCTTTCAGGAACCCTGTTGTATTTATTTAACATGGTAAAGAAATGCAGCTTTTTGGTTTCAGGATTTGTATAGGGGTTTTTTTTTTTTTTTTTTTGGTTTGAAAAGGGAAGGTGGATAGACCGCCTCTCCCGCCCCCTTTCCCCTCCTCACCATCGGGGACAGACTCAGCCCAGCGGGGATCGGAGGCCGGGTAATCGTCCACCAGATCCAGGTTGATTTGAGTCACCACGCTGTCCAGCTCTGCCCCCTCCTCTCCGTCGCCGTCAGCGGGGAAGAGCTCGTCTGTGACGGTCTGAGCCCCCACCAGGTCGTTACTGTCAGAGGAGAGATTTTTATTTTTATTTACAGTATTATAGGGACTGAATCCTTGTTTTCTACATCTCAAATCACGGTTCAGATTTTGTTTATTCAAAGGGTTAAAGATATTGGGCACCTGAACAAAGTATCATCCTTTTACAGCTAAAACTATTGATATCAGCCCTCAAAAAAAAATGTTTTTTAATTCTTGTTCAATACTAAAGGAACACTGGCCTTAATAAAACAAACAGCCCAATTACTCCACATAATACGATGCAGAGAAATGAGGCTCTTTGTATTTGTGAAGCTTTGACCAACATGTCGGATGTTTTTTACCTGATAAATGACCAAAATGAAGCTTTTCCCAAAAGGGACCTGATTTGTTAATAATGTAATCAGCTCAAATTCATAACCCTTGTTTTTAAATGGATATGCTGATAACGCTGATAATGTGCAAATACGGTACAAACCAAAAAGTGATGCGTGAATCCAGAAACCAACTCTCACAATTAAAAGATTTTCGTTGGTTTTTTGTTTTGTTTTGTTTTGTTTTGTTGTTTGTTGAGCCATTTGTTGACGCACCGACAGAACTGCAGGAAAGCCGCCTTCAGGAGTTTGGTTTTGTCCTCATGAGCGACAGGCTCTGCTCTGGTCGGCGTCTCCATGGCTGAAACCTTAAAGACAGAATCAACATCAGAAATGCATTTTAGATTCACCCACTGTCAAAAGGCTCAGAGCCATTTTCTTTATTTCCTCTCAGTTTCCTTTTTCCTAACTGGATTTCCTATGTGTGAAAGGGTTTACGGTGCGATAATCTAGAGAAAGGCTGAAATCTTACTAGAGTCTGGTCAAAATAATTCCCAGCTGTCTGCAGATACGGCTCCTTCAGGGTTTCTGCAGGTCCACCAAGCTAAACTTAAGACCTTTTTAATACCACACAGAATGTCATTTAATCCCCTATTCATGCTGAACGGAGGAAAGTACGACGAAAACCAGCAGCGGCAGCATGGCCTACAGTTAGTTATTATTAAATAATAGATTTCAGTAATTCTCAGCAGTATATAACAATAATTGCGAATGATATAATTAATTAAATAAATGTGACCAGGACCTGCATAAACAGCATTAAATGAATGGGTAGATTAACCAGCTAATGATGACAAAGTCATAAATGGATTTCAATGACTTTGTCATTATAAGTCGGTTAATCAGGCAAGAGAGAACATTAAAGACTCTTGTACATGAAAAGTGAGACTTTTAAAACCTTCTAAAGGTATTTTTCTTTTTGGAAATTGCGTTCAATGCTTTTTAAGACTTTTCAAGACCTGCAGATACCCTGTCATTTAGTCTTTTTTCCTGTACAGCCTGGCTAAGTTCGGCAGCCACTGTGTCGCCGGCAGTTCGAGCTTTACCTCCGGGGCGGCAGCCAGCGAGGAGCACAGCGAGTCCTCCATGGTCTCCGGCAGGATGGAGGCGCTCTCCCGGGCCACCACCGCCAGCAGGCCGCTGTTCTGGGAGAAGAACACCGGCAGGTTGGCGCAGCAGCCTCCTCCGCGTACCCCGTCACCTGGACAGACGGCGACGTCAACACAGTCACGCACAGACATCATGAAGTCTTTCTATCTTTTACCTATTTTGGTTTTACTCTATATCGCATTTTTGTCAGCATCTCCCAACCATACGTAACATGATTCCTAAAAGCATAATTAGATCACCAAACAAGACTTGGACCTGGATGGGGGACAGAAAATGGATGGATGGATTCATAAATTTAGGAAAGGTCCACATGTGAATTTGACATAAGGACAGAGGTCTAGAACAATAGTACTGGAGATCTTCTGGTTGGTTTTTGCTAAAATCCAAAAACCTTTTATAAAAAGATTTTTCTAAGTTAATTGAAGACTTTTTAATTCCTTCTAAGGCCTCTTCACTAACTGACCCCTTAAGGATCATTCAAATCTTACCTAATTCCATTACTCTCAATGCTATAAAATCCCATTTAGCTGCATTATTTCTGACCTGATTCTTGTTTATTCTCTAAATCCAGCGAATCTTTTCTCAGCCGTGAGTTTTTTTGTCGGAGCATTTACTACAGACCGTAGCAGAGAGATGACAGGAGATGAGGGGAAAAAAAGGAGCAAAACAGATCCCCGATCCGACCCGTTCATGGTTAAGATACAGCGCTGCCACTTCTTACCGGGCGAGTTAAAGCTGACTTTCTCATCAGGCACTCCTCCCCGGCTGGTTCCAGTTGAGCAGGCGAACACCAGCTCCTCGTTGTAGAGGAAGGCGGTGGAGCCGGGGGAAGGTGGCAACACCAGCCGTGTGGCCTGCAGGGCCTCCTCGCTCTGAGGAGGTAACAAGTCGTAACAACACATGTTCAAAATGAAGCCTTTATCTTCCATTTATAATGACTGGAACTCATAAAACTCAAAAAAAAAAAGGGGAGAACTACGATACATCTCAAGAAAGTTTTAAATCTCAGGCAGACCATTTGGGTTCACGTGCTGATATTTGTAAATATCCACCTCTGAGGTTTCTGAGGCAGAAACGTCAGAACCTCAGGATCCTCGGGATCGGGACTGACCTGGAACGGAGGGTTGTATTTGGTGACCTCCACGGTGAACTGGTCAGAGATGGCGGCTCCGTTGTCCTGCAGGGTCACCAGGCAGAAGTAGGCCAGGCAGGGACTGTCTGACGGGTGCCAGGCTGCAACCAAAACCACCAGGCCGGCTCTGAAAACACACACCACAGAGCCCGGCTCAGCTCAGCCCCAGATACATGCGGCAGATGTCAATTTTGGATGTAAACACCCAGGAATCTCGTAGCATGAACGCAATGCTGTTCATGTACAGGTATTCAAGCCTTTTGTTGTTTCTCCATTCTAGCCGTCTGCACATTTGCTGCTGTCTTTCATATTTTTTTTTGTCAGGACCACACTGCTTGTTCCTGTGGGAGCGACTATGGAAGATTTAACCCAGTAAATTACCTGTTCTATCCGTTTCTTACAAACAATTGATTGACCTTGATTGATTTCTAGGAACAGCGGATTTTTCAATTCAAGATCTTGCCTAAGATTAAAATACGACTGACATAATTCAACATGTTTTTTTTTTGGACAAAGCACAGAACAGGCAGAAAACAAGCGACACAAACACAGACAGATGAACACACTCACTGGCTGAGCTTCATATCCAGATAGGCCACATTCGCCCCCTCCTTCATCTCCTCGTAGTTGCTCTCTGACCCCTGATGGGAGAGAGATCCTTTCATTTGTTTTGTAATGTAATTTTATTAAGGCTTTAGCTGAATAAAATGAGTTGTAACTCCACAGTCCATATAAAATAGAATTTCATCAGCCCTGTCTCTCATTGTAAAGGGCCACTGTACGACCCCGAGTCGGACTGATGCTGACATACAGTATCTGTGACCACGCGTGTCCTCGTACTGACCCAGATGGCATCAGCGATGCTCTCGGTCAGAGCTCTGCGGGCGTCCCAGCTGAGGATCTGGTGCTCCCAGCTGCTGTCCATCTCCCATTTACTCAGACTGGAGCTGGTCAGCGTGTACAGGCAGCTGGTCCTGCCCGCCCACAGCACACTGTGGAGCTGCAAAGAAAGCCCGAGTCAGATTCAGGTCGCAGAGGTTCACCACCTGAGAAAAAGACCCGTAAATCCTACGGTGGGATCTCTCAATATGACTCACTGTGTCGTTGGCCGGTGGGGAGAGGATGCCAAACAGGCTGGAGACGCGGCGTCCGATGCCAGACAACATGCCCTGACCCTGCTGCAGAGCTCGGTACTGCAGCTTTCCCGAAGAATCTGCGCTGACTCTCAACAACCGACTCTTCACTGAGGACAAGATGAAGCTTCCACCCTGAGAGAGGAGGGAG
This sequence comes from Xiphias gladius, assembly GCF_016859285.1. Lineage (NCBI taxonomy): Eukaryota > Metazoa > Chordata > Actinopteri > Istiophoriformes > Xiphiidae > Xiphias > Xiphias gladius. The sequence continues at coordinate 4,449,495 of NC_053414.1, read as the reverse complement.
AAGTGACAGGTAGAGGTAAAACAGAAGGAATATTCAATCTGATGAGAGCTAAAGATTCAAACCGGACCGGAAAAGCTTATTTTGTCTCACATTTTTCTCTTTGCTTTGTTTAAGTTTCCAGTGATGAATTAGAAATAAAAAATTAAACAAAAGGGACTGAAAAAAAAACAAAAAACCCCACAATGGATTCACTGGCAGCTGTTTTATTGGATAGACTTTGTCAACCGCCAACTTACAGACTTTAGCTCCACAGGCATCCAGATAAATGTGATTTATTGAAGATTTACTGCACTTACTCTGACAGCAACAACAAAGTTGCAGAGATCTCCCAGGTCCACGTCCGTCTCTGTATAGTTGCCCTCCTGAGCCAGGCTGGGCCAGAAACGAGCCGTTCCCTCCGTGGCCACTGCCAGGACGGAGATGGACTGCACGGCTGCCGTCTCCAGAGGAGCGGCGGACGTCACGGCCACGAGGTCAGCTGTGTAGTTGTACTCGCTGCTGGGCAGCTGCAGCTCCTTACACACCGAGAGCTGCAGGAAAACACAGCGAGCGCCTCAGTTCGTGAATTCAAGGACCTCAAATACGAATCCGTGAGCGTTTTCTCAAGGGCCGCAACTGACTATGATTTTTATTATTATTTGATCTGTCGGTTATTTCTTTGATTATTCATTAACAGTTTCCCAAACCCCCACTGCTACTGAGAGAGTGTGAAGTAAAAACCAACAGTATGATTTTGAGTAAATATTGTATGTCTTGATGTAACCTGCAGCAGAAATATAAACGGTGGGAAAAATGACAAACGGATTGAGCTAAAAATGAAAGACAGAAATAAATGTTTTAACATGTTACAACAGCAGAATATTTGGTCACGAGTTCAATAGCTGTTGCTGTGATGTTTTCTTTGGAGCGTCTCCTTGTTGGTCAGATCTGCCCTGAGTTTAATTGTGGCCAGTCGCTGCTTGCGACCGATCTCTCTCTTTCTCCCAGCATTGATACAAACATCACAATCACGCAGCAGCAAATCTGAACTTGTGTTGTTATTGCCTTGTAACGTTGATAACCTGATCTAGTTTGACGAATAGTTCATTTTTATGCTGTTTCTTGCTAAAGTTATCATTGTAGTAACGTATTGGGTTAATTAGAGATGTGCAATTTAAACCAGTAATTTACTAACGTCTGGCTGTAGGTTTGTCAGCTCGTCAGTATCATGGTTTTACACACACGATGCAGTTAACTGCTGTTTAAGTGAAGCAATGCTCATGTTCCTTTCCGGGCGCTTAGATGTATCTTCACATGTGCTGTGCAGAAACCAGTGTCCACAATCGTGATAATGTCCTTTTCCACTGAGTGAAGGAGGTGGAACCTTCATTCGGTGGATCTGTTCTCTCTTGCAGGAGCTCTGTAGCAGTCAGTGGAAATTATCCAGCCGGTCTCACAAAAATCCATCAACAGATTTGTTCGGCCCCAAACAACGTACACTTGAATACGAACTATGAACTCAGGCAACTGTCTTAAGACCTCAAACCTCAGATGGAATATTCAGCCACGTCAGCTTCTTGTGCTACAGCTTTTCAACTTATTCCCTTCCTGAATAAAATCCCTGGACTGGCGTTTGGTAATTTATGGATCTTTTTGATGGAAGAGGGGCTGAACTGTACCTTGGCCACAGCAGTCTGGCAGATCTTCCAGATGATCAGTCTCTCCCCACAAACCATCCAGGCCCAGCCACTCTCGTTCACCTTCACTGAGATCTGGTCATCAGCTAGAGGGACCAACACAGACACACAGAAATGTTCAGTGGAAATACTGGAAGACACGATAAAGTCCTTCCAACAAACCCTCACAAACAGGCAAGGGGCATCAACAAGAACGGGGAAGGAAAAAGAAAACTGGAATACATAACAGAGAGAGGTTTTTTTTCCTTTACCGTCAGCCATCGTCAGCGCCTCCATCACCTTGACAGGTAGTGAAGAGCCGAAGGTCTGGACATCATAGTTGATCGATTCTGCAGCTGCATGACTCTGCACTCGGGTGGGTGTTGACCTGGCGGAGGGAGTTTCAGAGTGAGACAGGGGAGACACCTTCTCCGCTGAATATTGAGCTGAAACTAGTTGGTGATGCTGCTGAACTGTAATGAACTATGTTAAGACTAGTGCTGGACCATTGGCCATCCTGGGATCTCTCTCTCTCTCTCTCGATCTCTCTCTCTCTCGGCTGTCAAAGCCTCATTCCAGATGTTCTGGATCTGGATCTTTGTCCTCCAGGAGTCCAGCCTCCCCCTCGCCTCTCTCTCCCACTGCGTGTTCATTTCCTACACACGGACATGTGAATGGAGAGCTTGGCTTTGCCCCTGTGTGTGTTTGTGTAGTCTGTCGTTTTTCCAGGTCTTCATGGTGGAGAGGAGGTCATGTGGCCCAGGTCCTCCCAGATCATCTTCATTTGGATCTTTCTGTGATAAAATTCTGCAGGTCTGAGCTGATCAGACAGACTCTGACTACCCTGATTCATGTGTTAGAATTTTGATGGAACGAGAGAAAATTCAGCACCACAACATCATCCTGCTAAATAAACTCAGGCAAGATTCTTGCTGCCTTCTGCCTACCGCTTAATGGTGCTGTAAAATGTGACTGGTGTTTGTACTGGACTCACTGGGAGCTGTGGTCCTTGACCCACTGTGCTGCTCTGCTCCTCCTCTCTGTTGTCTGCAGAGTTACTGCTGCTAGATCATGGACGGACTACTGAATGAGCCTTTGTTTGAAGTGACTGTTTTTGCCGGAAAGTCAGTCAAGGAGACACAAAACGACCACGAAGGGGTGAAAACCGACTACACACGGACTCGTCATTTGTATATTCTTCAGTTTGGGGGTCTTGTTCCTACGTAGGAGGACTGGGGGCCTTTCACATGGATTTGAACTTCTTTTCTCTCAACTTTGCCACCACAGTTTTTTGTTTTTTTTTTACTTTGTTATTCATGTAAAGCGAGTCAGCAGCAGTCCACTGCTGGCTGCCTGTCTGATGTCTTACTTATTATTGATTTGTTCCACAATGGGCTACTGGCCCAACCTGTGTAGTGGCCCACCGGGAAAGGTCCTGGTTCTCCCGAATTGGCCACTTCGTCACTGATTTAGGTGTTTTGGTATATCTTAAGATATTAACAGTATGAACTAATTAACACCTGTTTACTGACAACACTGAAGTCAGCTTCCAATTCAGCACCTCTCAGGGAAAGTCAAGTTACATTACTGAGCTAACGGTTCTCCAGTTTTTGCGCTTCTACTGCTTGAAACCCACTTTCCAATTTGTGATAACTTTATTTGATTTATTAAAGCAAGAAAGGGAGATCTGACTGCCTTTTTCACTTCAGACCAGGTGGTTTTTGTTCTGACCCTGGTCTGATGATGTGGTCTACATCTGAAAAAGGCGGTAAAATCTCACTTTGCTGCATTTTCACAAAGAGAATTAAGGCCTAACAAATCTGAAACTTTAACTAGTCTTTAGCCTCTCTGGTCGGATCTAGTCAGACCGGTCAGTGTTTTCTCTCACCTCGCCGACAGCGGCGTCCTCCGCGGGGAGAACAGCAGACTGTTGGAGGCTCCGGAGACGCTCTTTCTCCCGGTGGTCCGGCCCTGCTGCCTCCGGCCGGAGCTCGGGGCGGTGCGGGGACTAAACATGCCTGCTGTGACACCCCGAACACCTCGACAAATCCAGAAATAAGTAATATTTTTGAACGATACGATTTATCCGCCAACGTAAAACTCTCCTTCTCCAAATAACGCGCGGTGCAGTCGCGTGAATATGTCGTCACCGCCAAACCCAAGCCCCGCCCATTCAAAAAAACCGTTATTAACAACGCGAACAATTTACAGTCATAATGACTCTATGGGATAAGCACAGGGGGGATTTCTGGTAAAGACACGGCCGCAATAAACTCAGGTTGTAGAAACAATTTAAAAACAAACGATTCTGAAATAAACAACATCTGTCAGCCTCTTTTGCCAAAGTGTAATTTTCTGGGATTCAATTTCGTTGAATTCAAAGCAGGAATATTGTTAATCGATTAAAAAACAAATGATCAGAACATGAGCTCCAATCATGTTTAAAAAAGGGTCTGGTTTTAATAATATATCTTTGGACACTGCCCTTTCCCCATTTGCTGCTTGTCACAGCCCCTGCTACCGTCTTTCGTCCATGGATACTGTATATTAATGTTTTCCCTCTTGCCTTCAGTCTGCTTTTCCTTATTATTTTACTTTTATTTCACCTCTCCTCTCCCCTTAACATCGCGCTGGCCATTTCCTGTAGGCTAATTAATATTAACTGCCTGAGTATATTAACTAATAAAATATGTTAAGTTATATACTCACATAGCTTATTATTAAAACTAAACTGACAACTCATTACTGTTTTAGCAATTTGATGCATTGACTTATTGCTAAGAGTAGTTTTTTTTATGCTTGAAACGCTGAAATCTCCTGTCCCACGTTATCTAACACTGTCAGGTTGAATGGGACGTTGTTTTAAATCTAATTTTCTTAGAATCTGCTTAGCCTGTGCACAGTTTTTGGTTGTTTTTTTTTTTTTGGTAAATTTTAAGGAGTTGACAGTATAAACATTGTTTAAAAGTAGAATTTCGATTGCTGGTTGATAATTGTTTTAATGCCAGTGCCTTGTTGGTGCAAAACGTTTCACGAGTTCAGTGACAAAAAGTCACAATAAAGTAAATTAGGATTAAAGCAAAGATTAAAAAAAAAAAAAAAAGTGGGGGGGTTGAAGGAGGTGTGAGGAAGGAGTTTGCAGACAGACCCAAGTCAGTAACCAGGCATGAAAACCTGCTTTAACAAGTAAATACACATAACTCAGCACGTTGTGCTTCTATCTTTCCCCTGCCACTGCTTAAAGTTGTTGTCAGTGTTAAAGTTTATAATAAATCGCTATTAGCTCGTTTAAAACGCCGTAGCCCCCTTTTTTCCCCTACATCCCAGGACAAGCTGTTTGATTTTGTATTCCCGGAACAACAACGAGCCCAAATCCTAACGTTGCCCCGGTCGTAACCTAAACCCAGACCCTTACCTCACGCCTTAAACCGGGACTCCACTCCACAAGGAGGGATTTGTGTTATGGGGGCTTTTTTTCTCTCTCGTTAAAACGGGACTTTGACACAAAAAAACAAAACAAAAAAACATCACACACGGATGTGATAGTGTCTGCCGGTTCTCGTGGATGTTCACGGGTGCGAGGAAAGATCCTGCCTCTCAGTTTCCTCCTCGCTACCACACGTCCACCACGGCTGTGTGTCCCTGGTCCCCGGTCCCTGGTCCCCGGTCCCTTCCCGTTTCGGCGTCGCCCCGTGTCGCGGGAGTAGGTACGACGCCGGCGGAGTGACGGGGCTTCCGGGACATCACCGTAGGCGCTCACCCGACATACCCGAGGTGGTGGTGATCAGACAAGTCCAGACCGTTAAACGACCCCCCCCAAACACACACACACACACACACACACACACACACACACACACACACACACACACACACACACACACACACACACACACAGAGGACGGAAACGGGTTAGTTAAACTGATTGTGGGAGTGAGCTGTTGTAGCTCTCCGAGATTCCGGTTGCCGTTTGGGCTCCGACTTGTGCTGGGAAACCGTTTTGTTTTTTTTTCTCTTGTTGTTTTTGGACGGAGCCACGCAGAGAGAGAGGAGTTCGGGGGAAAAGAGGTGGGGGGGAAAAAAACAAAAAAACAAAAAACATAAAACGAAAGAACGACGAGGAAGAGAAGAGGAGGGCAGAGGAGGGGGGGGGGCGCCGGGCAGCCGTCCACCAACCTCCGTCAGGTAAGACACCGCGCATTCCGGTGTCCGTAACAACAACGACCGGAGTCGTCTGAAGTTTTCATTGCTTAGGTGCAAGATGGCAGTTTCTGTGGGTAAACGGAGGCGGGACGACGAGGGCGGGAGAGAGAGAGAGAGAGAGAAAATCAATAATTCATGTAAGTTTACTTTCTGTCAACTTTGAGACGTAGCGGCGGCGCTACTGACGCCATGACAGTTGCGCGGGAAAAACTCTGTTTTAGCTGCCGTTGGATTCCCGAGACTTTTACCCGGAAAAGTGAAGCCTGTCTCCCCGGCGACGTGTGAGTCCCTTTACCGTAACCTTAACCCCCCTGCCCCCTGCCCCCCAACCAGCCGCGAAGGCGTCTTGTAATCCGGTGTTGACCATTGACCATGGCTGTCTCAGTCAGCTTTGTCAGAATTACCCACAGGGATGTTAAAATGGCTAATCCGGTATCATATTCACCAAGCGAGAGAGAGGGAGAAAAGGAAACCGAAAGTAACCTCTACGGTTCCGTATCATCTGTACTCAGGTCAAGATCACATAAAATAATTGTTACAACAAATTTAAACAAATTTTAAATTGCACAAGAAATAGAAATAAAGCCAGATACAGTTTATTAGGTACTCTCAGGTAAAGCTAATGCAGTCTAAACTCCCGATAAACTCCCCTTCCTGGAGGTTGCGAAATCCAGTTTTTATTTGTCTCTGAGATGTCGAACCGACTGCATGATCTTTTTTCAGGACGTAGGTTTTGGGGGTGCTGTTGATTTGTGTTTTGCGTTACTCAGAGAAGTGTTGCTGTTATTCCGCCTGCCCTCGCTGACGTCAATGGAGTGGACAAAACCGTAGAGACACCTGACCCCCTCATAACGTGGGCGTACAGTTCAGCAGCGCCGAAAACCTGCAGCCCTCCAAGACGATCCCAAAGTTGAATCAACACTCGCCAAAACAGTTTCAACACAGACGGTGGAAGCATCACCATGGGGGGATTTATTGCGGGACGGTCGGGTTAGACTGCATTAGTTGTCCAATACTGCCTAAATAGACATTGGACCGTCCAATGTCGTACAAAACTCAGGCTGATCCCCGTGCTTCAAAACTAAAAGCTCAAAATTGGATTCATATGGTGTAACACAGTATCCTGGGACCCGTCGTATTCTGTGATCTGATTAGTTTGCCTTCATCTCGACCCGAACGCAACCTCCTCTGCACTGTCGAGAACAAGAAAGGGAACAATAACTGGAATAAGGAAGCCACGCAAAAGTGAAAAAGAATAGAAGGAGTAAAGGAAATATATATAAATGTACAAGAGACAGTTAAATGTATATTAACATATCAATATACAGTAGGCTAAATCTACTTAGACCTGTTGTCTCTCTCTTTTTCTGTATAGTGGAAGTCACACTTTGTTCCTATTGGACAAAAACATGGAGGCTGAGGCAGGACAAGTGTTATTTTAGCATAATTATGTGTACAATCACGCAACACTTTTGATTAGAGTGCCACTAATTAACCTCCCAGACTGACTGAAAAATCCAGAAGATGAGTGACAGTGGGGAGGAAGAGACGCGGGGACCCGTGTGTCTGGGGACCAGCTGTCTGTCCGTGGCGAACGAGTGGCCAGAGTATTGTGTTTCATCGGTGTGCAGTGAACCCGGATCCTGGAGCAGTTGGTAAGGCTGCAACTGTAACACTGTTGGTGCTGTAAAACCGCCAGTGAAATTTTGGTACTTGTATCACAAAATAAATGTCCGTGATGTAAACTTTTTTTCTGCTGCTGTTTTAATTGAACCTGCGGCTAAAACACAGAGGAAATTATACGTTTTCTGACTATCTTGTTTTTTTGTTACTGTTAATCAGTCACTCTATCCATCCATACATTAGCTACACCTGCTTATCCTTTAAGGCGGTAGGAGGGCTGGAGCCCATCCCAGCTGACATTTGGCGAGTTATTATTATGTCAGTTATTATTTGATTAATTGTGGAATGTGTAAAATGTCTGACAATAGTGAAAAAAAATTCCCCCATTATTTCCCAGAACTTCAGGTCACGTAAAAAGTAGGACTGAAGGTAATCATCATTTTCATAATTGATTCATCTGCCAGTTCTTTTTTCAATTAATCAACCGATCGTTTGGCCTATAAAATGTTAGAAAATACACATTCAGATTTATCTAAAGCCCAAGCTGTTGTCTCCAAATAGCTTGTTTTATCCAATCAACTGTCTAAAAGCACCCAAATTATTGATGGACTTTTACTTACGTCATGGAAAAAAAGCAGATCTTCAAAATCATGTCCAACCAATCAACTGACTAATTGTTTCAGCCCAAATCTGAAGCCCAACCATGTTTAACTTATAATGATGTAAAAACAGATAAGCACATCTGAGACGCTTGAACCAACCATCATTTATTTATTCATGAATATAAATAACTGATAATAATTGACTATTAAATAATATCAAATAATTGATGAAACAAAAAAAAACCTTAAAATAAGGCTCATTTAACTTTTCTGTATGTCACGAAGGCTCAGATTTTTGGTTTGATACTAGAATATTTCTCTAGATTACACAATATTCTCATTTTTTCCAGAAGGGGATGAATTGCAGTGTACACATGAAGGTTAGAAGGTTTCAAGCAGATCGTGCAACCCCTTGTGTGGATGAAGGCAAGAAAGTTAAGATGAGAAGTTAGATAAGAACCTCAATACCACTTTCATTTTTGTGCAGTAGGTAGGAAGCTACCTCCAGGAGATGGTTAGCTTAGCTAAGCACAGTGACTGGAAACAGGGGGGGGGGGCGACACTTAGCATGGCTCTGTCCAAAAGTGACAAACTCACCAATCCGCACCTGTACACATAACTAATTAACTCTGTTATTACAGGCCTCCTCATGTTGAACTCTCAGATACTCAGTGTGAAAACCTGGCATCAGCCCTGAGGTCCAGCCCCTCCTGTTACAAAGAGCTGGATTTCAGTAGAAACTCTCTGAAGGAATCAGGAGCGGAGCTGCTGCTCGCTGGACTGGAGAGTCCAAACTGTAGAGTGGAGACTCTGAGGTCAGACTGACTTTATTAGGTTTTCGTTGATAAAAATATTATGTTCATATTAGTCACTGTTTTTCAGACAACCCTATAAAACTGAAATAATAATGCATCGCACTGATAAACCTAATGGCAGAGCTCTTTTTCTGATGATTAAAACAATTGAATTTGGCATAGGAATGTGAACACTGTGAAGACACATGCAGTCTTTACAAAGTTAATCTAAAACAAAATCAACTTAAATAGCTTATTACTCAATCAGTAGTGAAGGAGAAGAAGGTGTAACTGAGCACTAGTTTCACACTTTATTCTCTATTTAGACTGAGTGACTGCGTCCTGTCGAAAAGATGCTGTGCTTCACTGGTCTCAGCTCTTAAGTCGAGCCCTTCCTACCTGAGAGAGCTGGACCTGAGCGGAAACAAGTACCTGATGGATTCAGGAGTGAAGCTGTTGTCTGCTGGACTGGAGAGTCCAAACTGCAGACTGAGGACTCTGAGGTCAGTTCAGTTACTGTCCATTGCGCCTGCAAATTGTTGGTCTTTAATGCATATTGGTTGTTTTTGTAGTAGGATGATGGCTGGAAGAGCGTGTCATGAATGAAAATGAATTTCTTGGTTGTTATTGAGACACGTCTCACAACAGTCTGACAGTTGCACACTTCTGCAGCACTCATTTTAAAAGTAGAACAGGGTCCTGGCCACTGTCTGTGCATTTCTCTTTTTTAGGAAAAATACTGTTTTCAGTTGTTTCTTAGTTCCCGTTGCTTTTACTTTGCCTTTTATTCAGTACCAGGCTACTAGAGAGGGGAGGGATTAATGTCGTTTAAGTGACTGGAAGGCTCCACCTAACAGCAGCGCAGGAAGTATTGAGTCTCGTTAGCAGTAGCTTGGCACCAAATGGGCCCTGCTTTCAACTGGTTCACTTCCTTGACAGCCATGTTAATGTGATAGGTGTGTGTGTTCAATCTGTAGTTTCTAATTTGAGTGATACACTGCCATGACTAAAACCTATACAGTCTCATAAATACAGTAAATACAGCCATGATGAAAACGATGTTAATTCAACTTGTGGGCCATTTTGTATTTTGTGGCGCTGAGAACTGTTTGTATTATTTACTTTACCCTCGATTTTATAAAATTGAGGAACAGCGCATCATTGCAGCCTCTGTTGTCAAACTCTTAATTGATATTATCCTCTAATTACAGACTTGTTTGCTGCGAACTGACAGAGAGCAGCTGTGCTTCTCTGCTCTCAGCACTTAGGACCAACCCCTCCAATCTTAAAGAACTGGACCTGAGTGGAAACTGTCTGCAGGACTCAGGGGTGAAGCTGCTGTGTGCTGGACTGAAGATTCCACACTGTACGTTGGAGACTCTGAGGTCAGACTGTCTTTATTAGGTCTTTGATATGAATATTACATAATCATTACAATGCCCCGGTTTAAGAGCAAACGATACTTAATGCGTCCACATATGCGTAAAGGTATACAGGACGAAGATTTCATGATCTGTTCTGAGGGGGTCCGTGCAGACATCTTTAGGGAGTCTGTGTGTAGCCCAAACTTTACGACAGCATCGACTGTGCACACCAACTGCACACGTGTGGACACATCTGCTTGTTTCTCTGCAAAGATGTCTGATTCTAAGAATATGAGAGACTGTCTGTTAGCTTGTCCTCCATCTTCCAGTGTTAGTCTTCTCGGATGAACCTATCTTACCTCGATTCTGTTAGAACATACCTTACAAACCTGTGAAAAAGCTTCGGGAAGTGTTTAGTCTGCATTGATAGCATGCTGACATCTGTGCAATCGTGTACTTTGCTTTCAGGTGGATTAAAACACGTCAGATTCAGATAGTCTTAGAATATCCTGAATGTGCGGTAGCAGCATAACCCAGTATGTCTGGTCTTCCTATAAAGGCAGAACATTGAAAGGTTTTAAATGTTCAAGGTTGTTGAATTGAACACCAATACTTGGAACTCTTGGGTCTTGGGTGTTGGAAATTTGATGCGAGATTTAAACAACATCTACACTGTCTCCCGTAGCTTCCTTGCTGTGCTTTATTCCTTATTCAGAATTAGTTACTGCAAGTTGTCAGAGAACAGCTGTGGTTCTCTGGCCTCAACTCTGAAGTCCTACCACTCCCGTCTTAAAGAGCTGGACCTGAGTCTCAACCAGCTGCGGGATTCAGGAATAAAGGAGCTGTCTGCTGGACTGAAGAGCCCTCACTGTAGACTGATAACCCTGAGGTAAAGAGTTTCTTTGCCTCCTGAGTGAAATTTCAAAGCCAGAAATTGTATATTCAAGTCGTCGTCTCTCTGCAGGTTGATACACTGTCTGTTCTCAGATGAAGGCTGTGCTTCTCTGGTCTCAGCTCTGAAAACCAAGCCCTCTGGTCTGACTGAGCTGGACCTCAGTGGGAACGAGCTGCAACATCAAGGGATGCAGCTGCTGTCCGAACATATGGAAAGTCCCCTCTGTCAACTGAAGACTCTGAGGTCAGTGGAAGGTTGGATTCATGCTGGTTGCTGGTTTCAACTGAGTTAGTTAAACAGAGTTAGTGTTAAACTGGTAGGTGGGCGGTAGTATTGAAATGTCAATTAGTATTTGAGTTACTAGTGCTCAATTAATGATCTATTGTTGTCACTTCCTCTTGGAACATATTTGCATAAAGGTAAATGATTCATACTTTAGTTTGCTGAAATTTTAGAAACTTGCTGATAACTTGTGCAACCTTAGAAATGGATAAAAGCAACTGAAATGAGGTAGAAATTTGGAGACAGACAATGTGCTACATGTTTTGCTTGATCTGTGCAGATGGCTCACAAAGGCAGACTAATGTGTAAGCAAGCTAGGCTCAACCCTAATTCAGACCTTTTCCGGTTTCGCAAACATGGCTTTCTCAAAACCTTGTTTAATCTTGGTGGTAAACTGTGTCGAACGGCAGACCCGTTCAGCAGCGTGTTAGAGCGAGGCCGTGTAGCTTTTTCCGAGCAGCAGCATCAGCGGCTGTTCACTACAGGACGCTGGCACATTTAATTGGGGTGATATCTGAGCAGTGAAGGGTACTGGACTGTAGCTAAGAGGAAATGAAAGGTGTCTTCGGGTGAGGAGAAAAGATGTTCCTTCAGGCTCAGAGGTACTAACCAAGAGGTAGTTTGTGTAATTAACTGTTCCTAAATAAATTGAACTCTAATGTTAGTCTGCGGTGTGGCCGTCTTCCTAAAGTTAGGATATTGAATCACGGCCACACACAGTAATAACATAGAGATGTAATCCCCACTTTGCCGTAGTAACCAATGCACAGCAGAAGCCAATGTTAGAAGTTACATTACTGGTCGAGTAAAGCAGGCACCATTTCCGAGTCTGTTTGGGAGCCTGGCTGTTGCTTTGCTTCTTTCCATCATGTTATTGTTGGACTGGGGTATAGTCTTGTCTTATGCTACTGTGTGTGTGTGTGTGTGTGTGTGTGTGTGTGTGTGCGTGTGCGTGTCAGTTTCTGTTTCTGCCTGCTGCCGATCTGACAGTCTTACCATTATGCGTCGAGGGATGGTGGCTGTTGCATTTCCCCCGAGATGTTTGTGGTGGTCACTTTCCTTCTTGTTTGTTTTTATGTCCCACCACCTTGTAACGTGGTATGTGGGCCCATTATATTGTCGTGTCGGCGTCTGTCACACACAACTGTGAAGATGATAACTGGAGAGGGATACATAGTAGAAACTTCATACTACGGCGCAGGTGGAGAAGATGATCTGCTGGGATTTTGGTGTGCCATGCTGCATAAAATTGCATATTAATGAGGTAACACTTACTTTTTTAAACCTCTGTTAGCATTCTTAATGGCAAACACCTGGTACAGTGAGCATACAGTATGTGATCTTTTGTCATGGAGATCATGGCGGGACACATGGGAATCCCCAAGTGTCTGTTGTTATGTTTATGTTTTATGGTGACTAGCAAACAATAAGTGACTCACTACCGCCACCCACCACTATAGAGTATGGCTTTGGTTTCTTTGCTTTTCCCTCAGCACCGTTGTTCACACTTTGTTGTTTGGGAACACAGATACGATGCTACTTTCGGCTGGCATATCTCCAAAGTGGTCGTACTCGACAACATATGAAAAACAGAGTTTACACTCGTGCGTTTAGAGGGGACGAAGAAGAGAGAATGAAAATGTGAATCATTTGGCCGCCGCTAACCCACCTTGAGTATTAACTCTCTTAATTCATACCCACAGAGTGGACTATGGACGAAACTTGATTACAACTCTCAGCCATATGAAATGTGAGTATTGAAAGAGTGGTCGCCTTATATCGAGATACTATGGTGGCCCCTTGACAACACATTTACAACGTTTCAAACTTCAAAGTGAGAGAACGCAACCTCTGCCACAGACAGTAACATTAGTTACGCATTTTTTGTGTGTGGCTGTGGACTTGCAGTGATGAGATTATGGGGAGTTGACCCAGGGCTGAGGGTGGAGCAGGGGAGTGGTAGCAGGGTTTTCAGCAGAACAGGCAGACGGACAGAAACAGCAATGGACGATGAACCTGAGGCACACACGGAACCAGGCGGAGTTCAGGCAAACACGGGGAAATGAAATAGTACAAGCTAGAACTTGAGCTAAGCCATGCACTAGTGCCACTTGGCAAACCGAGCAATCTGGCAAAGACTGTAGAGTGTAGAGCCGGGGTCTTTACACCACAGGCGATGATTAGTGGATGGGCTTCTGGTGCACAGGTGGAATTGGTGGCAGGAGGGGAACCGGATAGCCACGGCCAAAAAGACACACATATACGCAAACAGGGAAAGAGACAAATTGGGGACAAACAAGAAACACAAGGGAGGGATAAACAGAAGGAAACACAGGGCATGAGGAAGAGGCACTGCCGACACCATGACAGCGGTAAATCTATAAAACTGTAAGAGAGGCTGGTGCTGCAGCGGACTGTGTGTGCAGGAGGTTGTTAAGTTAGGGTTGGAGTTTCAATCAGGACATCAGACCTGTCACAAACACCGTCACTACCTCTGCTCCATTAACTCAGAAGCTCATTGACTGAAAATGGACAAGTGTCAATTTTAGCAAAAATTAATTTAAATCAAGCGATATTTTTTTAATTGGTCATTCCATCCATCAATTTTTGCCACGTATCTGGGTCCTGGCCATGTTAATTGATTAATTATTGCTAGGAATTGTTGTTATATACAGTTGAGAAGTAACGACAATGTCAGTAAATTCATATATTCTAGAAATAATTCTTGGCCTTATTGTCCCTACTGATTTTTCGTCATTCTTTTAACAGTATGACCGTAAATAAAGGTATGAAATTGCGTTCTGTGTTGTCCTAAAATGGTCTTAAAAAGTCTTAAATTTAATTTGGTGAAATCCACAGAAACGCTGAGCAGCACTGACTGAGACCTGAGTCTCTTTTTCTGAACTTGCCTGTTGTGTGTCCTTTTTCTCTCCATCAGATCAGCGTGAGCCATCGCTGGATCCAAACACAACAGACACAGCCACTTGTTTGTTTGAGGACAAGACAGAAGGGATGAAGGTGAGAGCGGAGCAGTTAACACAGAAATGTTATTGGTGCAACACATGTTAGGTGACACAGCTTCAAGGCAGATTAAATGTCTCATCAACCCTGGCGGATGAGTGTTAGTGTAGTGTCAACAACGAGGAGTTTACATACTTAGAAACGCAAGGTATAATAAAGACACATAAATAGGGTTCAGGAGGAGTAGATACAAATAAGCAAGGATTGATTGAAACGGAAAAATCTGAAGAATTAAAAAAATAAAGTGTAGTGATAGTTCACTCTGTCATTGTAATAAACAGGTGAGCTTGTGCTTGTTCTGCAGTGCTGCTGATGGTCCAAATGCAATCTGACTCATTATATTTCACTATCATTCCATTTAGATGATCTCTCTATCATTATATAACGTTCTTGAGTTTAATACATTATGGGTGGCGAATGTTTTCATCCAATTCATAGCACACAACTACCACGTTGCAATGTTTGGAAAAGACTAATTTTGTGCTTTTCTGAAATACAGCGCCCATCAAGTTCTACACACTATGGCGCTGCTGACACTTCACACTGGTAATTATACTGTTAAATGGCAAAATACTATTTTCCCTACTTTAATTTTCAGCGTTTTTTTTTTTAATTTATAATTTGGACAATTAACAGGAGCTTCAGTTAATGTTCACATCAAACATCAGACTGGGGAGAAAATGTGACCGTGACATGATTGTTGGTGCCAGGCGGGCTTGTCTGAGTGTTTCTGAAACTGCTGATCTCCGGGGATTTTCACACACAGCAGTCTCGAGAGTTTTTAATCAGAATGGTACAAAAAATAACAAAAAAACATCCAGTGAGCATTAGTTCTGCGGATGGAGACACCTTGTTGATGAGATAGATCAGAGGAGAATGGCCAGACTGGTTGGAGCTGACAGAAAGGCCACAGTAACTCTGTTAACCACTCTTTACAACTGTGGTGAGCAGAAAAACATCTGAGAATGAACAACACATCGAGCAGAAATCTGTGGCTGCAGTGGGCACAGGCCCTCCAGAAGTGGACAGATACTGATGTATGTGAAGTTCTGCTGGGGGACACAGATGGTAGGTTCAGAATCTGGCATCAGCATCTGGACCCAAACCTGCCTTGTGTCAACAGTCCAGGCTGGTGGTGGTGGTGTAACGGTGGGGGGAATGTTTTCTTGGCTCCACTTTGGGCCCCTTCGTACCAGTTGAATGCCACAGCCTGTCTGAGTGTTGTTGCTGACCATGTGCTTCCCTTTATGGCCACAGTTCACCATCTTCTACTGGCTACTTCCAGAAGGATAATGCTCCATGTCACAAAGCTAAAGTCGTCTCAAACTGGTTTCATGAACATGACAGTGAGTTCGGTGGACTTCAGTGGCCTCCCCAGTCACCAGATCTGGATCCAATAGACCACCTTTGGGATTTGGTAGAATGGGAGAACGGCAGCATGAATGTGCGGCTGACAAATCTGCAGAAATGATGTGATGCCATCATGTCAACGTGGATCAGAATCTCAAAGGAAAGTCCACAGCATCTTGTGGAATCCAGGCTACGTAGACCTGAGGCTGTTTTGTAGATGTATTTTGAGGACGGATTAAACTATAGTGAAAGGGCCATATTGAAGAAACCAACAGACACAAAAGTCAATTCAGTCCTCATTAGTGAAATTCCGTTCTTTCAGTGTTTTTAAAATATTTTGCAGGTACGGTTTTATTTTTGATGACAGATTTGATCCTGGATGGTACCAGTCTCTTACAAATCTGTAGAGAGATGTTCTGCCATTCATATTATTCTTTTTAGCTGCTCATTGCTGGATGGTTTTTATTGCTCTGCCTTCTGCTTTTAAATACTCCAAAGGTGTCATATCGGATTAGAGTCAGGTTCATACTTGGCCAGGTCCTAATTTTCACTTTTTTCTTCTTTAAACTCTCTTGTGTGATTTGTGTAGAATGTGTGTGTTTGGGATCATCGTCATGTTGGAAAATTCCTTTTGTGCCAAGCTTCTTGAAACTGGGAGTCATCTCTTCATTCAGCACTTGGGTAAACAAACCTTCAGCTACAAGCCCCATTTCAGCACACTCCCACCTCCATGTTTCAAGGTCGGCACCGTGCAGTCACTGTGGTAGTCCTGGCCAGGTCCAAACCAAATATGCTGGACCACATCTGATCCAAACAAATTTATTTTGGTTTCGTCGGCTTCTTCTTTTCATCATCTTTGTCAAAGTTAAACCTTGCAGTTTTGTGCCATTTTGTGTTTACTGGTTTTCTTCTTGGACGCTGTCTGTAGAGGTTGACTTTGTGCAGTGTCCTTCACACTGATGAGTCACTGAAACACCAATTTGCACAGATAAGCACTTTTCCCGCCTGTTTTCAATGCAATGTGCGCATAGCAAAGTATGAATGGCTTCATTTTTTGAGGACAGCCACTGCTCCTTCTGTTATCGGTAGTATGGCTGTGTTTCGGCTCATGTTCAGTAGCCTGCTGATGCTCTTGTACCCTCTCCCATCGTTGCGAAGTCTCAATCTGGTTTCTTACTTGTCCAGTTAACTCCTTACCGTGTGGAGCTGTGTTGCATGAGACACAACCCAGGCCAAAACTGAGAACGCTGTGGTGTTCAAAGGTTATTTTATAACCTCGTGCAAGCAGTCAGCTGTGACTGGAAGTCACAGGTGTAATCAAATTTGTTGCAGTGATCACAGGTGTTCTCGCTTCTGCTGCATTGAGGTTGTAGTTTGGGGCCTTGTTTTTAACTAGACATGAGATCAATTACGTTACACTTTAACTCCAAAATAATAGGATTATTCTAAAATGATACATTCTTGTATAATTTAACACACACACACACACACACACACACACACTTGTAGATGTGTAAAACTGCCTGTCATATTAACTGCCTTTTCATTTGCTGTTTTAGCTTTCCAGTTTTTGAGACCACGCAAAGAAAATTCTTTCAGTCTGCATCAGAGGATGCTTTTGGTAAGTGAAAAAAATGTACTTGTGGATCCGGGTGAACTGAACCTTTAAGGATTAAGTCCCAGCCTACATCTTTGTGAACCCTGATGTGGCAGAATATTGAATTGGCTATCCCCTATTGGCTGTGGTTTGGTTCCGGGAGATATATCTTACTGTGCACATTAGAACAGATAATTATGTCACCGTTGTTCTTTTTGTGACTATAACTTTTATTTCCTGTCACTTTTCATGGCAGTGTCGTCGAAGAAAATGAGCCTCCCACTGCTGCCATACAAGAGGAGAGATGATGCATCTGTTCACAGAAAACGGGTATGGGCATTGAATGTTTTTATTCACTTCATAGCACATAACTATACATTATGTTTAGGAAAAAGTCATGGTGTGCCTTTCTGAATTCCAGATCCCGTTAGCAAAATCAGAAAGTTTGTCACTAGCAGATTTTCAGTCTGCATCAGAGGATGCTTTTGGTAAGTGAAAAAAATGTACTTGTGGATTTGGCTGAACTGAACCTTTAAGGATTAACGGAGCCACAGACCTACACCTGTGTTGTATAGCCCAGCATGTAATACTAGTAATACATGTATAATATGTAAATGAACCAATTAATTGTGAATTTTAATGCCAACATTTTAACAGTCTTTTTTTATTGGAATTTATTCCATGGTAGCCAGTACTATTAAGATTACCTCAATGTCTTTTTGTTTCATAATGTATTTTTTATTTTGATCAACTATGGTGAACTATTATTATTCCCTGTCAATTTTCATGACAGAGGTGTGGCCACCAGTAATAATGGTTCCACCGGACGACTCTCATCCCTCACTGGATCTAAAAGCCGCAAACACAAAGCTTGATTTATCTGAGGACCAGACAGAGGTTATGAAGGTGAGAATGAAACAGCTGATCAGGAAGCGTTTATGGGTGCGACACATTTTAGCTGACGGACGCACCTTCAGGGCGGATTCCATGTCACAGTACAGCTGCTGGTTGCCTGTTACCCGAGAAAAAGAAAGCAAATCTTGATTCGGAGGAAGCAAAGTTAAACATATCAAAGATTAAATTGTTAAAAGGTTAAATTGAGACAACAAATTACATTTAAACATATTCTTATACTATAACCTACATCTCCAGTATACCATATTGTATTGGACATTGTGGTGTGTTGCGGAGCCACACAACTACGCATTCAGCCACAGTCACATAGCCACAAGTTTTTTTTGAAAGCGGGAACCTGTGTTTTTTGTCCGGCACCGGTCTGATTCAGACAAAATCTGTAATTATGCGTCTGCAGGCCTCACTTAAAGTGGGCGAAGGCACGCGGGGGTTTCTCAGATATGTTCACGTGGCTGCTCCTTTTATATTTGTATGTCGTGCTGTACCTTCACATTTATTCCATTTCAAACCCACCTCCTGATAGGAATTGAATCGACCAATCTGCTTGCTTGACATACATCGGCTCTTTTGCAAGCGTCTGCAGCGAAAGTGAACTTTTGCGAGCTGTGGTTACCCAGAAGACCCTTCTCTGCGTAGGTTCGCAGAGATGATTATTTGTGTCTTGGGAGAAGCTAAATATCAGCTTTGGTCGCAACACATTTAATTCCTATCACCCTCATGTTCAAATGTTCCCTCTCTGACCTGATATCATGTACTCAATTAAATACGTACAATGGATGTTTTTAATCACTTCATTGCACACAACCACAAGTTGTTATGTTTGGAAAACTAATTTTGTGCCTTTTCTAAAATCCAGGCCCCATCACATTTTACACCCGAAGTGTTAAATGAATGCGGAAAGACTTCATACAGGTAATCAGACCATAAGATAGCTAAATATTGTTTCCTCTGTTTTAATGGTTATCACTGTACATACAACATGAATTTGTTTTTAATTGATAAAGTGGACAAGTTAGTCAGTATTTATCACTGCATATAAAATACATTGCACTGCGGTGGACGGTTTTTCCTCAAAGGCATTCCTGTTGTTGTGACAACAGTTTCAGAGTGAAAACAATTCAGTGACAACGATTCAATGAAAGTCCACAGCACCCAGGCCATTTACTCAAAACTGCTAACCATGCTTTTATTACTAGAGGATCAGCCTTCTTGGTTTGGATGAGGCTGCAACTGCCACACAGCAGGGTCGTGCTAAATTGTTAGCGTGCAGCACGGCAGTCAACCGTGTGATAAAAGGGCCAAAAAACGTATCCCATTCCTGTCACAGTTCTGTGTCATACAGGTTCAGGGGCCCGTGTCCGGGTGCGTACCAGTGTGATTCGACTGGGCTGGTGTTTACTATGACTCGGGAGGGGGAGTTGTTGTACAGGATCGTCCAGTGGGATGAGGGCCTCCTCCAGTCAGCTGGAAAGACGCGTGCAGGTCCGCTGTTTAACATCACGTGTTCTGAGGATGCTATATCCCAGCTGGGCCTCCCGCACTGTGAAACAAAACCTGGTAAGTGCGTAGCAGTACGTTTTTTCTTGTTTTTGCAAATGTATGATGTGAAAAAAGTTGTTAAAATGACAGAGGAGCGGAATTAGAAGGACTCTGGCATTAAATGTTGCTGATGGCTCTTTGTATTTACAGTACCGCTCTCTGAGAGCCTGTCCGTTGTCCACATCAGTGATGATGGAATGAACATCATTGAGCCGCGGGAAATAACAGAAACCCACGTGGTTGTGGATGTCCCTCACCTCTCCACTTTTGGCTTGGTATGGGATATCATCAAAAGGTTTCTGAACATTCAGAAACCAATAAGCAGCCAAGTTCTGCTGTTTCACCAACCAGCGTACACAAGGCGAGGCCGAAAACTCACTGTGTTTCTACTGCCAGAAAACGTCCCGGTGCTGGAGGTAAAAGATTAGCGTCCGTTCACAGTAATTTTAGGGGTCAAGGCTTCTGTAAAATTCAGGGTCATCAGTCAGTGCCACACCTAATTTCTCTCTATACTTGTTATCAAACTTTGTTATGCTATAATGAGAATCATTCCCTCCAGATAAACTCAAAATTGAAAGTAAAATTATTTTTGCTGTGATGTCAATTCACTTTACTTTACTCCACCAGTACAGTAGCATATTGCTGCAACCATAACAAAAAAATATTGCCCAGTTTCCGAATGAAATGAGAAAATTTCCTGCTTTAATGAGACTTTTTCAAAAAAGTCTCAACTTTTTTTTTCTGGCTATAACACCATATAACTTTATCCTGTTAAATCAGAAAACGTTCTTCTTACTACTCAAGCGATATAAAACAATAAAATTACTGCATATATATTTCAACCTGTCCCTCATTGTATAAACATGTGTATATACAGAAAGGTGAGAAATTAAATGAAAACCTGAATAAATGAGAGAGCAGATGTTTCCACAATGTGCATGAGGGCTCACTGAGTGTTCTGACGAGCATAGAATTATGTGAATCACAGGATATGGCCTTAAGAGGCAGTGCACTCTCCGCCACCATCATCCAAACACTGAGCGAGGGAACATCTTTCAGGGAAGCGTTGTTCATCCCTCCAGTCAAGTTCCGGTGCACCGAAGACGCTCTCTTTTCCCATTTATTTTTCACCAGTCGGTGTATACACTGCTTATACAACACTGAGCGACAGATTACAATAAAACTGCAGCGTCTCCACAGGTTATCATATCCTTTATTTACTCTTGTAGCAAGTAACTAATTCTCTCCTATGGGAAATTGAAGACCATTAACTGTCTAATAAAAATGTTGTAATACTCCGAAGGTCAAAGCGCAACAGGAAAATGCCGAGTACATCGTGGCCCCATCCACCTGCCCCCTCATCAAAGGCCAAATTTACAGTCTGGACTGTTCTGAGGCCTATAAAGTTCAGCCTGCGGTGAGTGTGTCAAATACGACTTCTAGTAAATGTAACGTGTCTCAGTTAGTGCCGTAGCAGACTCGCAAAGTAAATGAAAGGGGTATCCTGAGTGTTATACAACGGTGTGGGCAAATGCTTGTTTCTGATTGGTTTGTTTAGTTTGTTGAGAGTTTTTCTGTGCACCCACGCAGACGCGTTTGGACCAACCCCAAACCCCAACTTGCAATAATGAACTTAAAGCTGAGGCAGTATTTTTATATCAACAGACAGAGTTTCCTCAGTCAAACTCACAGGAGGAAATGTCTGCTCCACAGAGCTTTTTAGCTTGTTTTAGGCTACTATTTTGGTTTTGCAGGTGACAACTTGTCTCACCAAACTTGTTTTTTTATCAGCAGCGGACAGTTGTTTCAAGCTAAAAGGCTCGGAAAAAACAAACAAACCCCACTGTCCACTACCTGCTCAACAGCAAACAGCAGACAAACACAGTCAGAGGCCAGCTGGTGAACACGGTGGGGAATTTAGCAGCTAAAGAGCCAGACATTTAGGGGTTGGTGAAGACACAAAACAGACTTAAAAGACAGGGAATATTGGTGTTTGATTCATCAGGTGGCCAAAAACAGCACTCCGACGGGATGAGAACGTAGCTGCGTGTCTGCTAGATGTGCAAATAAGCAACTTTTTGCTAACATATTGGTTATATCAACTTTAGAAAGATATAATACTGTGATGTCATTTTGTAGCTGTGTTTATATCAACCTTACAAATGTAAGTTCAATTTTTACTCTCCTTTAAGCTCTGGTTTGGTCTCTACCAAAGAAAAAATATCTGTCTCTTTTAGCTGCTAGTTCCTCCACTTTGTTCAAACCTGTCTGTTGTTTGATGCTGAGCGGGTATTGTAGAATGGGATTTTCCTGCTTGTTGGTGTACAGAAACTCTCCGCCACAGCCGGAAACTGGGTTGATGGGGGCGAAACAAAACAGAAAATTTGCAGGCGGTCAAACAAAAACAATGAGCTTAAACACGCTAAAAAGCTCTGTAGAGCTGCGGCGAACTGCAGAGTCGGGTGGTTCTCAGTGGGTTTCTCATTACGACCGACACCTTTCAGATGACACAGTCATTTGGCTCATTGTCAGTATAAAAATTTGGATTAGAGCAGCTGTAACTTTACGTAGTTGCTTAACGTTATGGTGAAGTAACCATGAGACATTGTGACTGATTTACAGTATGCGCTGTTTGACTTCAAGTATGGACCAAATTACCACCCGACCTTTGAGATTCGGCTAAGTGCGAGCACGGAGGAGGCGACTGTGACAGTCCGAGACCAAAACAAGGGACAAGTCTGGGAGTATCATGTTGAACTGACTGGTAAAGAAGGCTTTCACAGCTGCTTTAATTCAGACCATTTTTCTTTTGGGCCGAATTTAACCACTCATGTTTTTCACTGCGGCTAACGGCTCTACCATTAGCAGCCTTGGAATTGGAGCTAATGGGTTCGCAATTTCGCATTCGGGGCTTTTTCAGCCCACAGCATCAACAGGTAAATGCTGACGTGTGTTGATAGTGAGGAAAAGGAGGAACTGACATGATCGTTATGTCATAGTCAGAAAACTAAATGCAACCAAAACTGTGGGATGCTTTGCAAGTATGTGTGCTTTGACATTGGTTATATACTACATACAGTATATGCTACTGAAATTCCCTGCCCCGAAATAAAATGATCAGGAATCAAATCACATCGTTCACAGCCTTATTACTTATGTCTTGTTTTCGGATTCAGAACCAGCCTCAAGCCTAGCTGCTCTGTCAAAACAGGACCCAGCCAGTGATCCAGCCCTGCCGTCAGTCCCAGCTGAAGAAGAAGGTGAACGACACTGTTGAATGAGCGCAGGAAAACCTAGTAAAGGACAAAGTTTCTGCAGTGCCGTATGGAGTTTACTTATAATTAAAACACATATCAAAAGGTTTAATTCCCGCCTTTTATCTCTGACTATGCACCTTAACCACTTTATATGATGATCAAAATCAGAGCTTTTATTGTGTAACCAGGACTTACATGATTCAGAGTTCAAACTAGAGATGCCGATTCATGAATTTTTACTTGATGTATGTGAAGCAGTAGAGGAAGGGCTCACACACACGTCCACATCCTGTTCAATATCCTGCCTTATTAAATCTCCACGTTTTCTTTTTGTAGAGTTATTTAACTTACCTACACAAGATCAGTGAAATTTCTCTTATTTTATCAAACTAAGTTGTGGTTGTTTTTTTTTTTTTTCCTTGGTTCAGGTTCAGGTTCCTCCTCAGCTTCAGTCTCCACTGTTGAGTCGAACCAGCCCCCAGCCAAGAAACCAGCCTCAGTCCCTGGACCAGCTGGAGGAGGAGGTGAGCAACACTGTGTTCAGATAACCTACAACAATGGAGTCTCTGTGGTGCTTTATGAATCTAAAAATACAAATTTGAGAGTGACCAGGCCATACTCTAGCTGACCAACAATATCCAACAACACAGGGGCAACTATCATGTCAAAAAATGTCAAAACTGTGTGTGTGCGTGTGTGTGTGTGTGTGTGTGTGTGTGTGTATTATGCTTTACATAGACAAAGAAAAAATTAAGACACCATTGAAAAACTAAAAAGCACTAAAAACCAGAATAAAAGTTTCTTTAAAAAAGAAATAGATGAAATGAAATATACTATATGAAATGAAAATAAAATAACATACAAATAAGCAGAGATAATAGTATAGCTGAAATACAGTTAGAGTGCACTAATAAATGCAACAAAATGCGACAAAGGAAATAAAAATGCAGCAGAGCGACGGATCAGTCAGAGGCACAGGAGAACAGCAGAGTTTTTAATTGAGGTGGGGCACGTTTATCATCATGAGGAAGTTGGTTCTATCCGTAGCTAAAAGCAGCGCCACCCCGATTGGTTCTGACTCAAGGTTCTACCAGCTGACTGCTTCCTCGAGATCTAAGAGCCCTGCTGGGTTCCTGTTCTTCTGGGGGATCAGAAATGTGATTTGGCCGCGTATCATCGAGGGATCTATAAACCAGCAGCAGCACTCTAAAATCTATTCTGTAGGTAACTGGGAGCAGGTGTAAAGATTTAAGAACAGGACAGGTGAGCTCAGTTCTCCTCCTGGTTATCGTTAGAACTCCGGCAGCAGCGTTCTGGATGAGCTGAAGTGGTCTGAAGGGTACAAGACCGTTACATAGCCCACCTCAGTAGTTGATCCACACGAGGGGAACCTGTACTGTGTCTGTTCACAGGTCTATTGTCTTTAGGCCACACAAGCGATCTGAAAAACACTCCTGGTGGCCAGAGAACATGTGTGGGGTTGTTGATAGTCTTGTTTTCTTTTTTGAGGACTTGTTCAGTATCAAGTTGTTCTAGGAATCTTTGTTTTTTTTACCAGTAGTTTTAGAGCCTTGATGAACAACACCTCGTACCTTGTTCCCTTTGCTCTTTTGGCCAAGGGATGTAAACGAGCAAATAATGCAGAGAAATGAAGTTTTCTCTCCCCATGTCTCTGCTACTGCAATGCACCGTGTTCTTGCTCACGTCAAGAAGCCGCAGCTCGGTCACAGCTGTTACCAATTCGGCATCTCTAATGAGCCCAGACAGAAGGACCAGCAAGACTAAAACTAAATATTTAAAATTCCCTACTAGCTATCCACTTTAAGTATTCTACTTCTTAACTTCCAGGTCCTGGTCCAAGTGGGCAAAAACTACAAAGGGCAGGAGAAGAAGAGAGGAAGCTGTTCTCTAGTCGGACAGAGTTTATTGACAGAGTGTCCACTTCTGTTCTAAACGACCTGCTGGATACGCTTCTGCAGAACAGGGTTTTGAACAGCAGGGAAATGGAGTCGATTCAAGCAATGCCCAGGGCAGACAGAGCACGAGAGCTGATCGACACGGTGCTAAGAAAGGGAAACCCGGCTTGTCGGATCCTGATCGAAACCTTCTGTGAGGTGGATCCCTTTCTTTCTGAACTGCTGCACTTAAACTGAGGCAAAAATAAGAAACAGTTGAATACTGATGCAGTCAGTCTTGTGTCAGTGTATTTTATACCGTAGAGCATGAGATGCTTTATTTTCAAACACCTCGTTTTGAATTTTCACTCTGAGTTTTGCATGAAAGACCACAGACTATATGGATGCAGGAAAAAAAATAAAAACATTTATGACTGGTTCCAAGAACTGTGATTGGTCCAGCTACTGCGAGCCAAAACTCAGGTGACGCTAAAAGCTGTGCCACATTGTCACACACAGGCAACGCCGTCAGCTGACTGTTGAAATATTTTTTTTATTCAACAGATATCTTTTATTTTATTTTTTTTTTGGTCCCTGTGGCAAGAGTAAGGGACTCTGCCCATCACCTGTTTTTTTTCCAAGTACTGTATTTATTGTATATGGCACATTTTATGTATCCCTGTAAATATATGTATAATTAAAACTGATGGTTTGGCTTTTTCTTGCAGATCATACTGCAATTTTAAAATGCAAGTTGTATTCTGTGATCAGCGTATTGAATACAGTATGTTACACAAATGACATAACACGATAATGTGGGGTGAGGATGTGAAAATATGTGATGAGGGGAAATGAATTGAATGTAATACATGTCCTTAATTGTCTGTTAAATTGCATTTTTTTATTTTTATAAAAGGTTTCTAAGATATTTTCTATGTATTTTTAGTGGTTTTAAAATGAAAACATAATCTCTAATGGAAAACGTGTCTGAGTGTATGTAAGACATACAGTATATACTGTATTTATGTATATATTTTAAGCGGATCTTTTTGTAATTGTTCCGTCAGTCCCCAGCACACACTTCACCTGCACTTTTCAAAGCTCCTGTGTCAAACAATGTGGGCGAGACCGTGTCGTGTCTGCATTTTCATTTCTTGTTACCTCTGTCTGTTCTGTCAGGGCAGTGACAGGTACTGACAGAGGCAGACTGGATGCATCCACCGTCACGGTGTCTCCTCTTTCTTTTGTGCTTCTCAAGGGGTAAATGAAGCAATAAGAATGTTTTTTTTTTTCTGTCAGATTCTCCCTCCACTGTTTCCACAAGCCCATCGGTGTGCTTCTCTTTAGAAGCGGCCCTTAAGTTTTTCTCTCAAAATGTTGTCATTTTGGGTGAAAATATCATTTTGACCGGACAATATTTAGGGGTTGACTTTACGTAATTATGTGGAGTGTCAGCCTTGAGGCAGCTTAGCATCATATGTGATTTTTTTTTACAAGTTTATAGTCTTTAATGAAAAACCAATTCAATCTTCAAATACATGTTAAAAGCCAGCAGCTACACATAATCAACAGTAGGCGGAGATAATAACACCGAGTTGTGCTGTTCGATGAAGTCACGCCAAACTCCTCTGAGAAATTACAATCTTAAATTTGAAGTTGCTTATTTGGGATACATGAAGCAGAACTTCATAGTATTAATACTTTTATCATGTACTGGTCCTACAATGTTTGTATAGCCCTAACAAAATGGGGACTAGCTAACGCCAGTTGAGAAAGAATAAGTAAATGTTTTCGTTGTTAGTTGGTCTTTAATGTAAAGTATAAAAGCCGAACACGCAACTGGCGAGTCTGACTCATGAATATTAATAATTTTATATATTACAAAGTTTATTTCTTATTCTATATTCAAAGTCACAGCGTAGTTGGTAGATTTTTTAACGGGGTTTGGTTCAGAGTAAGATAAAACGATACAGACCTAAGCAGTCGGTCATCGATAGATCAACGCGAAGCCAGGCCAAAGTAGAAGATCCTAGCGCGATTAGATGGCGGCAGAGCGGGAGGGGGGCGGACAACCACGATGGAGCGGCAGAAAAGGGCAGCGGCGTAGTTTCAGCTGGACTCTGAGTGGCGTTAAAAACCCCACCATTACAGTAACTGAGGACAGAGAAGCACGGCACGATATGCAGTGAGTAAAAGAATTCCAACCGGTGAAGCCACGGAACCGGATCGGTCCCGCTAGAAGCCAGGAGTCGTCAGGCCCGCTGCTAAGCGCTAAATTAGCCGGTTAGCTCTGGTTAGACGCCCTCCTCTAATGTGGAAACCTGGCGTCTTTAGACTGGATTAGTCCAGGGCTCAAGTTGCTTCAGGTTGACAGATTATCTAACATCCATGTTTAGAGCATCATTAAGGGTGTTTTTAGTGGGGGGGTTTGCCTCAGTGAACACGGTAGCTCGCTGCTTTGCTAGGATATTAGCTACTGGGAAGATGCTGTGAGCTGGACGGTTAGAGTTGTCATGGAGAGGATGAACTGGAGTTTAGCACTTTAAAAGAAATGCACCGTCTTTTGTGACCACTTACCTACTGGTAAACACTCAGATTTGAACCGTTTGTGCTACCAACGATCTTTTGCTGAGAGAGAAAGTGATGTGCAGGTGTCGTCTCAGGTGTGTGTGTGTGTGTGTGTGTGTGTGAGAGACACACAGAGTGACACACACGCGGCTTTTTGCTTTTTCTTTCAGGTCATGAAGCGGGTTCGCACTGAGCAGATCCAGTATGCCGTGGCTCAGTACCTGAAGAGGAGACAGTATGTGGACACCGACGGCTCCCTGAAAGGAGCCAAACTCTTCCAGTCAGCTGAGGAGATGGCTGCCAGCCTCACAGGTGAGCCCACTGCTCAGGTGAAGGGGAGGGAGAAGGAAATACATTCTACTTTTGTATTTTTGCTCCGTTACATCAACAGCTACACACAGAACATATAAATCAGTCTATGGGATATGATGCATTTCCGTCGGTGTTGCCAGATCGGGCCACTTTTTTTCTCTAATTAAGCAGGTAAACACTGATTTGGGCAGGTTGTGATGAATTGGGCTACTTTCTCTACCATCTGGGCATGCAGGCTGTATTCCAGATGTGTCTGGAATAAAGACATTGATTCAGTGTGAGTTACTTTCCGAAGACATCACTAATCTCTGATGTCCATCATGAATAAACGCCCACTGAGAAAATGAAGAAGAAAAAAATGCTCCTAATAACTTCAGAACTTCCCTGAGAATCATCACGTTTTTACCTTTCCCTCAGTATCAAAGTAATCCACTGACAGTTGTTTGCACATCTTGCACATCTACAGTCTTTGAACCAACCGACGGGTTATAAAATAAAGTACAACTTAGCCACATTAAAATGCTGCCAGAATCTGATGATTTACTCATAGTAAAAATCCACTATTGTAACATATGACAAAATGAAAGGGGCCATTCTGTAAAAGAATATTTTACTTCTGCTTATATGATGGTATTTCTACCTTCTCTTAAACCTGCTCCCGTCTGTCTTTCTCTCTCTCTCTCCCTCTTTCTTTCTCTCTTTCTCTCTCCCTCTTTCTTTCCCCCCCACTCTCTCCCTCTCTCTTTCTCTCTCTCTTTCTTCTTTTTCCCCCCTCTATCTCCCTCTCTCTCTCTCTCTCTCTGAGCAGTGCAGACAGAGTCGGGCTGTGCCAACATCGTCTCTGCTGCACCCTGCCAGTCTGACCCGCAGCAGTACGAGACTCAGTACTCCAGGCTGCGCTCCTTTCTGTCAGGTACCAAGTCCACATTCATGCTGCACAGCCACCGGATCACCGCACAGCTGCACAACGCAGCTGTGCGTCGTGCTCGGACATGGCCAGTAGTTACCAGTTAAAATGCCTGATTTTGCCTGGGAAAGATTTATCCAACGAATCTCATTTACATGTCCGTTTTAGAGGCTACATGATCTTGTTTTTACAAATCCCTCAGAGAATTTTTTATTTCCCCTGAACTAGAAGCAGAAATTTCCTGGGCGAAGGAGGTGAGCAGCATCCTCTACCCGCTCTTCGTCTACCTCCACCTGGACATGGTGCGATGTGGCCTGAAGGGGGCAGTAGATGGTTTTTACAGTCGCTTCCACGGCGCCTTTCTTCAGGACAGCGAGCAGCGTGCCACCATTGAGCAGCTCCGCCACGTTCTCACCGCTCAGGATGTGGCAGCCAATCCAAAGCTGAGTGCTTTCCTGGAGCACAAGTACGTGGTTCACCTGACGGAGCCGGCCTACAGCTACCTGCTGCGTTACCTGCAGAGCGAGGACAACAGCGCCCTCTGCAGGGCCCTCAGCACACACCTGCAGGTGGAGGTCACCGCCTCCAGGCGCACGGACTACCAGCTGTATGGAGCCGCCAGCGGGGCAACTGCCGCCCCAAACTCCACCACCTCCTGGGCGGGAGTGGACGGGGCGGAGGGCAGGGAGGGGCTGGAGGTCCCCGCAGGGATCCCACAGAGCGAGGCGGCCCTGGAGGCTCTGCAGGACTGCATCAAGAAAGTGCGTGAGGGCCCCCCCTCGCTCACCACTGTGTGTTTTTACGCCTTCCACCACACGGAGCAGATGCTGAACACCGCCGAGGTCTCGGCTGACAGTCGGCTGCTGGCCGCCGGCTTCGACAGCTCCACGGTGAAGCTGTGGAGCCTCCGAGCCAGAAAGCTGAAGGCCAAGCCGCATCAGGCTGACGTGTCGCACGTCCACCTGGCCTGTGACGTCCTGGAGGAGGAGGTGAGGTGATTTAAGAGAGAAATCCGGTCTAGTGGTTGTGTATAGCGGCTCGAATGTATTTTGGAGTTAAAACAGTGACGACACATCGACGGAAGCAGGGCAGTAGGAGCAGGGTTCCTGTGTAGTTGTCCCTGTTTTTGCAGATTGTGATAGTATGCGTAGCTTATTAGGGCTGCACCTCAGGATTATGGCTTCTATGATTTCTGTCTGTCTGTCTTTTTCATTTTTCACATTTATTCTTTTGGTCTATAAAATACCAGAAAATGTAGAAAAATATTCACCACGAGTTTCTGGAGCTCAGGGTGAGTTCAGATAAAGATACTCAATTTACAGTGGTGTAAAACAGTTAAAGGAGTGAATCCCCAGGTTTGAAATATTTAGAAGTGTTTCTTGCTAAATGACCATTGATTAATTCAAAATGATTAAAATTACATTAGAAAATGAAGTGACTATTTGTTTCATTGGACGTTATTGATTCCTTTCAATAGCCGGTTTATTTATTTGCAAAGTTTAGGGTTTTAATTACTTCACAATTTACAGACTGCATAATGGAGAACCAAAAGTTCCTCATAACATTTCCTATTTAGTTTGATCAGAATCGGTGTTTCCATTTATTATGTATTTCTATTTATTTCAATGATTTTAAATGGAAACATAATTCACCCTCATTTGTGAAACTAATTGATTTGAGGACTGTTTGGTTCGATTGGTTAACTGATTGAAGCTACAGTGATCAATTAGTCAATTCATTAATCCACAGAAAATTAATCTGCAACTGTTGTGATAATTGATGAATCCCTTCGAGTCATCTTTTATTTGGGGGGCACAGTTACAGCTTCATCAATGTGAATAAACCCTATAATATGTGATTATCCCGAAACACTTAATTTAGAAAAGTATCAACAGATTAATGGATAATGAATATAATTGTTTGCTGCAGTTTTCATATCACAAAGAGTTGAAATTTTTTTTCCCCATGATTTGAACTCATTCAAATGTTTTCAAAAGACAGAGTTAACAGTGCAGGACAGAGACAGGTGATGTCAGATGTCTCTCTTTCGTCTCCTTTCTCCTCAGGTGGATGAGGAGGACGGCTCCGGCAGCGAGATAAAGACGCTGCGGGGTCACAGCGGCCCGGTGTTTCGTACCGCCTTCCTGACGGACAGCTCCGGCCTGCTGTCCTGCTCTGAGGACACGACCATACGTTACTGGGACCTGGGCAGCTTCACCAACACGGCGCTCTACCAGGGCCACGCCTACCCGGTGTGGGACGTGGACGTCAGCCCCTGCAGCCTGTACTTTGCCAGCGGCTCCCACGACCGCACCGCCCGCCTCTGGACGTTCTCCCGCACCTACTCGCTGCGGCTCTACGCCGGCCACCTCGCCGACGTCGACTGTGTCAAGTTCCACCCCAACTCCAACTACCTGGCCACCGGCTCCACAGACAAGACTGTCCGGCTGTGGAGCACCCAGCAGGGGGCGTCTGTTCGCCTCTTCACCGGCCACCGCGGCCCCGTGCTGTCGCTCGCTTTCTCACCCAACGGGAAGTACTTGGCGTCCGCCGGCGAGGACCAGCGGGTGAAGCTGTGGGACTTGGCGTCGGGGACATTGTTTAAAGACTTGCGGGGACACACAGACAGCGTTACCAGCCTGTCCTTCAGCCCGGACAGCAGCCTGGTGGCGTCCTCGTCTATGGACAACTCCGTCCGGGTGTGGGACATCCGCAACTCCCACGGCGGGACGCCAGCCGACGGCTCGTCCGGCGAACTGGTGGGACTCTACGCCGGAAACACCAGCAACGTGCTGAACGTCCAGTTCATGGCCTGCAACCTGCTGCTGGTGACGGGAACTGCACAAGAGAAAGCAGAACAGTAGCCGAGGACGTCGGGTTTTTGTGGTCGCCGCTCAGACTGTTGTTTTGTCCTCTAATGTCACCACCTGCCCAGGAGTCGGATTTTTGTTTCCCTCATTAGTTCTCAGAATAGAGAGAAAACAAGGCTAAATATCTCTTTTGGTAATTTTTTCGTAATCCTTAAGTCTCTGTCCTATAAAAGCTGGTTTAGATATTCACTTATAGATCAATTATCTTCTGTCCTGCTGGTATTTTCACTTTACCAAAGCGTCCCCACTGGACATCGGTATTAAAGAATTCCTCCGTTTCTGTGTAACTGATGATTTCAAAAGTGTAAGGGTCACGGTCTGGTGCCTTGGTGGTCGAAAACTGTTTTTTTTCTGTTGTCATGCACAAGTTAAATGATTTATAAAAGCATCGTATGAAATGTGATTATTGGAAAATATTATTCCTGTTGGATAAAATAAGAGAAATTGAATCTGCTAAACATCGGTTGTACCCAACTAGAAGATGGAAATATATATTTTGAACCAAGAATATACTTAAATTACATAAGTTATGTTGTTTTTGTTTTTTTTGCTGGTTGTTAAATGCTGAACTTTGTCTGACATCCATCAGTTGGTGGGAATATAAATGGGATCGGGCACAGATGAGTGTTCTGGGATGAAGTGGTTCCTGGTGTACAGAGTATTAGGGCGACTCTCGGCATGTTCTTGAGTCGCACCTGCTTTACCACAATTCATGTCTCATGACCGAAAAACAGTCTGATATTTTGAGAAACGTGCTTGTTAGCTGCCATATGAGAAGAGTTTCATCCCTGTGCATCCAGCACAGAGGGGGGTCCAGGATCTGTCCAGTCTAGCTAGCTAAAGACCCCGGTAACAGCGGAAAGCGCCACAGCGAAATCCTCACGAAACACGTGGCGCCTCAAGCTTGGTGACGTACGTCAACGCAGTGTTTGCGGAATCCGCTCCTGTCCGGTCACTCACTGCACACGATGCCGCATCTCCTTTGTGGAGATGCTTGTATTCTTGACAGAGCTGGATTAAATGGAACTAGACGGTGCAACAGAGCCAGTGCGAGAGCTTCCTCCAGTCAGAAATCTGGACTCCCTAACCAGCGAACTCACCTGGCAGTTTTCACTTAAGCTGACCTCTAGGACTTTTCCCCCGAGGGCAGATCCGCTGACGGTGACCGCTCCATTCAAATGATGGATTGAGGTCTGGAATCTCCAGTGTTGGCCAAATTGATTTTGGAGCCCAGCAGCAGAACCAGGTGCCGAGGATACAGAGAAACTGAGTTAGGGGCTAAGGCTGCAGGAAGGGAGAGGTGGGGGGAGGGGGGCGGCGAAGCTCCTGGGGGGGGGGGGGGTCTTCTTCGAAATGAAGAAAAAAGTGAAGAAAGCCCAGTGTTTCCTTCCAGTGTTTAAATAAATGCTTTTTTTAAATTCAATGCCAGCATGCAAGACTCAGGGGGTCAGGGGGGTCAGGGGGCCCCCGGGTCCAGGGACTCTGTTTGAAGTGACTGTTAACATTTATTGTTGGGAAAAACTAGACAACACACAGATCCACAAAATGACAGCAGAGAGACAGAAGGTAGTTTGTTTGGGAGGGAGAAGACGGCCTCATCTTGTCCCAGCCCGGTTTCTGTGTCGGTCCACGGGCAAAAGCGTCCGATGACCCGCCCCCACCGTCGGGTCTCAGACCCATACTAACCGGGCGCATACAGTAGAAATGAACCCTCGCTAAGAGTAATCGCTCGTCCTCAGCTACCTGAGGAATGTGTCGCTGCCCTGGGCCAGACGGGCAGGGTCTCCACTGCTCAGAGACGGAGGGAGGAGGGGAAAGACAGCTCTCATCGTCTGTGACCGTGGATGGGTGTTTTGTGTCTCTTCGCATTCATTTTGTGTCTGTTCGGTTTACATCCCAGTAGTAATTCCGTGTCTCCCTGCAGGCGTAGTGCATCTCCTCGTGGTCGTTCTGTGTGGTCTCTTTGCCTGAGATGCAAAATGACCAAGAAACAAAACAACTGCAAAGAGACATGAAATATTCAAATAATGTGTCTTTCGGTACAGGTGTGTTACTCCTGTGTCGGAGGGGTGGAGGGCCTTTTACACGTCTGTCCCAGGCCCCCAGTGTCTCATAATGAAAATGATGATAATAATGCTTTCAGTCACTTTTCATGCCAAAACCTTTCCTGGTTTCAGCTTCTCAAAGATTTTTCCTAAATTACATTAACCTTTTTTTGAGGGTTGGACGTATGGAGGTGTCGCCAGCCAGTTCTGGGTAAATGTGATGGAAATTTCTCACTGTTTTCTCGCGTCCTCGCAGCAGATTAATCCACGATGAAGGTCAACTTCATGGCAGCCAGCGTATACAAGAGAGAAGAGTTGTTGCCGCCTACACCCACTACAGCAGTAAAAGGCCGCTTAAACATTAATGCATGAGTAATAAAATACTGATAGTAATGTAGAGCTTTATTTATATATGTTACAAACTGCTGTAGCGAGGAAAGATTAAAACAAATCCACGACAGCCATAAAAAGGATTTTTTTTTTTTTTGAATGAAACTAAAAGAGAGTGATAGAGTTGGGTAGAATCCCTCAAATACAAATAAAAAATGACTTCGAACAACGACAAGTTAAAACAAAAGAAACAAACAGGGACATGAAACAAAGTGCAGCCAGGAAACTAAAACTATAATAAAATCTGATGAAAGGCTCCGTTAAAAAGATTCGTTTTGAGAAGTGATTCAAAAGATGTTACTGACTCTGCAGGTCTCAGGTCCTTTGACCGCAGAAGCCCGGTCTCCCCTAGTCGTGACCTGGGACTGAGGAAATCCTGCTCCAGGGGCATTTCTCTGCACGGAGGACTTTTACTTTGGACACTTGAGGTGCATTGGCCTGATGGCGCTTCCACTTGGGTACGGGAGCGTTCAGACACTGCGCTGTCGTTGCTCTTGCTCGAGTGAAACGACCCGAATACTTCCTCCTCCACCGCCACTGTGTGTTGCCAAACCGCCAGGAATGAATTGTTACTGTTTGCTGTGGGCCGAGCCCAAAGAGAGAGAGAGAGAGTCGGCAGGGGCGAGGTCCACCGCCACGGGAGGACAAACCGGTTTCTGTCTGGAGGGTGTGTCCCCTCCACCCCTACCAACCGGACAGGCTTGTCCCCGCATCGAACACACAGCAGGCGACTCGCTCCATCACACCGCACCTCGCGTCTCCTTCTCCTCCGCTCGTCTGGAGAAGATGCCTCTCCAGTCCACTCTGTCCGGCCGGGGCTCCGGCTCGGCCCAGGCCGTCGACACTCAGTCGGACGGCAAGTCCTTCAGGGAGCTGAGGCGGGAGTGTCTGCAGGAGGGGGTCCTGTTCGAGGATCCGGACTTCCCTGCCGCCGACTCCTCGCTCTTCTTCAGCCAGAGCGTTCCCGTCCAGATCGAATGGAAGAGGCCCAAGGTACGTAGGCGCCGAGCGCCTTAGAGTTTGGATTTCGAGTTTCAGGAGCTTGGCTGATGCTCTGGGCAAAGCAGCGTCCACATGTCTCAGACTGCAGCTTGTCCTCCTAAGGCCATGAATGGTCTTGCGATTAATGTCTTCGACTCGGATTTTAAATGTCGAATGAAAGAGATGTTGCGTTTTCTGGGTGAACTCTCCATCTGATGAGAGGTCACGTCAGGCTGTTTCATGACGGGTCGGTCGCTTTCGTCCTCCAGCTGTCTTCAGTGATAAAGCTGATCCCAGTCTTAAAGTCCAGCGATCAAAACCCTGGTTCTCTGAATAAATACCTGCACCACAAGCTGTCCATGGCAGTTGAGTGAATTCAGGCCGGCAGCATCGATCAACAGAGAATCCCCGACTACTGATGTTATGGCACTAAATAATTCAAGCGAACGTTTATCTGACGTTTTATTTCCTTTCACAGAAAAGAGGCAATTAAGTGTTTATGCAGCTGTGGCTGCTAAACCAGTTCGGCGGGAACACGGTGTAAACAGAGCCAGGTGCACGCAGACTTTATCCCCCGCACGCCGCAGTGTTATCGGCGGTGAAACCGCTGTGAGACAGTCTGCGTCGTACCCAGAGGTTGACTGTGGTTGTTTTATTTTTAGCTGCTGGGTTTTGGATCAAGACATCTGTGGAAGCTTTGATGCATTTTTTCCATGGAGTCTCGAAAGCTAGGCGATGCTCGGCCTCATTGGGTTTTTTTTCAGTCTCCTATGCCACTTTACACTTTAAATGCCTTTCTTGTTGTGTTTTTTCTTTTAGCTCACTTCCTGCATCTTTACCTGTTGACGTACCCACAGCTCTGACCTCACCCGTTACTACTGCATTTCTGTCTTGGGCGTTCCTTCAGAGCGAATGCTTCGGCTGCCTGCCTGTGGCGTGTTCTAGTGACTGGGGTTTCAGGCTGAATAATATGCCTGGAATGTGAACACACCTATCACAGGCAGCGGCGTCACCTCTCACCTGTCTTTCTGTTTTGTTTTTTTCTTCTTTAAATAAACCAACCAACCGGTTCTGTTCCTCTCCCTCGTCCCTTCCACAGGAGCTCTGCGACAACCCAAAGTTCATCGTGGGTGACGCGGACAGGACAGACATTTGCCAGGGACAACTCGGTTGGTGCTCAAGTCGCCTGCATGACTCATTTTGCGTCGTCCGTGTGCACACTTCTCACTCGCTGACCTGTGACGCGCCTGTTTGTCTCCGCAGGCGACTGCTGGCTCCTGGCGGCCATCGCATCCCTGACCCTCAAAAAGGACGCACTGGCCCGAGTCGTCCCCCCTGACCAGGAGTTTGACCACAGATACGCCGGCATCTTTCACTTCCAGGTGCACTGGCGGCTGAGCAGATATGTGTCTCTTCGGGGATTCTGACTTCCTCTGCCTTTTCAGCCTTGTCAGTCTGTGTCAGGAAGGAGACACAACTACAGCTCACAGATTCATGCAGAATGGACGGGAACAACTATTTAGTTCCAGCCCGAGGAAGTAGCTGAAGCTCATTCTGTTGGTTTAATAATCAAAAGTCCTTTAACATAAACCAGCCCTGCATCCATCCATCCATCCACTAGCTCTACACAGTTATCCTCTGCAGGGTGGCGAGGGGCTGGAGCCAGGCTCCACTGATGCCAGACGAGAGGCAGGGGACACAAATCAAATGAACCCACTGAATTATTTCAGTAAACATCATAAAAACCGACCAACCAACACTTAACCTTAAGCCCCCACCCATTCGGCATTAATAAGCAGAATATATACAGTCAATAAATGGTTAATAACACACTATAATGTAGTTGTAAGCTCCAACTGTGGACATATAAAATATGTCTTCATAGGAGAAGTTATTGTTGAAAAACACTTAAAAACATCCTTATATCTGCATATGACGACATTATAGTCTGTTATAAAGAATTTATTAAAGGTTATCGTAGTGCTTATAAATGCTCAGGAGGGGGGATAAAAGCGATTTAATGTTACTGCTAACTGCTGCTCCCAGTTTCACGCCATAAATTAATCTAAAAAAAACTTTCAGTGTATTCAAACTATGCTGGGTCCACTGCAGATGGGGGCTGACGCAGTAATAAAGCGCCATGAGCTTCACTTCCTCTGAGAGCTGTTAGATTCTGGCCACAAAATCCCCTTAATTGTTTGATTAAAAAAAGGCTACATTTTCTACAGGATTTTTCTTTTCTTTTTTTGTCAATAGTTCATTTCACTTCTTCTAACTTTCATTGATTTTCTGTTGTTTTTCCAATAATAAGATAAAACAGTAGGATCTTAACCAGAGGTATTTTGGAGACATTTTGGTTGATGTCTCGACTAATCACACTCGGCTGTGGTAGTTGACAAAAATAACACACGTCATTTCACAAAATGGAGGGAAATTTCTTCACTTTTTGTGTCTTTACGCAATCACAGTGGGCCTAGGCAAGCTCCCCGGGTCCCCTGTGTGTCACAGATAATAAATAATGAGGCAGTGGGTGAACGGCGCTGGAGGAGCAAAGTGTTCAGTGACACACTCTCTGTTGCTCCCACAGTTCTGGCAGCACAACAGATGGCTTGACGTGGTGGTGGACGACAGGCTGCCGTCGGTGAGAAATGAGCTCATCATGCTCCACTCTGCCTCCAACAACGAGTTCTGGAGCGCCCTCCTGGAGAAAGCCTACGCCAAGTAAACGCGACAAACACAGAACACTTTGCATCAACCTTTGTTTCCTCGCCTGACGTTAAACTGTTCGTCTGCAGTCCTGCCATTTCTGCTTAAACCCGACGGTTCATCCTCTGGCGAGCATAAATGTTCCCCCGAGAAGTCATTGCATTGTTGCCGTGTTTGTAACGATGGTGGTCCTTGATCAAAGGTCACAGGGTGTGCAAACTGGAAACGGTTCGCCCTCTGGCGAGCGTAAACGTGCTCAGTAGATTTCATGACCTTTGAGTTTAGCAGCGTTGCTCCGGCCGTTCCAGGCAGAAATATTTCAGCAGCTATCGGGTGGATTACCAGGAAATTTTGTGCAGACATTCATTGTTCCCAGCAGATGAATCGAAGGCTTCGATCAGCCCCTGACTTTCCTCCAGCGCC
Source organism: Xiphias gladius (assembly GCF_016859285.1). NCBI lineage: Eukaryota > Metazoa > Chordata > Actinopteri > Istiophoriformes > Xiphiidae > Xiphias > Xiphias gladius. The sequence continues at coordinate 4,411,301 of NC_053414.1, read as the reverse complement.
ACATGAGGTACATATTTGTGTTTTTTTTTAAAGTCTCAACTGCTAGTCTACCTGCAGTGAATCGACAAAAGCTCATAGTGTCACTGGGAGGATTATTACAGACACCAGTAATAAGTTCAAAACACATAAACTGCAGGAGACTTGTGTGATTTAAACAGCCGCCTGTGGACGTTATGTAACGATTCCATCAAAAACGCCCCTTTTTTTCTACTGACCCGCAACCTTACATCTCCCGCATCTCATCAGTTTAAAAATTTTAATTTGTTCCGTGCCGCAGTTTGCCGACAGTGCCGGGGCGGCGGTGGCTCAGAGGGTGGAGGGGCTCGTCCAATCACTGCAGATTTGGCCGTTTGATCCCCAGCTCCTCCTGTTCATGTCGAGGCATCCTCGGGAAAGACTCCAAACCCCATATTGTTCCCCACGATCAGGCCAGCGCGTTTGCACGGCAACTCACTGCCATCAGTGTGCGCGAAGGGTCGAATAAGAAAAATGTAAAGCTTATAGATATGCAGCGATTTCCCATGTTACCTGCAAAACTAATGACATTCCCCTCAGCCTCAGCTGTTGACGGGGGCGTGCGAACACACAAAAATAAGGCGGTCAACATGGTAAACGTTATACCGTCTAAACTAACCATGCAACTAGTCTAAATGAGCGTGTTAACATTATCAAAGTGCACATGTTAGCATGCGGAAGTTAGCATTTGGCCCGTAGCGTTGCTGTGCTTATGGAAAGCCTCACAGGGCTGCTGGCCTGGCCGTAGACTCTTAGACATTCGTTTTGGTCTGACGGTGGTGCTAGAGGAAAGGTCAAGGGGGTGACCAAAAGGATCAGGACGTATCCGCTGGGGAACACGAATACCCATGGCTAGAAGGCCATCGTGAAACTCTTCTTTAAGTTCGGCTTTTGATTTTGCCGTCCGTGAAAATCCTTGACTTGCTTTCCTGCTTATTTTAGACTTCACGGCAGCTACGAGTCCCTGAAGGGCGGCAGCACAATGGAGGCCATGGAGGACTTTACCGGCGGCGTTGGGGAAATGTACGAAACCAAGAGCGCTCCAAACAACCTGTTCGCGATCATGAAGAAGGCCCTGGACAGAGGCTCCATGATGGGCTGCTCTATTGAAGTAAAGACCCGACCCAAAGAAAACGTTCCCATTTAACGTTTTACATCCTCATATAAAAGGTTTTAGTCAGTACTTCAGCCCAGCTCCTCTGTTTTGAAACCTGTCTGGGTGTTGTGGTTTTTGTCCAGATCACCAGCTCTGCTGAGTCCGAGGCCAAAACGAGCACCGGCCTAGTGAAGGGACATGCATACTCCATCACAGGCCTGGAGGAGGTAAGACCCACGGACTGGAGGCAAGAAACCAGCTCAGATTAGAATACACCTTCACTACATATTACAGTAAAAAAAAAAACATCCGTTTTCTGATCTTTTCATTTAATTTTTCAGAAAATAAATGTAATATTTTTTGTCTGTTATACAGATTTTGAGTTTAAAAAAAACAAAAAAACAATTAAGTAAATAAACCATAGTTTTACTCGTCACAATAAACAAATATTTATTACGTCTGATTTTCAGGTGAACGTCAGAGGTCAGAAAGTCCAGCTGATCCGGATCAGAAACCCCTGGGGTCAGGTGGAGTGGAACGGCCCCTGGAGTGACAAGTAAGAATAAAGGGATGGATCATGGATGGACTATGAGACAATGGGCCCCTGTGCACAGACATGTAAAAAAAAAACAAAAAACAAAAACCCTCATCCCTCCTTTATGGGAGCAAGATCCTCAGACTGACACAAAATGGCTCGACGTGGCCGAATCTGTAGTTGTTTTGTCTCTCTGTAGTTGTTGTTCACGTCTCCTCCATCTTGTCCTTTTTGCGCGTCTTTGTGGTTGTTCCACATCTCTTGGAAGAAGTTCTGCTTCTCTCTGTGGCTGCTTTGTGTCCCTTCGTGGTAGTTTTGTGTCTGTTGTGTTGCCATTTTATGCCCTTTGTTGCTACTTTAGCATCTTTTTGTTGTCGTTCTGCGTCTTTCTGCTGCCGTGTGATTTACTCTCCCAAAAGAAATGTAAAGCATCAGTTCAAACAGAGGCTCAGGCCCAGGGGCCCCCTGAGTCCTTGGACCCCTGGGCCTGTGCCCGGTAGGCCCGCTCAGTGATCCGTCCAGGGCTACACCGGCCGATTAGATGAGACAGCCCAGTCGGCCGGCGTGGTCAGCGATCAGGGCGGTCAGCGTCTGACGGGGACAAACTTGACGTGAAGGAGCAACAAAATATTTAAGACAAAAACAAAAGTGAAATGAATCTAAATCACTGATGCTCTTGAAGAAGAGAGAGAGGAGGAGGGATGAAATTTTTCAGTCTTCCTCTGATCTGCAGGTTCAGAGGAAGTGCTCTAAGGTCTTTTTCATGTCCGTTTGGTGTGACGCTCATTATCATCCACCTGTTGTTCAAAACGAGTAAAATGTCAGGTGGAAGTAGCTTCTTGTGTAAAGACCTGCATTTTTTCCACAGTTTCTGCTCATATAAAAATTATTCCGTCCCCAAAACTAATCCTAATCCCAGACACTGTATCTTCATTGTAGTTTTTTTTTCTCCTTTTAGCTTCTCATAAAAAGTCTGAGGCCATTTAAAGTCTCATGCATATGATTCCGAAAAATCCAAATGTACAACTTACGATTGATTTAATTCCTCAGAGGAAAAACAGTTGTTCCCAAAAAGTGTCGACGTTATTGCTTCCCTCCGATTGTATGTGTTGCGTGTCCTTCCTGTTTCAGTTCCAGAGAGTGGAATTATGTGGACAGAGCAGAAAAAACTCGCATCCTGCAGAACTCAAGAGACGACGGTGAATTCTGGTGAGTCCGCCTGAAGGAATTTGGTCCAAGCTAAAGGCTGAGAGATCCGTTCAGTTGTATAGAACTTTGTTTTAGCATCAGAACGGTTAAATTCAGAATGACTGTATGTATGCCGGAAAAGTAGTAGACGGTAAAAAACAAGTGGAATAAATAAAGGGTTGTATATGTCACGCTAATGTGCCACATGGAAAGAAAGTACAGTATACAGTCTGGGGCCAGGAGCCTTTTAATTTGACTGAAGAGTTTCTGTAGGTCTTGTAGTGGAGATTCAGTCGTCTTGGACCTCAGTCCGCTCTTGTTCAGTCACATTCACTTTGCCTAATCCACGGACGACCATTAACTATCTAAGTATGCAAAATGTATTTTTTTAAAAATCACCTTATATAATTTATAGATTGGCTTTGTACTGTTGACGATTGTGCCATTTTAGAGTTGAACTATGTGGCGATACGTTAGATGCCGTAAGGCTGAACGCTTGTGAGTGTGCTGTAATCCGAGGTGACACTGATGGTTTTTGCAACCCCAGGATGGAGTTTGAGGACTTCAAGAGGAACTACGACAAGGTGGAGATCTGCAACATGACCCCGGACTCCCTGAGCGACAACACAAAGCGCCACTGGGAAGTCAGCATGTTCGAGGGAAACTGGATCCGCGGCTCCACCGCTGGAGGCTGCAGGAACTACATCGGTGAGACCACCAGCTGATGATGGTGACCTGAAAATTAAAGCCTGACATGAGAATGAACATTGATTTGATATGTTGCCTTTTGGCATTAAACTGTTCAAATGTCAGTCTCATTTCAGTCGGTCTTCATATCCCTCTAAAACTCTGCATCTTCAATCCGCAGACACGTTCTGGACCAACCCGCAGTTCAAGCTGCAGCTGGAGGACGCCGATGACGACGACGACGTGTGCAGCGTGGTGGTCGCGCTGATGCAGAAGAACAGACGAAAGCTGAGGAAGGAAGGCATGGAACTGGAGACCATCGGCTTCGCATTGTACGAGGTCAGAAAAAAGCAAAAAAACCAACATGTTTGAGCCTCAGACTTGCTTCAAGTGTTCTTCTTTTAATGGTGTCGCTTTTTCTCTGTATAAAAGAACTTGCAGTTTCAAATCTATTATCCATGACAGTGTTTCCGGGTAGGGATGTAAATCATCAGAACAGAGTTTCTCAACCTTTGGGTCAGGACTCCATGTTGGCTTTAACTACTCCCATTCCTTTAACTATATTAAAATGGACTAATGTAAAAAGACATAATATCAAAATTATTATAATAGAATAAACTGTCTGATGACATGTGGTCTAAAAGAAATGTCTATGTTTATACTTGCTGTAAGCAGATATTCGTTCCAAAAATATACAAATGTTATGGACACATTGAATGGATGTGAAGACATTAACTTAGTGTATAATTAGTCAGAGGAGAGCCTGTGAAAAAAATATGTATTATATTACTGTATATATTATTTTTATATATTTTTTCTTTCAAATATATTTGCAATGAAGAAAAATACCAAAATGAGTGATTACAGTGCACTTCGTTAATGATGTATTTTTATTTTATCTATTATTTGATGCCATTTTTTCTGCAGTCCAACAGATAAATTAGGAAATACAGAAAGGCTACTTTCTTAACTTTTTTTTTTTTTTACTAGAAAATTAATTTCATTATAACTATGTATTTAGTAAGCAAAACTATCTTCTTTTCAGCAAGTCTTATTGAGATCAATCACAACACACACAATGGTATCATCGGCATAAAAATGGACGTTGCAGTTGGAAGATAACGATTTATTCTGCTAGAATAAATGGCCTAACATTGATCCTTGTGATACACCTAAAATTATATGCAACAACAGAGTGGGTATTTTCAAGAAATACACAGAGCTGCAAAAAACAAACACCTTGGACAGACGTGTAAAAAGTGTGGTCCACTGAATATATGACTATTTAAGTTTTTTTTTTAAGTAGAATAAATTTATCGGTAGTAATAATGGTTAAAAATGACTTACTGGACCCTTATAGATATTAAAGGATAACTCTGGGATTTTTGAACCTGGACCTTATTGTACCGTTCTTGCTCAGCAGTGGACCAATTGCAAAGATTTTTGTCCCTATCAATCATTTACACCCACAATCGTGGGAAAAGACCCAGGTTCAAAAGTCCCAGAGTTATCCATTAAATATCAGCTCTAAAAATAACGTTTAAAAGGAAGCTTTGGTCTCTTGCAGTTCACAATCAGAATAATCACAGTTTCTCCATTTAAAATGTATTTCTCACCATAATCATATGCCTGCTCAGGTTCAATTGAATTCTTGACTTTGGAAACAGCAGGTGACCACACAACCTCACCTCAAAGTCCATTTAGTAGCTGCTTTGGAGCTTTCGGACATATCACTTGGTCGCCATCCGCCGATAGAGCTGTAGCAGAATGAGAAGGAAATACGGACGAGAAGGCTTTAAAATTCTCAGAAAAACGGAAATATTAGCATCTACAATAGCATGATGAAGATCATTTAATATGATCAAAAGCGTAAAGATGGCTACTAAAGGGACCTAGGCCTACTTGTCAAATAATCTGAAAACCCTGTTGTCTGTTAGCCTTGTACTTCCGCCCTTTACTAATCTTATTGTGTTGCTTAATGCGTTTTTCCATGTTAATTATCCTATTTTTTCCACTCAGGCTAATTTAATCTCCTGTCCATTCAGGCTCCAGACGACGAGGACCACCAGGGGAAGGATTTCTTCCGCTACCATTCATCCAAGGCTCGTAGCAGGGCCTACATCAACATGCGGGAGGTGTCGGAGCGTTTCACGCTGCCTCCTGGAAAATACCTGCTGGTCCCCACCACCTTCCAGCCCCACCACGAGGCCGACTTCGTCATCAGGGTCTTCTCCGAGAAACAGGCTGCAGCTCTGTGAGTCTTCGAGAACAAAACTGAATTTGAGGAGTAAAGTCAGTTCTCTCCTCTCAGTTCAAACTTAATTTCCTCTGCTAAAACTCTCATAAATTTTTCTGTCAATCGAATTGGCCCCAAAATAATTTCACCTGTTTGGGTTCAGTGGAGAGTTGAAGTGTCCTGCTATGGTCTAAATGCAGCTCCAGTGGCTTATCCGGTCGGATAAGGATACAATTCTTAGAGTAACACAGAGTAATTGTTAAAAATGAAAAATGAAACATCTGAAAATATTAAATATCGGAGCAAAATAATTGCAGTCACTGACGGTCCTTTGAATTTCCATGACAACTTGTGGCTCTGTTGCACAGGGAGATGGGAGGCAACATTGACGCCGACCTGCCAGATGTAAGTAGATTGAAAATCCATCACCCGTCCGGTCGATCAGCCGGTCAGGTCTACTTGTACTGACGGTGCGTTGTTTCCACCAGCCGCCCATGCCCAGTCCCCCAGAGGAGGAAACCGACGAGGAGAAAGGCCTGAGGAGGCTGTTTGAACAGCTGGCCGGTGAGGTAAGAAAACAGCAGCCTCACCTTCACCAGATTAAACCACGACGAGGAGTGCCTGGGGTTTCTCCCTCTCAGACACTGGGAAGGACAGATCCAAGTGAAAGTCTAGCTCTAAGCCCCACGGTGCTGGGGAATTAAGGGGAGCACGGTTCATCACTTCTGGCCCCCGGTAGCAGCGGGGCCTCTAGAGACGTCGGTCTGTTTTTTCGGTCCCAGAGTGGCCGACATAGTGGCAACGCTAAGTTCCTGTTAGTTCTAAACAGTGTTGGGCAAGTTACGTGAAAACTGTCACTCGTTACTGTTACACATTACTCATTGAAAAAGTAATGAAATTACTTGAGTAACTGCTCGGCAGCGACATCAGTGCGTTACACTCCTGGTTAATCTTGTTACTCGGCTGTCAGCACGGTCCAAGGTGCCTTTAAACAACTCCGTTAGCCTCGGTGACTGCACACGGACCTCCACAAGCTCAGCTGCCCACCCTCCGACTCGTTACTGCAAAAAGGAATCGCATTACTGCGACATCTTCCTGAGTAATGCATTACCGCACAACACTGACACATCACTTACAAGACCCTTCATGGGCTTTTTTTTTTTTCCCCCAAAAAAAGACAATCTAGCCTCTTTTTGGGAAGAGCTTCACTCTTCTGTCTTGAAGAGAGTCGTCCACGCTCGTGTAAAATTGATCAACTGTTTGCTAATATTTCACTTAATAAGGTGATGATATGTCAGAAGTGTTTGTGGGTCTGAAACCAAAACGTTTTTTTCAACATGGAGAAAAAGGTGATATTAGGGATTAACACTGTAACCTTAACAGGGGTGTTCACATATTAAATACTCAAACTAAAGCCGGTAATATTGAAATAAAAAGCTCAGATTCCTAGATGCCCATTATTACTTCTTCAGCAGGTGTATTTAGCGTCATATAGCATCAGTACATATGACTCTAAAGTTTTCTTTTTTTAACACTGGCGTTGTGTACAGGACAAGGCCATCTCTGTCAGGGAGCTTCAGCAGATGCTCAACGGCGTTCTCAGGAGACGTGAGTAAATGAAAAAGTTTCTTTCTTTTTCTGACTTTGTTTTGAGTTTGGATGCTGTAGAGCCTCTTTCTGTAAAACCTTTTCACAGATGCTCTATGTAAAACGAACAAGTGCTGGTCGAGTTGACACCTATGGAGTTCCACAGGGGTCCGTTCTCGGACCTCTTCTGTTTAATCTTCAGAGCCTTACGCCTGGCCCTGATATCAGCAGATGCGCGATGTGTTGTCCGAGCCGTGCAAATACGTTTCACTATTTCCCGATAACACGAGCATTTCACATTCGCTGCCCAACTGCTTAAAAGACATCGGTCTCTGGTTATCGTGAAACCTCCTGCAGCTAACCAGAGAAAACACTGAAATTCTACAGCGTGCAAAGGTTCAGAGGCAGCAGAAAAGCTTTTGCTCCGTACGTGAGAACAACATCCTCTTTGCGTTTTTTTGCAACGTAACGCAAAAGAGAAGATTTTCCCTCCAACTTCGACCCCTGAGTGGAAGTTGCCAGTCCTCTCATTTATGGTCCTATATTGTTGAAAACTGCAGTTGTGGTGGTGTTAACTCAGCCGTTTTATCACTGTATTAGTGATATTCAATCAGGAATGGAGGATTTTGTCTATACACGACAAGAAAGATAATAATACCGTTAGCAGCAAACAGGGGATTAAATTGATAAAGTAAATCAGATCAGAATTATTCGTACATCAGCCAGTGCATCCATAATAAATCAAATAAATGATTTGGTGCATCTTCTGTGCTTTTTTTTTTTTTTGGTTCTCACCAAACAAAGCATGTGATGTAAATGCAAGACAAAACAACTCGCTCAACAGTTGATGAACTTTTAACCAAATAAAACAAGTCCTCGTTAATACGAGTTGAGCTCTTTGTTCACCACGTAAAGAAGATCTGGAGGCAAAAAGCCGACAGGCCTCAGACCTGGACAACTTCGGATTTCACAGAACCCCGATAGAGGTCTTCGCGTGAAGGTTTCGGCCGGGATTGGGGTCGAAGGAAAAAAAAAAAAAAGACTCTTGATTTAACACTAACGTGTCAAGATTAAATGTGTGGTTATGACTAGACGTCAAAACACTGCAGGTGGCACCTTCAATAATCTCGCCGGTGCAGTATGTGTTTTTCCTTTCTCCTGTCTTGCTATGTTGTATTATTTCAGTGGCCGGATCGACTAAATAATACTTTTTACTACTTTAATCCTCTGTCTTCAGGTAAGGAGATCAAATTTGACGGCCTGAGTCTCAGCAGCTGCCACAGTATCATCAACCTGATGGACGTATCCTCCCCAGTTACTGACTGACTCATTTCAGCCTCACACTTTTTGCTTTTTTTAACGTAACGACGGAGTATTTTATTCCCGTTTGCGTATTTTGATTCACAGTAGATCCTGACACTGAAGCACCGACACATCTTAAGTTGGAGGTTGAGAGTTTGAAGAAGTACACTGTGAAACATCATCCAGGGATTTAGTGGAATCGACTCATCTTTACTCATTAATTTAACTCGAACATATTCGTTTCATTCATTTCAAGTCAACTAGACTTAAAATTTCGAGTGTTTTGACTTTGCGTGTTTTTCTCCGGGGACCCTTCTGTTTTCTAGTTTAAAGAAAAGATTCACGAAGGAAACTCTCTGTTAATTCGTGTAAAATGGTGGTTGTGTCTTCTCACAATGAACGATTCAACTTAAGATCACGAGTCTGACGAACCTTTTATCTCAAGTTTTGTGAACTTGACTCTTCAAAGCTCATAGAACGACTTTAATTGTTCCATCTAAGATCAGTTGACTCACGTTTTTAAGGCGGGCGGGGAACTTTGATTTACAGTGTACGATTTTGAATGAATCGTTTATTTTTAAGTCTTTTTCTTGACGCCGTGAACCAGGTGGACAACACGGGCAAGCTGGAGTTCAACGAGTTTAAGGTCTTCTGGGAAAAGATGAAGAAGTGGATCGTAGGTGTCGATTTTGTGTGGTAAAACCGTGCGATTCAGCTCTGGTGGCGGACGCTTTGAGGCGGTGGCTAACCTTCTGTTGCTGTTTGCAGATGCTCTTCCTGTCCTTCGACACCGACCGGTCAGGGAAGATGTCGTCCTACGAGCTTCGCATCGCCCTCAAAGCTGCAGGTGAGGCGGAACTATCCACACACTTTGATATTCTAATTTCACTGTATATCAGTTGGTGGACATTTCATATAAGACTTCATTTCATTTTGTTGCTTCCACGCAAAGGACATGCTCTGTTTATAAATGTCGATTCAATAAACTGACATTTATTTTCACGTACTGTTTTACAAGTTTCACAATCGCTGTGTTTCGTCTGACAAGAAAATGTTAACTGGAGGTCCACTCACAGTACCAGCTCTTTCCGGAGCTTTCCGACATCCCACGGTCTTCCTGAGGGGATGGTGGAGGTTGCCCGACGGAGTCTCCACGACAAATGAAAGAAACTCCATCCACTCAGGAAGACCGTGGGGTGCAGCTGAAAGCCCCTGATAAAGCCAGTACATGGACCTTGAGTTAAGATTTTATTTTTCGACAAATTAAATGTTTGCAAGGTTGATTTTTATTTTTTTATTTGAAGAGAATGAAATGAATTGTATACAGACCATGATACAAGCACAGTACTGTATCACACAAGAAGAGCGATGAAGGAGGGTCATTATATTTTGTAATACATTCATGAAGAAAAGTGGAAAAGTGACAGTATATTAGCATGTAGTCTAAAATCGATGGGAAACCCGTTTCAATATTCCAGTGCGAATTTAAATAAATTCGATTTCTCAGTGTCAGTATGTGTTTGTTTCACATTTGCTCGTGAGGCAGTTGAGGTTCCTTCTCTTGTTATTTATAACAATATGAGTGAAAGTAGTAGAGGCTGGATTTCTGGTAGTAAGGGTGAGCGGTAAAAGCAGAATTGCGAGAACTGACGGCGATAGCGCTACATCCAAAAAGCATAAAAAGTAAAAAGGAAGTGATGGTCTTTGGCTTTTGGAAGTGATAAGCGGTTTCTGTGAACGTCTGGCGTGTGGTGGCCGGTGGGTTCGAAACGCTAACTGCTCTGCTCCCCCGAAGGCATGCACCTGAACAACCAGCTCCTGCAGCTGGTCGGCCTGAGGTTTGCTGACGCCAACTACGACATCGACTTCGACGACTACCTCACCTGCATCGTCCGTCTGGAGAACATGTTCAGTACGTTAAAAAAAAACCCAAAACGTTTTTAAATGAATGAAAAAAGGCAAGATGAAGATCCTGCAGCAGGTTTACAGTTAACTGCACCAACGCATGTCAGCGATCGCAGTAAAGATTCTCTGGTGTTAAAAGGGAAAAAGAAAACTGAAACTCTTTCTCTGCACCAGGAGCTTTCCAGGCTATGGACAAGTTCAAGAGAGGGCGGGTGAAGATGAACATCATGCAGGTAAAAGCCCACTCACCTGGGGTGCTTGTTTTAACGTACCTGGTGTACCAGACAGGTGGGGTTTATCCTGCCCCTGTAGTGGTCACAAGCTTTATTTTGCTTCCGCTTCTGTTCCTTTTCCTCCTGCTACGTGGCCGGATTTAGCTGGCAATGTTCTGGGACTTGGCTTAACTGCGGTGTGTTGCGATCTGACCGCGCCCTAATCTCCTCTTTGCCTCACAGTTCCTGATGTTGTCGATGAACGTCTGAGGAGAAGCCGAGAGCAAACCCGAAGGCGCCAGAAGAACAGCGGGCGGCGGACAGTCTCCGAGTGTCCAGGCCCTAATGATGCAAACACACATTTTCTTTTTCTTGTTTTAAGCTCGGAACACCTGCCCATTTTAAATGCCGCCATTTTGGCGATTAATGCGAGATGCCTCCTGAGCTAAAGTTTTGGAATGGGTGGGGTTGCTGCTTGGTGGGTGGGGGTTAAACTTTGAATTTTTATGACCTGTTTTATTTTTCCTCTCTGCACGAATGGAAATAAATTTTGAATCAAATTTTTGTCTTTGCTGAAGAGAAACGCTGCGATGTTTGACCGTTGTACTTTACTTCTATTTTCATTCACTTCTACTATATATTTACCTACTCTACTAAATTTAAAAGGAAAATATTGCACTTTTATGTCACTACATTTATCCGACGGCTGTAAGGTTTTACAATAAAGCGATGCGATCGACCTATAACGTACAACGCACTGTTACCCCTCATAAAAAACTGCCCGCCGTTGTGGCTCTTTGTCCCGTTTCCAGTGTCCGTGACCTGTCAGCGGCTCCGCCAAAGAGACGTCTCCCATCGGGTTGGTTTTATTTAAAGAACTGCTTGACGCCCAAAGACTGAAACGCTCCAGCATTTTGCCAAAGCAAAGATAGGAGCAAAATCTGAAAACTGAAAACAGATTGTGTTTCAAAGCTTTTGTTTGTTTGTTTGTTTGTTTTTCTTTCTTTCCTCGCCCATGAGTCGTCTCACGACCCATCAGCTTCACCTGGTGACCCTTTCGAGGGGCCCGACCCCCTAGGTTGTGAACCACTGGACTAAACTACCAAACTGTGTATAAAGTAGTGAAAACCAGCTGGAAGTGCTGCCAACACATTGATGCATCAGTAGTAAAAATCTCAGCAGAGCGAGTACTTTTACTTCTGTTTTTAACTTGAGGAGGATTTTGAAAGGAAGACCTCATTATTTTATGGGTGAATTTTTACATGGGGGGGGTGAAGTTTGTGTTTGTGACCCTCCGCTCTGCTTTCTCCAAAAGCTGGATCCGTCGTTCTGCCGAATTCAGTCCCACATTTTTATTTTGTGCTCTTTTCTTATGTGGTTTTCATTCGACCAAAACCGGATCTGACTCACTTCATAAACCTTCATGTTACACGTAAAGTGAGAGTGAACGGTGGGAAATGGAAAAACGCCAGATGTGTTGGACGTGTGCTAGAAAAAAAAACCCGCCTTTCTCAGTCGACACGTTGTTCGAAGGCGAGAGTCGTTCTCAGGAACGTCGGTGCCGCTGGCATTCACGGGTAACTCGTTATTCACACCTGGGCCTTTCCCGCTGTGACATGTCGGGACGTCGTGCAGGAGAAAGGCCCGGTTGTGTCCCCGCGTCTACCTGCTCAACGCCCAGCACACACCGACCTCCCGACCCCAGGTTTACCGGGTACTTTACTCTGTTCCACAGTTTCTTCTTTCTTCTCAAATCGCCAGCTCACGTTGAGTCCATCCTTCACATCACCAGGACGCGCGCATTCGTTTAGTGAAGTATGCACGACGCAAAAAGTTAAATTCACATCTATTTATTAAAATACAGCCGAGTCTTAAAGACTGAGGTTGCTCACGGAGCTCTGGACCAGACTCTGCATCCCTGACGAGCATACAGCATCCACATCAGTTCACGAAGTCTGAGTGACTATTCTCTCCCTGGTCCAGCAGATATTAGGTTTAAACATAGTAATTAACATTGTCATCTTCTTATTGGCTGAGACCTCCGTCACTCCTCAGGTATGTGCCTCCCTCGTACGGACACTTCACTCTGGACATGATGGACTCTCCCCATTTAACGACTTATCTGTAGAAAAAGACAAGACACTACACAGCACCCAAGGACGGTTTCTCAAACTGTCCTGCCGCCTCCATATAAGGGGTCGTTTGTCACATATAGACAACCATGTGTCTTTGGGTGCATTCCTTGCAGAATAACACCTCTGTTTAGTACCAGCACCTGAGTTTAATAAGCTCCATAAGCTGCTTTCTTTTAGTCTCATAACAAGATAATATATAAAAACACATAAAAAGAACCCTTCACTCACATAAGTCTACGCTGAGGTCGCTTCTTCCGGTCAGCGCGCCAGCCGGCGGTGCGGGGCTAAAAAAAACCGCGCCTCGTCACGTGGCGTTGCGTCGGCGCAAAGCGCGTTGAAGCAGCTGTTTTCTCACCTCTGTCTATTTCCAGGCCATTTGTCACATTTACCCACCGCGGTAAAACTGTTTGGAGTCAAAACTCCAACGCGAAACAAAACGTCTGTTGGATGAGGCCGGAGCCGCCGCACGCAGTTGCCCCCCCCGAGGGGGAAGCCCGAGCAGGTCAAGGAGCTCAGAGACCGGTAAGTCCGGGGGACGCGGTGCAGTACACACGACTGGCTTTTTGTCCGGTAACCAAACCCTGCTCAGAAATGGAAAACCGGAGACTTGAATCCAGGCCAAAGCCTCACATATTAACTGTTGTGAATGAGGCTGGTTTCAACCCCCCCCCTCAAAAAAAAATAGCCACGAGGAAGAAATGTTAGTGGAGACGGGGCAGCGGTGGATTTCCTGGGCACACATCACAATGCGTATCGCCAGCGATGCCTGCACCCTGAAAAAGGGGGGCCACGGAAATTAAGCGAGAGTCCAGAGCGCGGAGCGGCGGGACCTGCAGCACCGCGAGGGAGGGAGCCGCCGTGTCGTCTAGGGCTGGTCCCCGCCCCCCAGCCTTAGGAGTGACAGCCATAATGGGCGGATGGATGGAGATGGAGTCGAACGTCTCCTGAAGTGGCCCCCGGACCGGAACCGATGACGAGCTTGCGGCCCTGCGGCTGCTGGGCCCCGTTGCCTGGTCTTCCGCTTTTGGCCCGACCCCTCAACGGGATGGGAGTAAGAGGGAAACTACAGGTGCAATGTCCTGCGGTGCGTTTGGCTCGCAAACACTGACCGTAATGTAATAGAGGGTCTGTTCTCTAACTCTCCTGGCCCCTGGTAAAGGGGGCCCGTGTAGGGACACCGCTCCGGTGGTTGTCAGGGGCTTCTTTGACCAGAACAGCCCCAAAAACGCAGGCAGGATTAGCCGGTAATAACGTGAGCGGAAAGAGAAACGGCACAAAGGCTGGTTACGGAAAAATCACATTTCTCCAGATTCCGCAGACTGACCGACAAAAAGGGATAACTCGTAATTACATGACGTTACATGACGCACTTATATAATACTGCTAATGCATCAAATGTAAAACAGGTATGTCCAGACAATATATGAGGACGTTTTCATTGTCTCATGCACAATACTTTCTCTCTTTTTTTTTTTTTGTAGGTGTTGAAACCTCCAGAAGAGTCGCTGCAGGTCCTGACAAGTCTGAAGTCAGTTTCCTTAAAAACAAAGGGGGGGCATTAAAAAGTCTGAAATGTTCTCTCTGTCTGTTGTTCTTGGTCTGTTTGTTTTATTTTGTCCATGCATCAGTCAAAAAGTCAAAGATGTTTCATTTACTACTGTATATGACCAAAAAAAACCCCCAAAACATCTTTACATTTGTTTTTAGCTAGAAACCGGCAAACGTTGGACAGTTTTACTCTCAGTTGAGTGGATTTTACTCTCGTTGGTTGACAGGAAACCCTGTGTGGTTTTTTTTGTTGTTTTTGTTTTGTTTGTTTACTTTTCACAGTCAACCCACCGACTGCTCCCCTTTCCGGTCCAGCAGGTGGCGGTATCACGCCCAACCACCGGTTTATCAACCGCCAGTAAATAAATAGAGAAAGAACCCAGGCGATTCGGACAATACCAACAACTCCACAATGTAATGGGAATACGACCGCAGTCTACAGTAGCACGAATTACATTATTAATAGAAATACATTTATACAGAAAGTAGGTTTTTTTTTTAAGGATCTGAATTTATCACATCACATCTCCGCATTAAAGCATGTTAATGTAGTTTTCACCCCCCCTCCCTCCCCTGTTGTTCTCCGGAATGGTTCCTTCCAGTTATGGTCGCACCAGCACCAGCAGCGTGGTGAAGGAGAACCCGGCGGAGACAAAACATCGGCGACAGTTTCCGGATTTAATTTACGGTTATCGGTTATAACGTCTGCCTGTAGTTTGAGGTTTCGCGGATCTTTAACCCCGACCGGTCGGAGAAAACCGTCAGAGATTCCGTTTCAAGATGGTAAGCTGACAGTCCTGCGCCGAGCTAACGTTGCTAGCTAACATCAGTCCCGTGTGCCCGTTAAAAATAAACAGTGCACATGTGGAAAATATGAAGTACATATCTGTTTGTGTTACAGTAAGATCATTATAGTTAGACAGCGTTGTAGCCGTGGTCGAAAGTAAAATTCGCCCCCTTTTCACTCTCGTTTTTCTAACCGGTAGTAAAGGAAGTACTCCAACTTTTCACTAAAGCAAAAATAGAGATACCACAGTGTAGAAGTACGTGTCGCAAGTGAGGTCCCGTAAGTCCTGCAATCAGAATTTTAACTGAAGAAAAGAACAGAACCTATACCTCAAGTACTCACTGTGCAGAATGGACCATTTCAGAATGACACTTATAATATGATACTATGGGATTATAATTATTGATGTATTAACGTGTACATCACTTTAATGTTGCAGCGGGTAAAGGTGAGACTACTTTGAATTACTCGTTACACTGCTTGCTTCAGTCAATAAAGCCTTCTATCGTTTTACAATAATACAATACAGCTTAGTTTTTGATTGCATTTTGTATTTCAGGGCATCTACAGGTCTTGAAAAGCATGAAGTTTAGGCCTTGGAAGCTGTGAAAAAGTCTAGAACTGAATTTACAAAAGTCTTAAATGTTTTCCCTTCCCTCCCGCAGGCGGTGACGTTTAAGTGTTTTTGTGTCGGGAGGCCTCAGGCACCCATAAGCTACAAGTGGGACCGTTGTGACGGTGGGCCTGCGCTGCAGGAGGCCGTTCGGCCCCCTTTTTGTTTCAGTCAAACCCTGTCACCACGGCAGCTACAGCAGCCATGACGATCACCACCTGATAACTGGCAGATGTAGATCCAGATTCTGGAAAAGCTACTTGAAGATGCCCTCTCGAGCTCTGAGAAATCGTTATAGGCATTTTCCCTTCTTTTCTGACATTTCATAGACCAAATGAATATTTGAGAAGATGCGCGGTAGACTGTTGACTGAGTGGCTGCGCTGAAGCAGCTGGAGGTTGCCTGCCTTGCTCAAGGGCACCTCACCGAGAGTAACGACGGAGGGGGTAGATCAAACCGGATACCTCAGCCGCGATCGCCGCTAACCGCTGCTGCGTTTGTCTCCTCCAGCCTCATCGAAAGAAGAAATCGTTCATTGAAAAGAAGAAGGCCGTGACCTTTCACCTCGTCCACAGAAGTCAGAGGGATCCGCTGGCTGCAGATGAGAAAGCACCACAGCACGTCCTCCTGCCTGCCACCAAGGTACAGATTAACTGTGCTGTCTTTTCACTGGAACTGCAACTATTGATCGATTAGACGGAAAATTAACCGGCAACTATTTAATAAGCAGTAGAGCGTTTTAGTCACTTTTCAAGCAAAAAAGCCAAAAATCCATTGGTTCTGGCCTTTTAAATGTGAAGATTTGCTGCTCTTTTTTTCTTTTTTTTTGTCATGTGACGGTAAACTCAATATTTTTGGGTCGAATCAAACGAGCAGTTTGAATTCATCTCCTTGAGCTGTGGGAAATCATAGCAGCCATTTTTCACTGACATTTTCTAGACAACGCAATCGATCAAACGGATCGAGAACAAAATCCGCTAATGAATCAATAATGAATGTGATCGTTAGTTCCAGTCCTGCTTTTTATAAATGTTGCGTTACTCTCTGTTGAAAAGTGTCGTATGTGTTATATTTAGCTTTTTGGCTTGTGAGAATTTAAAGAAAAGCAATGGAAATCCCTGCGACCCCCGGCTCACAGGTGGCACCCTTTGAAGAAGCTTGAGGAGGGTCTTTCTGTTCAGCTTTTCACAATTTAAAGAAAAAAAATCCCTCAAAATAAATCTGAGCAGTTGCTCATAATAACTCAAACAAATGACACAAATGACGTTATGTCCAACCTGATACCTTTTTGATACCTTCCAGGTGGAAGCGGAGAAGAGGCGCCAGGAGCAGAGGGAATTTGGCGTTTTCTTTGACGACGACTACGACTACCTGCAGCACCTGAAGGAGGCGTCGGGCCTGTCTGAGCTGGTGGCAGCCGGACCCCCGGACACCGACAGACGACCTATTCCCCTCCGCGACGAAGATGAGGAAAGTGAGGAGAGGGGTGACAAGGCCTTTCCTGTGAGTCGAGTCCGAGTTCCCATCAGTCATGGAAATGCTGGGAAAGTTGTGTAATTTAAATACCGGTTTCCCGCTATTTTGAAAAAAAGTGATTTTGGAAAACTTGAAAGAAGATTTCTGGCATTTCCGATTCTTATGTTAGGCTTGTTATTTTTGCAAACTTGAGTTACTTCCTCCAAGGAGGGTTTTTTTTTTTTTTTTTGGTCCTGTTTGTTTGCATATTTCAAACAGACTTTAAAGATTTCAGCGCAGTGTGGTGAAAAAGTAGGCAGTGGATTGTGTGGTTGAGGCCATCATGTGGTAATTTATGGAACACCCTTACATTTACACTTTCACTTGCATCAACTTCTGTTCACGTGTTTACTCATAATCCCTGAACTATGAGGAATAGAAGCGAAATAATGGCTTTCCTGGATTCCTCAGTCCAGCAGGTAGAGGTTTGCGGTTTGTCTTACGAAGTGTGATTTTAACAAGATCCCGGAAAGCTTCGCAACTTTCCAATCAGTTCACTTTTTGATGCAGCTGGTCAGAAATTGGCCACTGTTATCACCAGATGTCACTCACGTACCTTTACGCAGTTGTTCATCAAACGAAAAAGCAAGTTAACTTAGGAATGTTGACGTTTCTCTGAAGTTCTGCTCTTTGTATAGAATCATCTATAATCCCTTTGTCTCTGTTTTGCCCGACGAGCAGGCAGCTTGCATCAACCTGCCCTCTTCGGTGTTTGCCTCAGAGTTTGAGGAGGAGGTGGGACTTCTGAACAAAGCTGCTCCTGTCTCAGGTAAACGGCTCCTCATCTTAAAATACCATAAAGCAGTGCAAGAGCTGGTGGGAGCTGCAACAACACTGATGGATTTAAATATTGTGCGGTTCCAGAAGTGGTGCAGTGTACGTGTAATCTTTCAGATTAAGCACCTTAGAAATGAAATACTTTAAGACCTAAGAATGCTGGGAACAAAGTCATCATTACGTATATTGTCTCTCTGTAATTGTGATGTTTTGGATTACACTGTGTTTCACTAAGGTAATTGGTGTGTGACTTTTCAAGATTTAAGAAACTGTTAGGAGCTGAAACGCAGAGACACTTTTCCCCCGATTCAGGATTTATTCTAATCTAAAAATCCGGTTGTGTTATCAGCAGCTCGAAACAGAAAACACCGTTGAAAAGTTCAGCCTGACTTTGTAAGAGTCATAAGAGATCAGGTGCTTTTAAGGCTGATGTACTGATACGTGTTTGGTGATAGTTTAGAACGTTATCCTTTCTCCAGGATACTTCCGGAGCTCCTTTACTCAATTTCATGTAGAAACTGGACATACTTCCGGTGTCATGGCAGCGTTTTACTGTCGCCGTTTTGCTGCGTCGTCTTCCTCACCGCTCTGTTCGTTTTCCGCCAGGACCGCGTCTGGACATGGACCCTGACATCGTGGCCGCTCTCGACGAAGACTTCGACTACGACGACCCCGACAACCTCCTGGATGACGATTTCATCTTCAAAGCAAACAGTGCGAGGGGGGCAGTGGACCTAGAGTAAGAACTGAAATCTGGATGTCGTGATTTTTGAAGCTTGTTTTTTAAAAGCGGTTATTCGAGTTATCTGATGTCGTTCCATGCGGCTGGTGCTGTAGAGAACTGAGCATCATTTCGACTTCTGCACGAAGGCGTCGTCATTTGAGGGATTCTGACATATTTTTGACGTGTCTGGAATTTTTACCATTGTTCCTGCTGCTTACGTTACATGGCCGCAGTAGAAATTCTGACTAATATTCCAGTTAATAGTGTTAATCGGTTTAAGCAACACAAATGATTCATTGTTTATCATCTTTTAGTAGAATCATATTGTACTAGAACAGGCCTGGTAGCTTAGAATAACAACCATATTATCTCTCTTTCTTGAGAGAGAAATCGATTTTCTTTTGCAGGTAAAAGATATATACCGTATAACTGTATAATATGAATTATCACAAAGTTGTACGTGAACATTCAACCCCATCTGAGTAAATTTTAACACTTTTGTTACTCAAAAAAGGGGAACTTTTGGCAGTAATAATGCGATTGTTCCGTCTGCTTGTCTGTTTAACAGGTAATTTTTTTATAGATATTGGCAGATTTTATCATTATTGTGATTTTTAATTTTGTCAATATCTCCCAACAATCTGCTGAAACACAGAAGACACAAAAGGATGAGAAACTTTTCCATATTTTTGATTTGTAAATATTCTATGACATTTAATTCTGATTAGAGCTGCAACGATTAGTCATTTAATAAGAAAATGAATGTGTGTCTAAAAAAAAAAAAATTCCAGACATTTTGGTCATACATGAGAGTGAACGGAAAGTTAAGATTTTGGACTGTTGGTCAGACAATACAAGACATCTGAAGACGTCACCTTGGTCTTTGGGAAATTATAACAGGGGATTTTCTGGCATTTAATAGACAAATGAAGTGATTGAAAAAGAATCACCGAATTAATGGCTAATGAAAATAATTGGTAGTTGCAGCCCTGTTTGTGACTTCCTGTTCATGTGTAACCTGTGACAGAGGGGACCACGATGAAGATGGCGACGATGATGATGATGAGTGGGAGGACACGGACGAGGAAGGCGACTTTGACTCTGAGGGAGGACTTTCGGGCGACGAGCACTCGACAGGGGACGGCCGCGGTCGAGAGTTTCTGTTCATGGACGAGGAGACCAAGAGCCGATTCACCGAGTACTCGCTGACGTCGTCCGTGATGAGGAGGAACGAGCAGCTCAGCCTGCTGGACGACCGCTTCGAAAAGGTGAACTTAGCCCCCCTCTTAACCTTTCTGCTGACTCGGACCGAGTCGCAGTTTATCAGCTACACGCCCCGTCCTCAAATTAACAGAGGGGTCTGCAGGTCTTTAGCTTTAGAAAGTATTGATTCAGGTCCCTCAATCAAAGGCCCTTAGATGGTCTTGAAAAGTCTTGAATCTCATTTACAATCATTAGTTAAACTTTATTTTGTATGAAGTTGCAGGCTGTTGGAACACATCATCATCATCATCATCATCATCATTATTATTATTATTATTATTATTTGTTACTATACAGCTGGGAAGCACTGACCAAGATGGGATGCTGTCAGTAAATTTATGTATTTAATAAATATTACTGTCCTTGTTGTCCCTACTGATTTTCTGTCATTCTTTTACCGGGGTGACAGTAAAAGCACCAGCAGCAGCAGCAGTTGTAGTCCAGGTAGCCGCAGACTAAAGCTACCTACTTTAGTCCAGGTAGCCGCAGGTTTAGTCCAGGTAGCCGCAGACTAAAGCTACCTACTTTAGTCCAGGTAGCCGCAGGTTTAGTCCAGGTAGCCGCAGGTTTAGTCCAGGTGGCCGCAGACTAAAGCTACCTACTTTAGTCCAGGTAGCCGCAGGTTTAATCCAGGTAGCCGCAGAGACAGGTTTAGCCCGGATAGCGCCAGACAGGTAGCCGCAGGTTTAGTCCAGGTGGCCGCAGACTAAAGCTACCTACTTTAGTCCAGGTAGCCGCAGTGTCTGGTATGTCATTGATCATTGTTGTTGACAGTCACTGATCGAGATACTGGCCTGTTTATGTCCTGGCATCACAGCACAGCTCTACGCTTTGATTTGCGTCACAGCCGGTTTGGGAACTCGGTGGTTGTGATGAGCGTGGAATCGTGTGAAATCCCCGTCCACAGCACCAAGTCACCTGTGTATTTGTGAAGGGCCTCGAATCTGTTCACGTTTCAGACTTTGTCAAAAACTTGCACCTGTGTTGTTGTTGTTTTTAGTTTTACGAACAGTTTGATGATGACGAGATCGGCGCTCTGGACAACGCTGAGCTGGAGGGCTTCATCGAACCGGACAGCGCGCGTCTGGACGAAGTCATAAAAGACTACTTCACACAAAAAGAGAGAGAGTGAGTGGCTTTTATTTTTCTTCCCCTTTTAATCTGATTCACTTTTCTTTTTTTTTTCTTTGTGATGGGAAATTTAGTTTAAATATGGAGCAATCTGGTGGATGACATCAGATTGCTCTTTTTTAGTTGGAAGAACATTGCTCAAAATGACCCGGGTGACTAATTTGTGTCCTTTTTGTGGTTCAGGTTCCTGAGGCCTGATGACTTGGGTCCCAAAGAACTTCCTGTTGTCAGGAGGAGGAGGAGGAGGAGGAGGAGGAGGAAGAGGAAGAATTGGAAACCGTCGTTATTGCGGCTCCAGAGGAGAAGTGGGACTGTGAAACCATCATCAGTGAGTTTAATTTCCACTTAATTTCACTTCTCTGTACAGTTGTGTATGTATGAGCGGTAAATGCCACAGGAGGCTTTCCGAGGATGAGTCAAGTTTTCACTTTTCCTTCAGTTTCCTCGTCAGCACTAGAAGCCTCTTAAATGGCTTTTCTTGACCCAGGACATTATTCAGCAGCCTGAACAAACCTGACAGACGCATTAAAGGTGGTTTGTAGGTCTACTCAGTCATTTTTGGAAACATGTTTTGCCTGCTGTCTCTCCAGGAATCAGGTTTATTTAAACACACCGTAGTTGTTAGAGGGCGCTGTGGATGCAGCTGGACGCATCCTGCAGCTGCTGCACAAAGACGAGTGGCTCAAGTTCGTTTTAAAAAAAAAAATAAACAGAACAAACCTTTCCAAAAGCCCTCCCTCCCCATCCCCAATAACACGACAACTCGGTAAAAAGACATTCAACAAACATAAACTTAAATATAAATATGTAATTACAGAGGGGAGAAGACCGAACAGTAAACGTGTCTTTTCTCATCATAGACATGTACACAGTCAAGTCATTCATAAAGTATCTAAAACCAAACTGAAATCTGTTAACTAGAATCTGAATGTCCTTCTGTTTCAGCGCAGTTACACATTTGGCTTGTGACAAACAAGGTTTCCTTACACGTACTGGAAAATCTTTAGGGTATGTACGTGACGAACGTATGTTAGCTTCAGCAGGAACAGCGCGTTTCTGTCCAATCAGGGAACGGGCTCAAGAACCTGTATCTGGAATACCTGGAGCTGACCCCAGAACAGTCAACGAAAAGCTTACGAACTGTAACGAGCAGGACTGTAGGGTCATTGAACAGGGCGACTCTCGCTCTCGACTTTGACCGACAGTATTGACGTCTTCTGTAATGGAACACGGGGAACCACACTATTCGTACTTTAATTTTTATCTGTCAGACTGTACCAGTGTCAGCGTAATCAAACGATTCTCCGATTGCAGATATAAAATTTGAATAATAAAAATGGGCGTTAACCTGTTGGCTGAGACCTTTTAGTGTTTCGCCGGGGCCATAGGTTAAAGTCTTTCCCATGTCAGTGCAGTAAAACTTGTCAATGGTTGACAGGAAAAATCCCCACAAGCAGTTTTGGTCCGAAGTCCCTCCATGTTGGAAAGTCCTATAGTAATAAAGCACCAATTGAAATCCCACAAATGTCTATAAAATATAATGTTTGTGTCTTAATTTGTTGAGTTTTATAAATTAAAAAATATATATATCTATTGCAGTTTCTTTTGGTAGGAAAAACAGTCACGCAGTCTGATAGGTCAACAGCTGCTTTTAATTTTCAAGTTTAAACTTTCAGCTATGAAATTGGTTGTTAATTCCTATTTGACCTGGCACTGAAAAGAATTTAAAGCTCTCTCCCTACAGTATCTCTGATAGACGTGTTGTCCCAGCTCAGATGATGAGAGAAAAATTCAAATAGTTCAGACGCCTCCAACAACTTAATTACATTGTGTACAGTATTTTATTGCGAGAGACAGGTGTAAGTATGTGGTAGAGACACAGACGGTATTACTATATCTGTGTCCTGTAGATATTGTACCTGTTGATCTTATTTTGACTCTGTGCTTCTTTTCTTCTCCAGGCACATATTCCAACATATATAACAGACCCAAAGTGATTGAAGAGCCAACAAAGGTACGAAAAGACCTCCTTCCCCGTATTTTACACACGTAGAAAAAGATACACGCACCAAGACCATGAAACAGGGTGCAGGGGGTTAACTATCCAGCACCCCACAAAAGCTGCCGGGCGGCCACACAGGAAGTTAGTGTCCTGCCACTTGGCGCTGGTGCGACAGGTATATGACGATGTTCACCTGGTGGCGCAAATCACACCATCGCCAGCTGTGACTGTACTGAGGAAGAAACTGTCAAGGCGGCAAAAAAGTACAAGGAAATAGTAAAGACTGTGTATCTGAGATAAGAGGAACCTTCTCCAGCAGAAGGACTCGTGCACGTCACGGCAGATGTAATTGATGTTTTAATAAAAGCAGTGTGTGAAATGACAGTGTGAAAACAGTGTGAAAGGCGTCTCTGGTGGTGATGAACCTACAGAGAATTTGTCAGCTGAATCTGCAGCCCCCCGACGGCTTTGAGGAGCTCTGCAGTGAGTTCCAGCTCGTCGTCTATCTGTCCGGACACAATTTTTTTACGGCTCCGGGTCACTCCCACAGCAGCAGGCAGCTGTTGTCAGAGAAACCGCTGTAAGAAAGGCCACCGTCCAGCACCTGCTCAGCGGCAAACAGCAGACAGACTCAGTCAGAGACCAGCCGGTGAACACGGTGGAGCATTTAGCAGCTGAAGAGCCAGATGTTTCCCTCAGGAGCTGGTGGGGACCAAAACCAGAGCTAAAAGAGAGGGAGTGCTGGACTTGGATTCATCTGGTGGACCACGTGAAGGATCATGTTGCTCTGTAACTGCTGAGAGTAAATAAGCAACTGTTTGCCAACAAGTTCACCATAACAACTTAAAAAGGAGACAATATGTCAGTGTTGTTCTCAACTTGTTTCTGCTGTCCCAAGGTGGAGAAAAAGAATGTTATTGCAGGTTTAAATGTCTTGAGGACAGCAGATGTACCCTCCTGTGTTGATTGCTTTGTGAATGGGTTTACTGAAGTAGAACTGAGATAAACATCAACCAGTGAGGAAGGTGAGAGATGTAAGGGCCGTGGCTGAGCTCTCGCTGAGTTGTGGAGCACAAAGTCAAGACACAGTTGATGAATGTTACTTAACCTGCATTTATAAATTTACACATTTTTTACTAGTCTGTAAAAAAAAAAAAAAGAAAAGCTGTTCCCAAGACCAGCCACTCTTTTACCCCTTCAAGTACAGTTTTGACTCAGACTTCAGTTTTTTTCTTTTCTTTTCTCTTCTGTCCTCAGCCGAAGCCGATCCGCGTGTCCAGCAAGACGGGCATCCCTCTGGACGTCCTCCCCGCCAGAGGCCTGACGGCCAAGCAGGTGGCGCGCATGACGATGATCAACGACTCGGACCTCCCCCGTGTCTCCACCCAGCCCCGAAGTAAGGAGGAGAGCAAAGAGGAGAGGAAGGCAAGGAAGCAGGCCATCAAAGAGGAACGCAAGGTGAGACACACAGACAGGAGGAAGCGGCTGTTCGGAGCGTTACTGATATTGTGTAGTCGCTCAGCTTCAGTCGTTCCTCCGGGAAACCGGTGAGTAGTGAAAGAAAGTGGGATGGATGATAAACGAGAAAGTTCAGTGCTGAATTAAAGTGCAATAGAAAAGAATACACTTTATGTTATAACAAATACATGTGTTACAGTGATCTTCGGGAAAGAACAAGTTTGGCTTAAAGCCCATGAAACCTTGCTTTCAAATATGAAGTTCTTCTCTATAACGTTCAATATTAAATATTAAATATGACTAAATAGGGAGCATTCTAGGGAACATTTGAATAAAAGCATCCTGTTCATCAGGACTGTGTAGGTGTGGTTTGATCAGATTTTAGTGACAGTGACCTGGTAACACGAGCAAACGACCCCCGGGACTCTCATCACATTTTGATACTAGTCTGCTCTTTGCTAACCGAGCCTCGACCTCTTCAAACCAGTGAGGAGGGTGCAGGCATGGAAAAACAGAAGTGCGGAAATGTCTCATGTAGAATGACAAAAACTTTTCCGACGTAGGCAGAACACACGGAGTTCGTGCAGGGTCCCGGAACGCATACGAGCAATCTGAATGACCGATCATCCCGCTGATGTTGTATTTATCCCAGCAGCCAAAAATTCCCATGGAAGGACCAAAATCGACACCGAATGTCTCCTGCTAACGAGTGCTGAGTGTGTATCAAAGCCGGATTTATCTTATTCTTCTGAGCCGTAGCAAACTATTAAAACATCAGTGAGACACGCTGTTCATCACCATGAACACACACACACACACTGTACTTTATTTTGACTCAGTCCATCACACGCAGTTTCGCTGCCCCAAATACTCGCTTGAGCACCGAATGTGGATTAATCCGCCTCCGAAAGTAGTCCCCAACAAATAAACTCTTTTCTTCTCTTTGAGTGATGTTTGATTTAAAAACTCCAGCGAGCAGCTGTTTTAGGAAAATACTGAACCTTTCTTAAAAAAAAATTGAACTTATATATTTGTGAGGTGTTTTAAAGATTCACGTCTTAAAGTAGGAACCAATGGGGTCGGAGCTGAGAGCCACAGAGAGGGAACGGAAGTCAGACGGTACTGAGAGACGGACTTTTCGTGGAGGAATATAGAATAACACCGGCCTTATCCTTTACCAAAGAGAAAAACATTAAGCAGCTCAATAAGATGTTTCAAGTCAGTGATTTTAGTTGGTTTTGTCTTTATCCAAGTGCAAGTTATATCAGAGCCTGGTGATTCTCTGATTCCTCCGCAAACATGTCGATGTCAATCCAAATATATACCAGCTAAAAAGGGCATCATCGCAACGAATCACTTTTTTATCGTAAGAGAAGGTCAAGATACCAACTGACGATTAGGACATGTAAATATCTGTACGATATCAGATGTTAAATTCTGCCTCTGCGTTTGTTCAGGAGAGAAGAGCCGAGAAGAAGGCCAACAAGATGGCGTTCAAGGACGAGAAAGTCCGACAGGAGAAGCAGATGTTGAACCTGAGAACAAACATTCAAGGCCTGAAGCTTTAGTAGCTGACGGCCGGCGCTCTGCCCACACAGACTCTTCACCCGTTAATGGCGTCATCAGCGGACGCGCCGCTCTTCGCTTCAGTGGAGCTGACAGGACGGCAAATCGACCCCCAGACGAGGGAGGACTGACGGGAGGCTCTGGGCTTGCAGACCACAGCAGAGCATCCTCAAATCGCCATGAGATCCAGTTCATTTGACTTGACTTTAAATGGAAGGAGCAAAAGTAACTTTTTCTAAGACGCGGCAGCTCAGGTCATCGTGCCGTGATGTGTTTGAAATCCAGGATTAATAATAATAATAATAATAAAAGGCTGGGTATCGTACTTCAACAGTTTTTCATTACTTGGTGCTACAAACATTTTGGCTTGTACCCAATCATATTGGTAATCGGGGTTACTCACTTATTTCACAATTTGAGACTTTTTTTTTTTTCCTTGTGCGGCTTTTCATGTGAAACCACATTTAAAGGGAAAGATGAGAAAATGAATACCGCCCTCTGGTCTGTAACTTAGTTTTGACTGAAAGCGGGGAAACAGCAGCCCGGGCTCTGTCCTGGGGGGGGGGGGTCCACCTCCAGGCACCTCTGAAGCTCCAATTAACACATTAAATTGTTTTGTTTTCGTCCGTTCAAAAACCGAAAAGGGTGTTTGTCATTTTTATACTTTGAGAGAAATGAGATGAGATTAGAGGTGCTAGTGGGTGGATTTTTTTTTGAACAGATCCAGACTAGCGGTTTCCAGTCTTTGTGCTAAACTAAGCTAAGCTAACCGGCTGCAGGTGGTAGCTTCATATTCAACAGACTGACAGAAGAGTGTCCAACTTTTATGTGTAACATTTTAAAGACAAAAAAACTTTATATTCCTCAAAATCAGGAATTGAAAAAAAAAGATCGTTTTGGTGTCTGTACTAAAACTCACATATCAGATCAGGATTTGTGTTGGAGAATTTTAAGTTATATCCTGCCCCACAAACACATTAGAGTTAGTATCTATATTGTCCACGTCTCTGCATTTTTTGAGAGATTTAATGTTAATCTCATCACTCTGCACTTTCCCCACAGGCGAGCTGATAATCACCTGTCTGACTGGAATTTATCTGAGCGTCAAATTGACATCAGAGCAGAGCAGGAAATCTTTGGCAGAGCAACACTGACATTCATTCCTCTCACGCAAACAAGCAGGTGCAGTGGAGGAAAGGAGATTTTCTGTCCAATGGGAAAACTCGGTTTAAAGTCCATTTTACAACAAAAAAGAATACAAAAGAAGGAATAAAATCAATTTGACTTTGATTTTTAATTCTAAAGGGAAACTGAACAATTATCGTAAAATTACTTTATTGTAATAGGTAACCATCTCTTATGAAATTGAGTTTTATACAACCCCCCCAAAAAATATGCACAGAACCTGAAGTAATGTTCAGAAAAGATCTAATCTCACAATGCAAATAAAAGAATAAAACTCCCACACACTGTAGGAGCAAAGCCGGTTTTGCAGGTTGAGACAACTAATTACGTGTGGCATTGTGTACAACACTGAGAAGTATTTTACGACACCTACAACTTTGCTATACTCACCTAGACCTTGCTATTTAAACTATTTAAGCCTCACTACAATTCACATCTGTGAACTGCACATCCAAAATACCAGAAATCTTAGACGTATAAATAAACCAGGGCAAATAAAACCAAAGTCTACATGATTGGATACCACTTGAAACGTGTGTGTGTGTGCACGCCAGTCATTTGGGTGAACTGTCACCTTAAAAAAAAAAAAAAACAAACAGTAAAGATTTTAGATTAGAATACATGGAGCCCCCCTTCACCTTATGAGCTATATGAACAGCTACACATGCAATTGAAAGTTTCAGCCATTATTAAAAATAAATAGCCGACAAACTCCTGTTCTTCTTTTAAAACTGTTTGAGATTTAAAAAAAATAAAAAAAATCTCCCTCTGGTGTTGTGAAGCAACCATTCCTGGACATTAACCTGCGCTGCTGCGTCCGATTAAAAACGCCACGGGAGCTCAGGTCAACTGAAGCCGGTGTCGTCTTTCCAAAATGTCTGTGTGGGCAGGGCCTACCGGAATCCATCTAATCCCGTTTGCGTCGTAACTCTGAGGAGGTTGCGAATGACCTTAGAAACGTTCTTTAGTCCCAAACCAAGGCCTCTGACGGTTCTTTTACCTCTTGGTGTAAACCTCGACCATGTCTCCATCACCTATGTCCGCTTGCAGAATGTGCGGGCGGTCATAGTTTGACACGGGTTCCGTTTCCTCTTCCGCCTCATCCATCGAAACACACTCTGTTTTCAAAGAGTCGTCTGCAGAGTCGTCATCTGTCCCGTGTCCCTCGGACATCAACCCCACAGCTTTCAGCCTCTGGCTGCTTTCCTCCGAAAGTCCTCCTGTCGCGTAGAGGGATTTGGTGAGATGCTGCAAGACCGAGCAGAGGCCGCTGTCCTGGAGGTTCTCTGTGGAGCCGTTCGCCTTTATCAGTCGGACAACACTGATCGGTGTGGTGGCCACAGTATTATACCTCAAGTGCCGTTCACCATGGTTTGACAGCTCTAAGTCCTTGGTGACAAGAAGACAGAGACAGACAACATGTGTCACAAAGATGAAAAACAACATAATTACTAGTGTTTTGGGGGTTTCCCCCCCCCCAATATGACAACTTACCAGAGCTTTGGGTGGACTTTGTAGCTTCATTGTCCAGGCCCTCACCTTACAGATGGCAGCTGTTATCAAACAGATTACGAGGATAACAACACACAGCAGTATAGTAAGCGTCACCTCTGCGTTGCCCTCTGAAATTTAAGAAAAAAAAAAATTAGCTTCATTGAAAATTTTCTTACTTAACGTAAGTTTTATTTTTAAGGATATGGTCACCATTTTTCAAATCTGTCTGAAAACGACAGTCTGACGACCATATGTATGTTGGATCAGTTTTTGCTTGCTGTAATCAGTCCTCCTGTTCATCCCGGCCACTAAGAGATGCACTTCCAATGTACGAGGTGGGGCACGAAATCAACAAGTCTTTGTTTTCTGTGCAAAAATACATCCCAAAACAAGTTTATCTGAACCCAAAATGAGGCGGGAGAGGTCGGAGGTGGACAATCAATTCCCTCTTCGAGTGACTAACCCTCAACTGCAGCTCAGCGAGGGAACTGTCAGAAACACAAAGGGCGGATTCTGAACTGCTAACTTTGGAAGACGTTCAGTTGATTTGCCGAACTCAGACCGAAGCCTCATGTCAGCTTCCTATAAAAAATCCGGGCATTTTACCAGCATTAGAACTGGATCCAAAGTGGAATTGGCTCCGCGCCCAACGAATCCCTCATTGAATCGTTTCGTTCACAAGCTCCGTTTAGTCTCTCTCGCCTCCTTCTCTGACACCGCAGGCATCAGCAAAGAAAAACAAGACCGATCATGTAAACAAGGGTCTGATCACTCAGCGACGTACCAACAGAACAACTGCAAATCGTCCGACATGTCGAGCTAAGATCTCGTGTTATTTTTGAGGACTTGAGAAGGACGAGTGCTTGGCCTCAGCTTCCCGTTGGTGATACGCTGCACTCTGTGACCCGGCGGATTCTGTGACCTGTGGAGGCGCAACAACAAGTTCGCCCTCAGGTAACGTTGAGTGCATCGTGCAAAACATCAGCAGTTTAATTTGGTTGATAGTCGGTGAAATATAAAGTAGAATTAATATTATGTGCACTGTTGCTTTTACTTTGTTCCTGCAGTGAGGAGCAAAAGGGAAAAATGAGTCAGGACGGGTATAATGATCGTCACAAAGCGGTGACAGCCCTACAACCCCTCAACACAGCAGAATGTCCATGGTTTAGATTTGATGGGGCGTTACTGTCGTCTCTATTAGTGTCAGTGTCGTACTTGTCTGGTCCATAAATCACAATTAAAACTAGACCGGCACCGAGAACAGCGCATACCTCCGTCGAGGCGAAAAATGCCCTCTCTCGCAATGTTAAGGAAATTAATAAAGTCCTGGATCCGCTCCAAAATGTAATGGGTTCTTCCCTGGCCCAACCCCCACTCGGTGGAGGGATCAGTGTGCAGTAGCTGTTGCTTAATCCTTCCGACAAGCAAACTGACAAGCAGACACAGGTCCTTGGCAGAGGTACCCAGTGACAGTTCTCTGTAGGTTCATCGCCATCGTCTACTCTGAGAGTCATGCCAAACTCATTGTTGGCGTGGCTGCGTTTTGTTACAACAAACCAGAAGGTCGAGTGTAAACGCTGCAACCTCAACAACCAACATCGTCTAAAAACTGCAGTCTGACTTTGTCTGCGTTAGGAAGCTCTGTCAATGTTCCGTGTTTAACGCCTGAGGCTTTGAGTGTATTTTCCTCAATAGGTCTTGTGCTGGGATCACCAGTTGACATAGTTCTGTTTTCAGAGATCGTACGAATATGGGTAGTAGCACGCCGGTCGGCGCTGAGTCTGTTGTTATCAGTATAAAATAATTAGATTAAAACTATTTAATATGCTGCAAATACTAGCTATTATTTATCATTAATTCAGGCTAATAAGGCTACCAGGTAGAGAGCACTCAGTATCCCGTGGCCGATTTAGTTCATCTTGTGATGACAAGCATACCCCCCCCCCGCGACCAGTCGATTGGTTGACGAGTAGCTACGATCTCAGTTGACCAAGCCTCTCTTGTGTTCACTATAGCCCTACAGTAGACACATTTTTGACGCGGCATGCAGGATATGATTAAACCTTCCCAGACTTGCCCTCTGATTTGCTGAGGCAGATGAGGCCCGTCTCTCTGAACACCACTCTGTCGGCGCTCTTCTCACCACCCAACCATCCTTTCAGCGTGACGCACTCCTCCACGCCCTCAGGGAACGAGATGACTTCCTTGCAAATGATCTGTTCCGAGCTGCAAACTGACTCAAAATGTCTCTGAAAGTCACAGAACACAGATAATTAATATCTTATTTTCATATTATCATAATAATGAAACAAGCATTTGACCTCCAATGTGTTGTATTAATATACTGCGCATATTCAGTCTCCCCAGAGGATGAAAATAGGGTTGAAAGGATTTGCTGATTGATTGATTAGTTCATGGACAGAGAATTTATTTGCTGGTTGGAGTTTCAGGATATACTGCTTGCCTCTGTTTGATATAATTGAAAACTGAAAATCTCCAAGTATTTGACTGTTACACTGACAAGAAAAAAAAAGCGATTCCGTCACGTCCCCTTCCTTTTACTTCAGAATCAAAACGATAATCAAAAAATGAGCACCATCCTCAGGGAAACTCTGGGAGCTGGAGGAAATATTACACCACCACGGTGGATTTGAAACAAAGCCATTAAGATGTGATTGAAGTGTAGCAAAGCATCCCAGGGGAGGAAACTCAGCATTTGGTGACGTCCATGGCTTCCAGACCTCAGGCAGTCGTTGGCTGCAAAGGATTTTCATCCAAATACTAAAAATAATCCTAATTCCTAAACGGTTGAAAACCCCTTGAATTAAAGTTGAAAGTCTACACTTCAATCCCATCTTGACGGCGTGGTTTCAAATCCATCGTGGTGGCGCGCAGAGGCAAATCACGAAAATTGTGTCACTGTCCAAATACTCATGTACCTGACTTTGTTTTGGGGGCTTACGTAGGGCTTTGGACTTGTGGCCTTTCCACTGTGTGTCAGTCTGCATAACAGCACCATCCTCCAAATGCAGTTTTAAGAATATCCGGTTTGAGCTCTCCGTCATCCCGTACTTAAATCTGAGTTCAATTAAGAACTGAATCATAAAATCTCAATCTTGAAATTTATGGAACTTACGTCATCCGAAGAGACGTTGAATTCAAAGAAGACTTTGTGCAACTTGTTGGCCTGTTTCAGTTCTTTGTAGAAGTGGAGGGGATTCTGGAAACTGACTGTTGTCCCCGAGTCCTCTGAGGTCAGTTTCGCGGGGGGGAAATCCAAAGCACCTGTAAAGAGCAGTTTAGATTTGATTCTCTGCAGGAGAAACTACGCAACGAAATTTCATAACTCCAACATCTTCCTCTGACCTGCGTCACGCTCCAGGAAGTGACGTGATCTGTTGTGAAATAAACACATTTCTATCTCTACCTATTACTTACATTTTATATGAGCCGTCTTCAAGTTATTAAAGGTGAGGGATTTGGACTGTACTGGTAGGGACTTGGTGCTTCCCTGTATGGCTGTTACATTGACGTAATGGAAGCCCATGTAGTGCTCTTCGGTTTTCCAGACAAAATGGCTCAGATCATACCGGTGGTCCGCGGTTTCATTCTCATAAGGCCTTGAATAAAAGCAAGGAGACGGCAGATTAATCCCACGAGTAACATCACGCTAACGCAGACAGAAAGCAGCACGTGTGTCAGTCAATCCAAAAAATAAAATCCACGGGGTTCAGCCGAAGAGCTCTTGCTTAGTTCAATCGGCAACCAAAAGGTTATTCAACGATATCATATATACACTCACCTGTCAGTTTATTAGGTACTGTCAGCTAAAACTAACGCAGTCTAACACAACGGTCCTGTAATAAATCCTCCTCTGTGAAGGTTGTAATGTTCAGGTTTCGTTGAAACTGCGTTAAAGAGGGATGATTCAACTGTGCGATCGTTTCGGGGGATGTAGTTTGTGGAGCCGCTGAGCTGCGCTGCATCATACGAAGAGGCGTTTCTGTTGTCCAGCCTACCCTCAATCGATTTGAATGGGGTGGACAAAATAATGGGCACACCTGTCGACGTGCAGTTCGGCAGCACCATAGACTACGTCCTACACAACCGTCACACAGTGGAGTCGACACTTCTTTAACATAGTTTCAACAAAAACTGACCACTGAAACCTTCATGATTGAGGATCTATCACGGGACTGTTGTATCAGACTGAAATAGTTTAGCAAGGTGTTCCTAATAAACTGATAACTGAGCATCTGCGTGTGTGTGAGTATATCTATCTACCTACCTACCTACCTACCTACCTACCTATAGATAGATAGATAGATAGATATATTTTTATAGATATAGATATCTATAAAAAATATATATATCTCTATCTATATATATATTTTTTATATCTATATAGATATGGATAGATCGATCTATAGATATCTATATAGATATATCTATATATATCTATATAGCTATATAGATATATATCTATATAATAGTGATAAATCCTAACATTTTTTTCAGCTTAAAAATGTTTTGATAAATCGTAATTTTTATTGATATGTAGCTAAAACAGTCCACGATCATAATTACTGCCTAATAATTATGTAGAAATAGCCCCCCCCAAATAATAATAATAACAAATAATAATAATAATAATAAATAATAACTAAAAAATATGAATTATGAATTTCATATCATGTAGTAGAATATCAGTTGAGTGTTACCCAGCAGATGATCCGATACGAACGCTGAAGTAGGTTGGCGGTTGCTGTTTGCTGTATTCCCAGCTGACTGTGGTTTTGAGATTTTGGCAGCTCAAAGTCACGTTGGTTGGAGGCGGAACTGTAGGAGAGGAGACGAGACCCCTGAGTGAACGCTGGTTCGGTACTCTGTGTACACAACGGTAGCTGCGGGGCATTTGTGCACCTTAATACAAAAACCTAAAACGGAGAGATGCAACACAGGTCCCCAGCCAGACTCGAATGACATACGTGTGAGGTTACACATATACAATCGTGCTCCCCAGCGGATGAACCCCTTCAGTTTTGGACGCTCAAATCAACTTGGCTCTGGTTCCAAAACCGCACCGGCCCAAAATGTCGGGTTTGCAAATAAGAGTTTATTAGTTGGCAGTTTATTAAGAACTTCCTGACTAAAAACTAATCCTGTCTGATGCAACTGTCCTGCAATAAATCCTCCTCTGTGAAGGTTGTAATGTTCAGGTTTCGTTGAAACTGCGTTAAGAGGATGATTCAACTGTGCGATCGTTTCGGGGGATGTAGTTTGTGGAGCCGCTGAGCTGCGCTGCATCATACGAAGAGGCGTTTCTGTTGTCCAGCCTACCCTCATTCGATTTGAATGGAGTGGACAAAATAATGGGCACACCTGTCGACGTGCAGTTCGGCAGCACCATAGACTACGTCCTACACAACCGTCACACAGTGGAGTCGACACTTCTTTAACATAGTTTCAACAAAAACTGACCACTGAAACCTTCATGATTGAGGATCTATCACGGGACTGTTGTATCAGACTGAAATAGTTTAGCAAGGTGTTCCTAATAAACTGATAACTGAGCATCTGCGTGTGTGTGAGTATATCTATCTACCTACCTACCTACCTACCTACCTACCTATAGATAGACAGATAGATAGATATATTTTTATAGATATAGATATCTATAAAAAAAATATATATATCTCTATATATATATTTTTATATCTATATAGATATGGATAGATCGATCTATATATATCTATATATCTATATCTATATATATCTATATATCTATATCTATATAGATATATAGATATATATCTATATAATAGTGATAAATCCTAACATTTTTTTCAGCTTAAAAATGTTTTGATAAATCGTAATTTTTATTGATATGTAGCTAAAACAGTCCACGATCATAATTACTGCCTAATAATTATGTAGAAATAGCCCCCCCCAAAAAAAACCAATACACATTTTACATAACTTATAGGCAAAAACTAAAATGCAACTAAAATCTAGATAAATAAATAATAATAACAAATAAAAATAATAATAACAAATAATAACTAAAAAATATGAATTATGAATTTCATGTCATGTAGTAGAATATCAGTTGAGTGTTACCCAGCAGATGATCCGATACGAACGCTGAAGTAGGTTGGCGGTTGCTGTTTGCTGTATTCCCAGCTGACTGTGGTTTTGAGATTTTGGCAGCTCAAAGTCACGTTGGTTGGAGGCGGAACTGTAGGAGAGGAGACGAGACCCCTGAGTGAACGCTGGTTCGGTACTCTGTGTACACAACGGTAGCTGTGGGGCATTTGTGCACCTTAATACAAAAACCTAAAACGGAGAGATGCAACACAGGGGTCCCCAGCCAGACTCGAATGACATACGTGTGAGGTTACACATATACAATCGTGCTCCCCAGCGGATGGACCCCTTCAGTTTTGGACGCTCAAATCAACTTGGCTCTGGTTCCAAAACCGCACCGGCCCAAAATGTCGGGTTTGCAAATAAGAGTTTATTAGTTGGCAGTTTATTAAGAACTTCCTGACTAAAAACTAATCCTGTCTGATGCAACTGTCCTGCAATAAATCCTCCTTCATGAAGGTTCCAGTGTCCGGTTTTCCGTCGAAACTGTTTACGAGACTTAGCCGCGGTTTAACTCTGCGATCGCTTTTGTTTTGTTTCGTTGCACGGACCGGGTTTCTACTGCCCCGTCCAGCTCATTTATTTCGCCGAGGATAGGCTAGCAAAGTCGCCATCGGTTAAACCACCGCAAACCAACTGTCGCGTGGTGAACCCCGGAGCCTTCAGGTTCAGCTGGGTTAAACTCCTAAAAACAAAAGGGGGCCTCTAAGGACATCTCAGTCCCACTGAGTTAAATAAACTTTCAATTATTTTAGATCAAGTGGCAACGATTTTTGAAAACCGATAAGTCCGTTTTCAGCAGATGCTCGACGGTTCCAGCTTCGCACAAATGAATATTAGCTAGTTTTCCAGTTTCCTGTTGATCAGGAAAAAAAAAAAACAACAACACAATGAGGAATATGTTAACTTGACCCTTTCACCATTCTGTGGCATTTTACAGACTCAATAAACGATCGATTATTAAAGACAATAACTGTCAGGTGTATCGATAAATGGAAAAAACCTTACAGTTCTCCTGGGGCGGAATAATATGACGTTTGCTGTGTGTTAATCGCTTGATACACAGAAAAATAAAAAGAAATAGAGCGGTTTGAGAAAAAAAAAACCCAAATTTAAAACCGACGGCCACGTTTTAAACTAAAACACGTTCAGGCGCTCGGCCAGGCCGGTATGTTCAGCCGCCCTGCGGTTGCTCTCCAGCATTCCTCCGGAGCCTCGCACCAGACCCGCGCGTACGAGCGTAATGTATCCAGACGTTTTCGATTCGCAAATAGTGCGATATTGATCTGGACGGGGGCTGAGGTCAGGGGCTCCGTGCGGGCCGGTCGAGACCCCCTTTCTTTGTGGACCTGGCACTGACTACCACTGAAAGCCCCCTCCCCCCATTGGAACCATGCACGTCCACATACTTTTGACAGTGTGGCGCACAGGTGTGTCCGCCGCATGTTTGTTTTCCACGGTCTGATGAAAAGGTGAGCAACACCATCGTGGGCGGGCGTTGCGTCGCCCGCCGCGCCGCCGCTCACACACACACTCTTCCGAGGGCGACACAGAACCGGGGAACCGGTGGCCTCGCCCTCGACCTTTGCCCCCCCCGCCCCTCCCCGGTCTGGGAGTGCCAGGGTTGATTTCCAGAGCGTAACGTGCCGCATGTCACGCTGGAACAGAAACTGTTGGCTCAGTAAGGTTTTCTTTTGCCTGCCCCCCCCCCCCCAACACGTAGTATCATCCGCTCAGGAGTCCGAGCGCAGAGGAACCGCGTTACGCTCACTTCTGTCCGGAGGGAGGACGGGAAAACCCAGAACCTCCCCCGCGTCATTCTGAAACCTCGACGCTGGTCACAAATGAGTCAGCTGCGCCCAAAGTGCGCCTCGCGGACACGGAAGCGGCTGCTGCTTCTGGCTGGATATTTAAAAACCAAAAGAACCAAAAAAACCAAAAGCGTGACAGACGCGGTCTGCACCGTGCCCCCCCCCTGCCCCCCCGATGTCTCAAGAGCGTCGCGGTATCGCGCAGGTTCCCTGGAAGTTGAATGAAGATAAGCATCTTCTGGAGAAAACATGAGCCGGGTGTGTGCTGTGAATTTCCCGGCGCCGACCTCGTCGAGGTCACCGAAAGTCGACCGGGAAATGAACGAGCGAACGAACCGACCCAGCAGATTCTGACACCGGGGACAGTTCGACTAGAGAAGTTTGGAAAATTCATCTGCTGTCGATTAACCGTTTGATCAAATCGACTGATTTCTGCAGCATCGCGAGAAAGAAAGAAAAAAAAAAGACTTTCTGACTATTTCTCACTTACGATGCACAACTTTCTTTTTCTTTCAAATAAAAACCCAAACTTTACTCAGCGGTGAACAGTAAAACGCGCGGGTGTCGACGTGAATTTTCCTCGTTTCTTTCCAATTTTACTTCTTTTTAGCAATGATTTTAATAACGGGTGTAGAATCCAAGCACGAAACGGACCCAGCATTTTCTTTTCCAGATCCTCTTGAGTTGAGATTCTTATTCTTTTTTAATTTCATCTCATTAGAAAGCAGACTGTGTTATTCTACAACGTTATTCTTCCCGATGCTCCACGTAAACTTTGCTGAGAACCGCTTCGAAGTCGTTTCAGACCGCGAGCCGAAAGCGCGGTGCCGCGGGCGAACCTACTCACCGGCCGCGGCCGAAACTCCGCTGGTCAGAAGGAGGAGCGCCGTGAACGCGCCGTCCAGCGGCATGGCTCGGGCCCCTCGCGCCGTCCGCTCGCCGGCTCCCCCCTCAGCGCCGAGCGGCCAGCTTTAAAACGGACGCGGGACACCGGGCTTGTCGCAACGACGCCGGGACGTTTCACAGCGGCGAGGCTCCCGGTTTCCTTCTGGTCACTTTCTCGGAGAAAAACAAAAGCCGAAAGCTCAGCCCCAGGCACGTGGGGGCACCGAGGGCGGAGACACGCCGGTCAAATGAAGCGGCCGGTCTGGAAACACACCTGGGTGACGTCGGCGGCGGAAACCGGGCCGTGATTTGCTTGGTTTGTTGCTTTTCAAAATAAAGGCTTTAGAAGGTCTTAGAGGTAAAAAAAAAAAAAAAAAACAACAACAACAGAAAAATCGCTGGAGAGGAAAAAGCTAGAGGTGGATAAATAAACAAGCAGACAAATACACGGGGAGGCTAAATGGAGTGTAACAGGGAAACAAGCTGGAGACATCGAAACAGATAAAGTCTAATAAATGCAAGAAAGTCAGAAAAAAAACAACTAAAAAAGCCTCAATACCTTTACAGATGGATGGATGGATAGATGGGTAGAGAGATGGATAGATTGACAGATGCATGGATAGATGATAGATTTTAGATAGAGAGAGACGGATAGAGCGATAGATGGATAGATGGATAGATGGATGGATAGATAGAGACTGATAGATGATAGATGGACAGATGATAGATGGATAGACAGATAAATGAGAGATAGATGGATGGACAGACAGATAGAGAGATGGATAGATAGAGAGATAGATGATAGAGAGATAGACTGATTTTCATAAGGAAAGCTGGTCTTCGTCGCCACCTACAGTTCACACCCTGACAGGACACTTCCATTGTTTTGACAGCTGCAGCACAAACCCTGCCTACACGTTATTTTAATGTTGTTATGTTTTGCCCTGTGTTTTTTCTTACATCTCGTTTTATTGTCTTCTTTATGTCGTTTGCGAAGCACTTTGCTGTTGAGAGGCGATAAACAAGTAAACTTGTCTTTCCTCGTCCAAAATGACCACAGGATACAGTATCGGTTTCAACGGCTGAAGTCTCTTGTCCCGTCTTAACAATAATTTTTATGTATTTTAGGAAAATGTCCAACGACTGTTTTGATGTTTTTCCTGAGGGAATCTAGTTTGTGCGAGTGGACATCGCTCTTCTCCTCGTCTCTGTCTCTGACTCAGTAAAAGACTGCAGCTGTAATCCCGTAAGAGGCTTTGCTTTTCACTCCGCTGAAGTTGGATGCCGTCGGCACGGTGCGATAAACACGCTTTGTCACAGCAGCCCGGGGCTAAGACGACAACAACTGGGCGGCAGACACGGAGCACGAAGCGAGACTGTCCTTTCAGATTTCTCTGATCTCGCAGCAAAGGAGAGTCATTTATTTAGTTTCACCCCAGTCCTGCTTGAATCGGTGAAGAAATCAGCGACGTGGGCGGGAATCCGGGGCCTGGGACCAAGTAGGGTTCCTGTTTATTTCTCCCTAAACAATGCAACCCATAACAGAAAATAAATGAAGTCAGATTTTCATGAGCCGTGGATTCACTACCTCGGTATTTCTAAAATCCTTACAAAACATCTGTGCCGCATTCCGGGGGTCTTGTCAGCAGAACCACGGCAGAATGATTTCCGCTCAAAACGTCTCAGACGACTCCATTTAGAATAACCGTGCAAGGAACAAAGTGGTGAATACATCCGACAGTCAACAGAAAAAGCAAAGACGAGATTCTTTACCCTCCCGTTAATCATCTCATGACCCCCCACGGATTTATCTTGTGACCCTTTGGAGGGCCCCGACCCTTAGGTTGGGACACACCGGACTTATTTACCTAAATACAGATAATACGCCCAGATAATACACGAGTAAACTTTTGAATGCAGGAAGTTTACTTGTACTGTAGTATTTTTACATTGTTGTGGCGCAGTAAATGATATCAATACTTCGTCAGGCGCCGCTGAAGTTTAAGTTGTACCAGCTGGTGGACACACGGAGGAAAAAACATGTGTTGTCAGTCAAGGGCCGCGGGATTACTCAGGCAACCATCAGTGGTGTCACGACAGGTCGGACTCTACCCATGATCCTCCTCTCCACCTCTGTGTACTCGGACCCGGTCCTCATATTTCTGCCCACTCAGCTCGCCACGTGAGGAGTAATTACAGCGGCGGTCTGCACGCCCGGGGCCAGTAATCCTGCGGGGACAAATCCTGCGGGGACAAACACCCCCCCCAGGCACCGAGAATCCCGCTGGGTCGATTCCAGACAGATGTTCGACCCGACAGCTGGAGGGTGGGCGAGTTAGTGTGCGTCTTTGATCGGCGCTGGCATCGGCATCGTCATGAACGACATCTGGACCGGCGCTCAAGAATAGGTGACGAAAGTGACCAAGTACATTTTCTCGAGCATGCTGAGACACGGTTAGGGACAAAAGTACTTGGACAGTGACAATTTGTGCTATTCTGCCTCCGTACACCACCACAATGGATCTGAAACGAAAACCACCAGGATGTGACTGAAGTGTAGACTTTCAGCTTTAATTCAAGGGGTTTAACAAAAATATCACATTAACCCTTTAGGACTTACAGCCATTTTTATACATAGTCCTTCATTTTCAGAGGCTCAAAAGTGATCGGGCAAACCAACATAATTATAAACAAGAGGATTATTTTTAATAATCCTTACGCTTATAAAGACATGGACTGCCTGAAGTCTGGAACCCATGGACGTCACCAAATGCTGAGTGTCCTCCCTTGAGATGCTTTGCCAGGCTGTTGCTGCTCGTCCGTGGGTCTTTCTGCCCTCAGTTGTGTCTTCGGGAAGTGAAAAACATGCTCAGTTGGGTTGAGGTCTGCCTTGAGAAGCTCTCTTTGATCAGTGCAGCGGACGGCAACATCAAGCTCACTCGGGAGGATGTCAGAGGACGTAGTCTGTCCTTCTTGGACTGGGTGGTGCACATTGCAGATGACAGACGCCTCAACATTGAAGTGTACACAAAAACCACAGACCCACAGGTCAGCATTTACCCTTTGATTCTCATCACCCACTGGAACAAAAGCTGGGGAGCGCTTAAAACGTGTGGTTACCCAAACCGGGCCTTCGTCAGAACCACAAAAAGATACAGGACGGACAGAGAAGAAATCAACAAATACCGGAACAACATTGTCGTGGACTCGGGACTCAGCGGTCCACCTACATCTGCAGGACATGGGACACTCATTTGAGGACAGAACAACTGTACACATTTTGGCCAGAGAAGACCGATGGTTTGAAGGAGGCGTGAAAGAAAACCATTTACTTCAAACTGGAACGACCATCATTAAACAGAGCAGGTGGTCTACGACACCACCTGTCACCCTCTCACAATGCAGTCTTGAGATGCAGTATTGGCTCATGTGACCTTAATGACCCACAGGAGGGCCAGGTGGGTCAACGGCTCACATGTGACCTCTCAAGGTGTTAACGACCCTACGAGAGGTCAAACGCCTGGACTCCCCACCAGTCGATTAGAACTGAAGACCAGGCTACGCTTCTCCAGTCTTCAGCTGCCCAGTGTCGGCGAGTCTGTGCCCACTGCAGCCGCAGATTGTCGACAGGACTGGAAGCCGCCGTTGTTTTTGTCGTTAGCCCGTCCAGCTCAAGGTTCAACGTGTTGTGCTTTCTGAGATGCTTCCCTGCTCACCACAGTCGTCAAGAGTGGTCACCTGAGTTACCGCAGCCTTTCTGTCAGCTCCCGCCAGTCTGGCCGTTCTCCTCTGACCTCTCCCATCAACAAGGTGTTTCCATCCACAGAGCCGCAGCTCATTGGATGTCCCTTGTTTTTCACACAATCCGGATTAAAAAACTCTAGAGACCGTTGTGTGTGAAAATCCCCGGAGATCAGCAGTTTCAGAAACACTCAGACCAGCCCGTCTGGCACCAACAGTCCTGCCACGGTCACATTTTCTCCCCAGTCTGACGTTTGGTGTGAACATTAACTGAAGCTCCTGACCTGTATCTGCAGCATTTGATGCACTGATGCCACGTGATTGGCTGATTGAATATCTAGATGACTAACCAGGTGTACAGGTGTTCCTAATAAAGTGCTCAGTGAGTGTATGAGGCCGGGGTACTTCAGTGGTTGTACTTTGGTACTTTCACTACAGTCTGTACGAGCAAATAACTGCCAGTCCCAAATAAAGGCTTGGAAGAAAATGTTAAAATAATAATAATAATAAAACAAAAAACGTGAATAACCAGTTGTTCATCTAGTTTATCAATGTGCAAATGGCCAAAAATTGTGGACATCCAAACAAGACAAGACAAGGTGACAAGAGAGGACAAGAAAGGATAAAGGATGAGACTTAATCGATCCCCGGGGGGAGAAGAAACAGGCCGAGTAAGTAGACAGAGCAAGCAGAGGAATAAAATAACATAAAAAATGTGGAAAACTACGTATAAATCAAAATCAAACTGCTGCTACAACAGCCTCCATCGTTCTGGGTTCAGTCTTTCCACCAGATTT
The DNA here is from genome assembly GCF_016859285.1 of Xiphias gladius. NCBI lineage: Eukaryota > Metazoa > Chordata > Actinopteri > Istiophoriformes > Xiphiidae > Xiphias > Xiphias gladius. Next base: position 4,368,959 of record NC_053414.1, on the reverse strand, counting down.
TGGGGACTGGCTGCAGGGATTAGCTCCCATTCAGACACAGGAGCATTAGTCAGGTCTAGACCTGATGCTGGGTGCTACCCTTCCCCGTGTCAGGCCTCCCCCGGGTTCCCTTGGCCTCCGACCTCTCCGGTGAAAAGAGCTTGTCTGCATTTTGTGTCTGAGCTGATTGCCTCTATGATATATAAGTCAAACATGAAGCAACAGTGACGTTTTTACTTTACCACGACAGCGGTGATCACTAGACTAGACCGCAGGCCAGTGGCCAAAGTGCTCGACCCAGACAGGCTGAGAACTGCCGCCGCCGATCATGACGACGGCGCCTGCGATGGCGAGGGAGGGACTTTATCTTTGACCTCAGCGTGATCGAGTGTAACACGGTTGGTGTTTGCGATTACTCAGGCAGAAAACTGTTCCTACGCCAGTGATAATCCATTTGACCAGTTATTCCATCTGCGGGAGTAAAGCAGGGGAGCTCAGATTAACCTTGATTGATTAAAAAGAAAAAAAGAGGGAAAAAAATCCCTTTTTAATTCAGAAAAAAGTGGAATCGAAAGGTGAATCGAAAAGAGATGTCGACGTAAATGGGAATGCATTGTTCAGTTCCGCACCAGGCATCAAGACCCCATGGTTCAGAGGAAACTTCAGATATACACACCATCGATTCAAAGGTGAAGGCGTTCACAGTTGTGCACGTGGGACTAGTTGACCTGCCAAGGTCACGGTTCACTGTAACACTGAGACGCTCCCACGTTGTTCTTCTTCTGAAAAGCACAGATTTCAGTTTCTTCTCAGATCTGAGGTTTTGTTCGGCTGCATGTTTCTGATTTAAATATCCATTCTGAACAGGTCACCCTTATGAAATCTGCTCAACGCCGTAGATGTTAAAAAACAGGATGCTGACGCAAAAGTATACATGAAATACAGGTCACCATTCAGGTGCATCACCCAAAACGCAGCCTAACTCAGTGTAAAATGTACGTTTTATCCAGCCACAGCCAGCTTTTGTGAGAGTTTTTCGAATTTTTTAAAGTTAGGTTTTAAACTCTTAACTCTTTGCTGTTCAGACATCTCTTTTTATATCATTTCAGAAACACGCGGGGGTTACGTCGGTTTTTCTGCAATCAATTGCCCGATTGTACCGGATTACCAGTCCTTCTGTTGGCCCGTGGAGAGCTGAGGCATGATCCCTCACTGGCTTCCCACCCACAGACCGGTGCTGGCCCAAAATGAACAAACATCTAATCTTTTCTTACAGGGATTTCGTTGTGACTTCGATATGAATGGAGTTTACACCGGTACGTACTGCCTCCGTGACATTGGCTCACACTCTTAAGTCCGGCACCAACGAAGGCTTCCACCTTCTCCCGCCTGCTCGCCTTCCATACGTCACCAAACCAACTGCCGGTCACGGGAAATGAAAGCATTGCCATGTTAAATAGTGTCACAAACTCACCTGAGTACGGTGTGACAACGTGTAGCTTTAAGCAGTGCAGGTAGGGCTGACTGCGGCTGTGCGCGCTCGCCGCTGAGACCGTTCGGTGACGCACAACCCGTACGAACCCGAACTCTGGACTCAGCTCAACTCAGCTCTACTCAGCCGAAGCCGATACCAGCTCTGGTACGTACTCGCTGCCCGCAGCAAGCCCAGTACATGCCGTACTGCCGCCCGTACGCCGAATCATGCTGAAGAGGGCGCTTGGGAGCTCCGGGCCTCGCGGGAGTCGTTCACGCTCCAGAGCCGGACAGTAGACTCAGCGCCTTTTAGCCCGTTAGCCTGTGGATATTACTCCTGATTCCTGCGGACATTGGAGACACTTCGCTGCTCCAGTTACACAACTTTTAGTTCCCGTTAGTGTTACTAATTGTTTCGCATGTTGATTGAAATACCTCTATCGTCTCCAGGTCATTTTATTATTTCGGCTTCTGATATGAGATGGTGGAGTTGTGTTTAGTTACTTCAACACAAATATCACAGTAAATCAAGTAAAAACACCTCTTGATTTCACAAGTTATCAGCTATATGTAGCCTGCTGCTCAATATTTTGGGAGGACATTGAAGCATATTGTTTTATTTCCACCTGATACCAATATAACATGTTTGTGTGCCTTTCACTCTTGTGACCCGAGAGACGTGCAACACCTGAAGCACTTAAAGGTCCCAAGCCGGTACGTGACGCTGGGAAAATAAAACAAAACGCTCGAACATCCTGGCGCTACCACAAACATGGCCAACTGGAGGAACTGTCCGAGCCGGAGGTACAGCCATCGGGATCAAAACCCAGTCTTTACAGTGGTGGACATGACTCTACCCCTGCGCCGCCAGTGCTCCCTCAACGCCAACGAACAATCCGGTTTGGAAAGTTCTGAACAGTCACTTTCATCTCACTAGAAACACAGTTTCCCCCCTCAAAAATCTTGAATCTCGTGTAAGGGGGTCTGTCAAATTGACTTTTTTTTTTTTTAATGAACATGGCAAATTTGACCGCACTAGGAAGCAGCATCAGCGCCTTCTCCTGGACATCTCTTCTTAAGCGCCAGAGTCGAGTCACGAAAAATGTCTGGTCGGAGTGGCGACAAGCGACAGGTCTTCAGGGCGGCGTTATGCTTCATCAAAAACAGATTCACGAATTAAACTTTGCAGCCTGCTCACAAACAGACGCGAGTCAAACGCGAGGGAAGATGTTTGGATCATTCATGCCGGTTTCATCTGCGGCACCAAAACCTTTGTATACATTTACACGCGAGGTGTTTCGCACATTTTATTCCTATGCGTCGCTGCCTTTACAATAACATTGTGTAGGGGTTTGTGCGTCTGTAAAGACGAAGACTCGTCTCTTCGGGCTCCATCAGCTGTGAGAGCTTCTTTAAATCCCCCTGATTGAAGGCGTGTTGAGGATTTAGACCAGAGTGAGCAAAGATTCTGCCGACTTGTAAATCTGGATGGAAAAAAATCAAGCTTTGGCTCCGGCTTCGTTCGGGGACAGTACCAGGCTTCATCCGACTTCCTAAGCCTCCGTGGGAGTCGGACGAAAGCCGTGCCCAGATTTCTTTTCATCTGATACTGGTGTCGGTGACAAAATGCAGACCCCTGAGGGAATTAGGTCATTAAACAGTCAACCGGTGAACAACAAGAATAGAACAATATCCTCTTCTACTGTTATTCTAACCTTTTTATTGAATGTTTATAATATAAAATCAGCAAACACACAGACCCAAAATCCACATATTCCAACTCCAGCCTTCGTCCCCTGAGGAAGGAGGAGAAAAAAGGGCACATTTTGAAATTATGTACGATATTTTGTTCAATTTTGAGCAGAAAAGCGAGACGGGCCTTATAGAACTTTCTGGTTGAGCCGAGGAGCTTGCTTTCGTGTGTCCCATCACATCGTCCAGAGGTGGCCCTGCGTCTCTCTCCAGTTGAGGAAAGGTCAGTCGTCGAGCGAGCAGCGGAGCTCGGTTGGCAGTGATCTTTAAGACCTCAGGGTCCACCTTGAATATGGCTGTCAAAGGGCTGAGGGCAATAAATGTGCCATATCCATTTTAAGGGGGATCAAAAATCCCTATTCGAAAATCCTCCAGCTGCAAAAAGGTACAGTTGTGGCTGCTTTTTTTTTTTTTTTTTTGGTTGCCAGTTTCCCACTGGTCAGATGGAGCCTACAAGGACTCGGAAGTAATTTCATCTGCCACCTTGTTTTTCCTCCTTTTGTTGCAAGAACTAATGATTATCAAGGAAAAAGTTTGTGAGGCCTGGTGTCATTTTTTTTTTTCATATACTGCAGATGTAAAAATATGAAATAAATATCCCTACCATTGTCGTGGCTTTACTGCTCCATAGGTTTTGAAATGATTTTTTTCAATGCTTATATTTTAAAATTTTTATTTGTTTTGCGATGATTTATTGTCACAGGTTGTGTAACGTGTTGCTGACCTCGGAATTTGTAGTTTGACAAAAATATGTCGCAAAACTGGGAAGAATCTTTATTTTGAACAATCGTTTTTATTTAACTTTTGCTTTGTTATGTTTATTCTGAAATTAGTAAATGTTTTATACAGTTTTTATCTATTTCCTTTATATGCAGTATCATTATATTTCTAATATTATGTTCTTTTGCCTTTATTCAAAGTTTTATTAGCTTTTCCAGGCAGTAGAGAAATGATTACAACACATCAGCCAACTGGGCAAAATGATCTTAACTCAGGGTCCACTTACTACCTTTCTGCAGAGCTTCCGACCCCGTCGCATGGTCTTGTCATGGACACAGCTCGGTTATCGTCCGCGCCCATAACAACTGAGCAAACTCCAGCTGCGGATGAAGACTGCGAGATGCAGAGATGAAAGCTCCAGAAAAGGCTAGCAGAGTAAGTGGACGCTGAGTTAAGATTTTTAGCTCAGTGTTCAAAATCTGTGTGGTGTTGAAATATGTCTTTATTACTTGGAAAAGTTAATAAATAAATGAATTATAACGAAAATATTATCAAATATCTCCCTAATAAATCAGTTTTCACTGCTCCACTCATCAAAAATGAGATTCACTCTGACTCTAACAGTGACGACCTGACCTTCCGAACACCGAGGCCTCTCCATACCGTGAAACGTGCAGATAAACCTCGTGCCTAATCCATCATATAGATATTTAATCAAAAAGCCATTTCAGGTAATTTTTTTCTCTCTCGTGCGATATTTCAGCGAGGATTAATGGAAGGAGGCTGCACGCCGGCAGGCAGCCGTAGTTTGGTGAGCTGCTGCTTCGGGTTTTATTAAACACACGCAGACGAGAAACAAACGTACGAGCAGTTCAGAGGTTTGCCACCGTCAGGTTCTTCTCTTGCATTTGCGCAGACCCGGCAGGTTCGTGTTCAGTTCGACCTGTAACGGAAAAGCTCGAAAACACGAAATCATGAATATTTTATTCCATTTCTGCCACTAGATCCCCCTGAATCCCAAACAGCAGGTCCTTTAAAAAGGTAAAAAGCACAGAAATCTTTTTAAAAGAAACTGAGAAGCTAAAAACACAAACACAACAGACAGCAGGTAAAAATGTGCAAGGCGGAAAATAACGAGCTCTTCAGCGTTTGTCAAAGGACGAGATTCTTTAACTGCTGCTAATCAGAAGAGAAATTATAAACAAAAATATGAATTCATTCAGTCTATAAAGTGAGAATACAAAATATTTCCTGGTTTGACTTCCTCTAATGGGATTTATTTGCTTTTCTCTAATAAATAATCACCATGTCAGCATCAGTAATAGAAGTTACTGTTAGACATCATTTAGACAAATAAGAGCTCTGATGGGCAAGTGGTCGCTTTTAACTTAATGTTTGACTTAATGAATTAATAATGAATCAGAAACTGAAATAATCATTAACTGCTGAGGGAACTTCTCTTTTGTTTTGCTTTGAAGCATTTTCTGTAGTGAACTGGCAGGGGCTCCTTGCCGCGGGGCCAGATCAAACCCCACGGGGGCCAAGTTCATTTTGTTCAGCTGAAATATCAGAGGGGCTGTAACTGATATTTTTATAATAAGAAACTCACGTGACGACGAGACAGTGTAAGAAAGGGGTCGCTTGTAGTGATGAACCTGCGGCTCTTCTCGGCCTCTCGGAGCTTTACAGCGAGTTTCTGTCAACGTCTCAGTTTCTTCCCTTGTGTTTCCCTGTGTGTGTGTGTGTGTGTGTGTGTGTGTGTGTGTGTGTGTGTGTTGCGCTCCTCCCTCCACCTCTCTCCCTCTCTCTCCGCCACCTGCAGTCCATCAGCTCATCATGTCGGCAGTGTGTGTGTATATAAATATACAGCTGCAGCTGCCATCACAGATTGTTGTCATCAAATAATGCTCAGGTTGATTAGAAGTTACCCCCCCCCCCCCTTGGGCTCTGGGCCACTACTCGCCTGCCTGCTTTTCACAGCACCAGGCTCCAGGCCACCTGCTCTCCTTGCCAGCCGCCAGCCCTCTACACCCCACCGTCCTGCCCGCTCCTCTGCTCCGTTTCCAGCTTCCTTAAGACGGCTGCATTCCCTGCTCTCCACCTGCAGCCTGCGTCCCTCTGCCCCTCCAGTCCCTCCCTGCCTGCCCAGGGTTCCTGGGCACCAACCATCCCTGGCTTCCGGGACTTCCACCTTCCCTGCCCGGCTCGCAGCTCCCTCTCTGCCTACTGCGCGCTTCCCTCGCCCCCCCCCCCCAAAAAAATGTATTCTTGTGATTTTCTTTTTTTTTTTTCACAACAACTGTAGTCACAACAGAGACACACATGCAGATGTAACAGCCGTGTAATTTTACTACACAGCTGTTTGTTTTTCCCTGGACGGTGTTCCACGTGCCTGAGATTTGATCTGGAGAGGAGCCCCGCCTTTTTCTGTCACCGAGCTTTACTGGCACACAAGCTGGACACACGCAAGCACACACACACACACACACACACACACACACACACACACACACACCTCTCACTCTCTCCATGTTATAGGGCAGCTGCACAGCTCTAAATCCCATCATTGCCCTGAATACGGTTGCTCTGCTGCATGTGTGAGCATGTGAGCAGCTACTAAGCTCGTGGCCCCTCCCATCAGAGCCCCCCTCCCCCCACTGCCCGTTGCTGGGCACCAACCATCCCATCTCGCCCTGGACTCCCACCATCCCCCCCCCCCACCCCCCTTGACCACCAGTCGTCCCCTCCCTCTCTGCTCTGTTTACTCCTGAAACCACTGGACCAGCTGCTGGAGGCTTTGGTTGATCAGCATCCATTTACTCTACAAACACACATTTCTCCCGCCGCCGTCGCCGTCACCTGAGAATCATGCGGGAGCTACTGGAGAGCAGCTGGATGAGGTTTGGACCAGCGGGCAGGGGGTCGTACGACTGGGTGACGGGATCACCCGCAACACCGGAGAAGCAGGTGTGTAGAGCCCAGCGCGGCGTTTAAATCCGACGACCAGCTCCAAACCTTAGACTTTAGCAAAAAAACAAAAAAAATCCCCCAAATGTGGATTCAAGTTAGAGGGAGAAACGTTCCTTCCATGTCACTGTTTGTTTCTGCTTGTTTCAGTGTTTATTTAAGGTACACGATGCTGATTTGTAGTGAAAAACTGAAATCTAGACATGATGATTTAGCTGCAAAGTCCCATCAAATAAAAACAGTCCAATACTATTTCTTAAGGTACTATCAATATTTAGGAATGTAAATAATAATACTTGGCCATACAACATGCATCGCTGCAGGGCCGAGGAGGCAAAGAGTGTTGTGTTGTGTCGGCCAAACGAACTGACCTCCTGATCCACACCCCTTTCTGGACCTTTCCGTCATATGGCAGATGGAGTTTTTCCGCTTGTTTTGTCCGGGCACTTTAAGGACGTCCCGTCCACGTTGGCTTGAACGTTGGGATTTCAAATGTAGCCTCGATTTTGGACACAGTAGATGACAAGACGGTGATCATGGTGATACGATCAAAAGCTCCAGACCAGCGAAACGAAATGAACCTCGAGGGCAGGTCGCTTCGTCAGCTGCGGTTTTCGGAGGTCGGAAATGGACTCGGAGGCCTGACCGGGGGGGGTCACACAGTATATGTTCTAAAGCTGACAGACTCTATTGATGTTTGTTTAATAACAACTTCATTTTATAAAAGTTTGAAATATATCATTAACCGGTGGGTTTTTTTGCTCTTATAATAGATTTTAAAAGTTTGCGTATCACATTCGAGAGGCTGAGAAACTCAAATGACCTGTCACGCTATGCCGAGATCTCTCAGGGTTTTTGTTTTTTATTTTCAGCAGTTCAAAACAAAAAAAAGTGGAAAACAATGACATTTCAGTCAGATTATCTGGCAACAGAAAAAATTGCTATATGCCCTTTAATTCCTTTCTAATATCTCTGATGCGGCTCCAGTGGAACTTGTGATGTTTTCAGTTTAACACGTGGCCAGAAATGGGATTTTTTTTTTTTTTTTTTCTTTCTGATTAGTAAATAAAAGCCCAAAATGCCGAACTCACCAAAGATTGTACCTCTGACAGCTGATCAAAACACACTTGAGTACTTGAGCCCGACAAGACTCGACAGTGTCTGGGTTCTCGCCGGCCTGAACGACATGCCGTCTTTCTGTCCCCGTGAGAGTCCTTCTTAGGCCCCACATGCGGTCTCGGGCTTTCGGGACAGCGGCAGATTGTCCCGAGAGCGGTCGGGTGACACTCAGCGGGATTGAGCATTAAAACCGTCCAGTCGCCGTAGAGGACCGGCGTCCGCAGGGTGCCGGGTCATCCAGGCGGCATTAAGTAATTGCTAGAAAAACCGAGGCGGGGAGAATCCGGGACACTGTGGGCGGATGGAGGCGGCGCGGCCACATGTTGTTGTCTCACAGCGGGGGGGGTGCAGGGCCACCCTGAGGATCAAGCGCGGACTCGGGGTTCGTAATGCGTGATGAGCAGCGCTGCGGATTTGGAGCTGGTGCAGCTCGTTCTCAGACAGGATCGCACCGAATCTGAAACGCATTCGTTTCTGCAGAAAACCAAAGAGCTGTGGACAAAACGTTGTGGTTGAACTGCAATGAAACCTTAAGTTTAACCGGTGAACAGACGCACCCATTTTTGCGCACAAACCCCAAAAATAACCCACTCGAAATAAAAACTTTTTGATCACAGTCGTGAGCCTGGTCTCAGTCAATCAAGCAATTGCAAACACAAATTCTCACGTCTCTGGACCTTTTCTCCGTGACAACACGTTTGTGGAACTGAAGCTCGGGTGCATTTTGTTCACTGGAATCTCGTGGTGAAAATGGTGTTGAGTTTTTAACACTGGGACCGGTGTGTGTGTGTGTGTGTGTGTGTGTGTGTGTGTTAACCTGCTACAAAATGAATACCAGCTGTTGCAGTGATGTGGGGATCCTAAAATACTTTGCACAGATAGAATCAGGACACTTCGGGCTTTCAAACAGCGTATGACTTGTCATTTGGGTAAAAACTACAATCACTTCAGTTGACAAGCTCGATTCCTGCAGAGTGAGGTGTCTCGCTGCAGACGTGGGGACAAACAGAAGAAGGTGCCTCTTCTAATCTCGGTCTTACTTCCTTAACGCCGTGAACCAGACCAGAGCGTTGTCTGGTGGGAAAGTGGCACCGGTCTTAACCATTTATATGGAAATGAATCGGAGCACATCGAAGAATATCCCTCCTGCTTCTCCGTTGCACACGAAACCTTCCCGTGTTCAGCAGGGACGAACCTCTGCAAAATCACTTCACTGGTCTGAAAACAGAAATGTTGATTATTGCTCGTCGTCTTGTAAGTAAATAAATAATATATATAATAATATATGACCTTTAAACCCCCCCCCCAGGCTCAAGGGTGCAGCCAGACTACAGTTCACTCCCCATTCGTTTAAACGTTTAAATGAAGAGCTTTGAACTTCACACGCAGAATCCAGGCCGCTTGAGGGGGACTGGCCTTCCCATTCAGGAATGTCTGCTCATAAAATCTTGCTGGGTGTTCAGATATTAGATATGGGAGTCATACGTTTTTTTAGGTCTGTAGAGCATCAATACCTCACCTGCAAACACGGCCAATGGTGTTGAGTGGGAATCAAACTCTTGGGTGTCTGTGGCGGTTGTGTGGCGGAAATGTTCCCCACTCCGCCACCAGCGAACCCATCAACGTTCCGTGTTCGTTGCTCAGTATTTCAATTGAATGATGCCAAAGTGTTTTTTGATTTGGTTTCATCAAAATAGATGAGAACAAAAACATAATCATGCAGAGACGGAACAGAACCGCAGACAACTCGCTCTCCGTCCGATGATTCCCAACCTCCCCGTCATCGTCGTTTCCTCCGTCAGCCCCGCTTCACGATGTCACGAGTTGTACACGACAATGTGAAACGTGGAGACAACCAATAAAAAGGGTGCGTGGGAGGGACAGCCCCTCGGCCCACGTCTCAGGATTGTGTGTCAAAGCGTCTGCGTCCACAAGCGTGGACAGTGGGACTGGTCTGCATCGAAGCCTTTGTTTTCATTTTCTAAATGAGTATGATTAAACTGGAAATGTACAAAGGGCAACTAGGGAGTTTCCAAAAGTGAATGTCTGCTTAAAAACCCAGACACGCAGGAGTCTTAACAAAAAAATAATCCCCTCCTTGTTGATCAACAGGGCCACAACTGGAATGAGTTGGACCTGGGGGAGGACAGAAACTCAGAGCTGGTGGTTTACGTGGTCCTCCCGGTGGTCTCCGTCCTCCTGCTGGCTCTCCTGGTCGGTCTGGTCTACCGCCGGTGTTCCCGCAGTAAGCTGAGCCTGGCCAACATCATCGCTCTGGACCTGCAGGACACGGAGAGCAGCGCCGAGTTCCTCTCCTCCCTGACCAGGAACGCCGAGCGCCACACCAGCACCAGCTCCGACGGATCGGACGGCGTCTTTGTCATGGTCTACCTGCCTCCACCCTACGAAGAAACCCTCACCAAGATCACCCGGGCCGCCAGCCTCTCCAGCTCCAAAGACGTGGAGTCAATAAAGATAGAAGATCTGGAGGCCAAGCTGTGTCCAGAGCTCAAGTCCAGCGGCCGATACGTGTGATATCGTTTTTATGCCGCAGTGTCAAAAGACCTTATAACTCCAATATTTGGTGTTTTTGAAATAACTTTTGTTGTCTGTAAATTATAATCATTTAATTATCACTCAACTCTACAGCTCTGTAGAGCTTTTGAGCCTCTGTTAGCACATAGTTTTGGTTTTTACGGCATGGCTCAATCTCATCACCAGCCTTTTCACCAAACTGGCTCCGGTAAACCCTCTGTCCTCTGCCTGCTCAGCACCGCACAGCAGACAGAATCCGTCTGGGACCCGCTGGTGAACGTAGCCAAACCGGGAGCTAGAGGAGGGGGAATGATGGACTTACATTTGGGGGGGGACAAACCCGACTCGCAGTGGGCCGGGCATGTTGCTGTGCGTCTGTTGAATGTGTAAACAGGCTTTTGTGTCTGCGTGTTGTCAGCTTGTTTTAGAGTTCTTCTGCCCTCTAGTGTCCAAGAATTAATAAATGCAGTTTTAAAGGAGTCGTTTTGTCATTTTACCAGCACTCAATCAATAACAAATGAATTTTGACCCATAAGTAAAGTGACTAGAATCAGCATGTATAACGGGTAGTTAACTCTTATCAGCCTCGTTTGGTTTGAGAAGGTTTGGGCTGAGGCTGATGGGAATATTGTAGTTTAGCAGATATCTGGTCATAAACCAAAGCACTGGGCCAATTTGGACCAGATGGTGGCGCTAGATGAGAAGTCAGAGCATCACCAGAGCTATTAGAATCCATCCTGACGGGACAGGTTTTCGCGACAATTCACGCAACTGTTGTTGCTGTTGTTACACTGAAATAAAAAAAACATCAACCTCATGGTGGAGCTAGATTAAAGTCAGGGGATCGACAAAGCCAGTAAGAGTCCATCCTGTAGTCGCCCAGGTATTTAACCAAAAAGCCAATAATGTCAACCTGCTGGTGGCGCTAGAGGGAAAAGTCAGGGGATCCACCGGAATCGTTAGGATGCGTCCTACGGGAACCAGGCATATCTGCACCGTCGTGGGACAAATCATTTCCTGACTCAGCCGGAAGTCAGTGTAAATGATATACACTCACTCTGCAATGGATCCACCCTCAGGAAAGCGCCACTGCTCCATCTACGCTGTGAAGCCGTTTGACACGCGTTGATTCAACTGTGTGACCGTTGTGGAGGGTGAAGTTTCTGCAGCTGCTGAATTCCACGGGGTCACGCCGACAGGTGCTCCCGTTATTTCACTCTGCCCTCACTCATATAAAAGGGTTGGACGTAATACAAAAATACCAATATCCCGTGACAGAGGCGAGTACTGGCTGTAGTCTGTGAAAATGCAACCTAATGAAGACGTCTGACCGGCACTGATGAGTTGGGTAACAGAATAATGAAGTAAAGGAGGACCTCTAGTGTTGACAAGTCCCAACAACAAGAAAACGACGCCTCCAGCAGTACGCTTCCTGTTTTACTGTACACAGACATTCTGAGATTCCGACGCGGTGAAATCCGACTTCTGGTGCTATAGACTTTTCTTTCGGCCTGTTAAATTGATGCAAAATCCTCTATCTGCTAGTTTCGGAAACAACTACTAAACCGGGAACGTGGAAGTTTAGACGGAGCGATTTACAGGTTTAACCTCTTGATGAAACTCCTACAGGCCTTCCTGTCCAACAAGTCCTGGCATTTAACGTCCGTCGCTTCACTCAGGGGAGGACGCCGCGCTTCTTTGACCTCAGGTTCGCACTGAGATAGAGGCTGTGTTGTTCCGATTTTGTAAGGTTTGTCATACATATATTGGTTGGAGATACTGTGGGGACACTGCTGTCGCTGGGAAGGTTTCAAAGAAAATATGAATGACGCTGGAGAGAGTCTTTCTTTTTTATAAAAGGAAATACAACCACCCCAGTAATGTTTATACAGTCCCTTATACTTCAACCGTAGGACCCTTTTTAAGTATAGCAACGCACCGGTGACTCAGCCATACAGATAAATAGCTTCTTTGAATGTGCTGCTGAGACAATAATAAAACGGGTTCATGTTAATACTCTTTAAAGTCCTTCAATCATCTCTACTGACCTGTGCAGTTTGGAGGAAACTCCTTCATCGGGCCACATTGAGGAACTTTTATCCGAGCTGCTGTGGGGCAGATTTTTATTGTGGTTTATAGACACAAAAAACGCTACAGCGAGGTGCGACAGGCTTTCACTTTATTGTCGCTGGCCGCCCATCGGAGAGACGACTAGTCGCTCGAGTGAAGCTTGTGGCACCGAATTCATTTAGGTTAGGAGCATTCAGCAAAGTAATCGGAGGCCCGCTGATCTCTGCACACCTCCTGGAAGATGAACCGGATCCTGCAAATAAACAGAAGAGGTCAACATCACTTGAGGTATTCAAACGCTGCCTTTTGTTGCGTATACAGACTGTATTGATTTCATGCTTAAATGGTAGTTCATTCGTAATTTATTAGATTTAAAAGGCTGATTACCGAAAGCAGTACATGCAACTTAAAGACAGGACATGGAAGCAGATGAAGGTGTGGCTTACATTCGTTTTAACTCCTCCCAGTGGGCCGCCGCAAAGCCATTTTCACTGTGGAAATAATTCAGGATATGAATAGAAAGACATTTCATTCGCTGCATTTTTATTTGGACTTTAGCTCCTCACTGATCAACCGAGGGCAAACAATTTCTCCCTTCAGGCTGCAACGAAAACGTTTTCCGGGCCGTTTTCCATCAGCTATGAAAAGGCAAAAAAGCCCCGAAAAAAACAGACCAGGTGCCGCAGCAGCCAGGTAGCAGCCTCACCGGTCCGTACCTGTCCCTGTCGCTTTGTTTCCCGTCTGTGACTCTGTGCTAACAACCAGCCTTACCAAAAAAACGTACATGTAAAACACGCTCTATAACATCACTGATTGTGGGCATGAACATGGAGGGATTATGAGACAATGGGCCCCTGGGCACAGGCCTGTAAAAGCCAGGAGCAAGACCCACAGACTGACAGAGACACAAGTCACTTTCTGTCTCGTTGTGGTTGGTTTGCATCTCTTTGTGGCCATTTTTTGTCCAGTCATATTTGCTTTGTCCCTTTGTAGTTGTTTCACTTCTCTTTTTAGTTGTATTCCGTCTCTTTGTGGTCATTCTGTGTCTATTTTTACTCTCTTTATATCTTTGCATCTCATTGAAGTCCTGTGATTGACTTTCTGACAAGAAATGTTCACTTGAGAAGGAGGCTCACGCCCGAGGGCCCCACTGTGTCCTTCTGACTGACCAGAAACGCAGAATGCTTGAAATGTTGGCCCCTAGAAAGCAGAGGAGCGGCACTTTCTCTGTCCCAGTGTCTTTTTTGTGTTTGTTTGGTTTGTTTTTTTTGCCTTGTCTGCTTGTTGTGATGAATCCTCGGCTTCCCCCTCCTCTCCAAAATGTGTTTTTCTTATTGTTCCTCGACTCGGATGTTTGACCTTCACTGTGCAGAATGATGTATGTGCAGAGTCTGACACTAGAAGACCGCTTTCACATACGTCTGCGTTTAAGATGTGGATGCTCCAGCAGGATTTTGTGACCTCGACAACTAGTTTAGCCTCAAACTTGAAGCCTCCAGAGCACATGCACTGAGAATGGACTTCATAGTGAGGTCAGGAGACATTTTGTGTTTAGTGGTTAAACTTGTGAAATGAACAATATTTGCATTTTAATTATTTCTAGATTTTTTCATTGAGGGAGAAGGAATATGTCATTTTAAGAAATTTTTTGTGGAAAAATCCAAATTATTATCCAAAGCAAAGCGTTTTTATGTGTATTTAAAAAACAAAAAAAACAAAACACTGAGTTGACTCTCAATGTAATTTTCAAAGATGGAGAATCTATCATCATAAATAACAGTGAAAAGGAGTAGGTGTATCCAGGTGCGGCAAAACTGGTTTAAAAATGTAGGCCTATATATAAACTGTCACATTTAACAATAGCGTGATGGAAAATGTAAAAAAAAAACTGAGCAAAAACATGAATCAGGTGCAATTATCCTTGATGTCAATGTACAGTAAAGTAAAGATAAATCAACGCACAACAAATTTAAAAAGAAGTAACTGCGCAAAGGTTGTCCAACATTTACTGCATCCTGCGATTCCACCATGGAGAAATTATAAAATGAACTTACACGAGATTGGTCAAGATCCTCAACAGACAACCGATGTCATCGCGTATGTCGTCATCAACCAAGTCTGGAAAGAAAACGAGGAGACAGTTTGCTGGTTTAAGGCGAAGATGCAAGTTGAAAATGTTTCAACGTGAGTGAACAACGTCAGCTTCCCTCAAGGCAGGAAGAAGAGGAGGCAAGTAAAATTTACTGTAGTTCCTGTAAGTGTCACACCAACAGACAGCAAACACACACTAATGATGCGTAAGTTGTTAGCTAACTACGGCTAACGTCTGTTCGGGGCGAAACGAACAAGGACTGTGAAAAACCTTCACAGGTGTGACAGTGACAACAACGCGCAGACGTAAACCAAACACAAACTGAAACTCACTGCCACAGTTTATCCCACAGATGTTGGGGGACGGAGTTGTGCCGTCGCTGCAGACCAGGTGATTGCTGAGCTGGAAAAGGCCGTATAAAGTCCAGCGGTCCGCGTCGTGACGTGGAGACCCGGTGGGAGACGGAGGCTCCTTGGCCTGCCTTCGCTCCGGAGTGCGGGGGCTGATCGTGCTTACGAGGCCCTCGTGCTCGGCCAGGCTGAACAGGCCCCCATAGGGAGCATGCCTCCTCCTCCTATGGCGATGGTCCTCCATCCCGGGGATCAGCTCATTCACCGCACTGGTGTTAAAACCCGACGCCAGCTCCACGTGACAGATGACTGAAGGCCATTGGAGGGAAGACAAGAACAAAGGTCACGCTTTTTCATCCACACTTCCACAAACTCCTGGCAAGACTTGCTGCGGATATTCGGGATCCCCAGAAGACGATTCCTGATAGTTTTATGACCCCCTAATCTTTCCTCTGGAACCAGTCTCGGACCAAATCGTCGATCGTCAAGCCCCAGAGGATGAACCCAGTGCTTTTTGGACACTATGTGAGCTTTACACTAGTGACTATATCAGGAAAGGCTGGCCTTTTAAAGAATAAGATGGATGCTGTTTTTTACTTGGTGTTAGACCCAAGCCGCCACTGAAGTTCTTGTACTAACAAGTACAGTGTGTGTATCCTAAGCCTGATGTATCATCAGCCCTCTGGGCCTAAATAGCTCCATCGTTGTCCTGTAAGAGTCTACAGCCACGCTAACAGCTCGGCACAGCAACAGTGGCGCCTTCGGCTGAATACTGAGGTCATGTTAACACGCTCATGTTAACATGTCTACCACGATAAACCTAACACGCAGGTACAATGTTTACCGTGTAGCACCACGACGTACAGTTGAGGCTGATGGAAATGCCATTAGCTTGTATCGGTGCTGAATGAAAAGTTCACCGAAATTATTACAATTCATCCTGTAGGGGAACATGAATTTCTACACCAAATTTCATGGCAAACCAGCCTGTGGTCGTCGAGAAATTACACGCAAAACCCCAAATGTCAACATCATGGTGGCGCTAGAGGAAAAGTCAGGGGATCACCACAGTTATTAGGATTCGTCCTCTGGGCACCACGAAAGTCTGTAGAAAATTCATCGGGATCCTTTCAAAAGTTGACAATGGCCCTAGTTGACATGTCCCGCATAAACCTAAACACGCACTAAAGCACCTAATGTGGATAGTTCCCCCCAAAAGTCACTTTTTCCTCCTGTTTGAGTGACGTTTGCTAAAATACTACAGTGGCCAGCTGTTCAAGGAAACTACTGAGCCTTTTTTAAAAATTAAAATATAAGATTTCCGTATCCGGCAGGAACCGGTGGGGAAGTCTAAAGTCCCGACCCTGTATCTGTCTAACTGGTAGTCGGTTTTGTTTCTTTCATGGGATTTTTTTGAAAGTAACAAAAATACAGAATAGCAACAGCCTTATCCTTTAGGACAAGAAATAAGAAATTAAACAGCCTCAGAGTATTATCGTACTAACATTTCTTGGACATATTGTCGAACTGAGGTGTCCTCAAAGAAAAACAGTCAAAAAATAGTCACCTGCCGATCCATCATTTCTTTTCTGGTTTGGATCTTTGGCCAATGATTCATGCAAATGGACTCCGACAGTATCTTTTTTATACAATTGCATGCAAATCCAAATGTCTGTAGTTTCCATTTGAATTCATCAAATTTTTTTTCTGTTTTCCTTTTTATTTGAAAAAAGCAGCACAGTTGTTCATGAAAATCAGCCTTTAGACCAAAGGGAATGAAAAAGACAAACGAAATAAAACACAGCCACACTGTATACAAATGCACATTTCCATAAAATGATTTTTAATAAAAAATAAAGAAGACAGGGAGAGAAAAAAGTGGGGGAGGTGCGAGAGGCGATCTTGCCACATTCATGTATTATACTTGCAGTGCTTCTTTTTATATCTGCTTCTATTAACACAAGTGAAATTCAATCAGTACTGTTGGTCTACATAAAATCAGTTTCCCTGGATTCGCAGCGGCTTTTACACTTTCAAACCAACATGTATTCATTTTGCTAAACCCTTGATTTTGGCCTTTACTTTTTCATAATGTAAAAATAAGAAACCAGTACTTACTCTTGGCCACTAGGTTCTCTCCAGCCAGTCCCTTCTGCTTTTCCCTCTCTGTCAGTTCGCCAATCGCCCTCATCAGCCGGTCCCTCAGTTCACATTTTGACACCAGCCACCCTTCAGCCAGACCGCAGCCCAGCACCGCCAGCAGAAACACCACAAGCACCCTCATCTTGACTCCAGCTGTCGTCTCTGACTCCGCAAACATACCTGAGATGATATATATACGTATGCTGTCTGCAGAGCCAGAGAGAGCTTACATCTTTTGTTCTGCTCAGATAAAGGCCGCTCCCTTGGCGCCCGGAAACGGGGCTCTGGAAGTGCACAGTGTTGTGCCACATCTCACACCCGGCTTTGGGTTTCTGAGGCTCTAAAGAGGTCGGGGGAGGAAAAACGATCCGTCTGCCTGAAAACATCTTTTCTCATTTACAGGTTACGCCTTCGTCCTGCTGAAAGGACCTGGCCGTGAGACCAAAATCAGATAAGGTGAAACGGTTTATCTTCCCACGTCACCATAAGACACTTACAATTTCAGAGGATCGGGTGTCAGCACCGGCAGTGTGAGGGCCGTGAATTCAGAGTGTGCCTGTTGAATGTGAGGCCGTTTGTCTCCTGAGCGCAGCTATCACGTTAAGCCCAACAAAAGACCGAACAATGCCAAGAGCAGCAAAGCAGCAACATGAAAGCTGAGCGGAGGGAACACAGGATTTCAGTTTCTGTGACAAAGCTTTCCACGGGGGATGTTGTTAAAGTTTTGATACCAAAAAACCTTGTGCGTTGACATCCCCACCCATCTAGAGCTCCAGGCTGATAAAACCAAAGTCAGAAATGTGAAAAGAAAGATTTTATTACAGAAAAAGTCAGAGAGGCTGATGCTGTGGGGAGAGGTGATTCGCCTTCTGCTGTCCCTGTGTCAAGAAACTCAATACAGCTGGAAGTTATTATACGTCATCACAGGCATGAAACGTACTGCGCAGTTTAGAGGTACAACCAAGGAACTGGTCTAATTCCGTTAGGGGAGACTTTTTTAGTAACTCTATCCCCAACAACATATGTTTTGTGGGAGATTCTTGTCCCCTGCTGGCCTGAGGGAAAACCCGGGTTCCCTCTCTTCATCTGTTAAATTCACATTCAGAACTTATTCTCTGACCCTGTTTGGCACCGACTGTTGACCGGTGTGTGAAGCCTCTGATCGCTATCAAGCTGAGACGGAGATGATTCTTCTCCCTTTTATCTCATCCCGCGGACACTTGCGTAACTCCCTTTCACCTGTCTTGTGGTGACATCCCTGGATTGTTTTAAAATGGTCCAAAGTGCTTCTCCAGGACGTTTCGACCGAACTTCTTCACGCCGGCTCCCCACCAAATGAGGAATCCAGCTCAAGAGTATTGTGATGACTTCTAGATCTCTTCGGGGTCCGACACCTGCCTACAGAGATATAGTGATCTACTGCAGCCACATGTCAACAGTAGGTCTCTGAGGTCCCTCTGACCAGGGCTTGTCGGTTCTTTCCTGCCTCCCAGCTTAAAACTGAAGGAGACTGTGTTCTTGAAGTCGTGGCTTCTAAACGTTTGGAACGGTCTCCCTTTGGACCTAAGCTCTGTGGATACCTTTAATGAGCAGCAGACCCACCTGTTGTTTAGTTTTTGTTGTATTTTTTTTATCTCCGCTTTATTTATTCCTCTGACATCGTGTCTGTATTTTATGTCTTTTGTTGTAAAGGATTTTGTGACGTCTGATTTTGAAAGGTGCTATATAAACAAACCCTTCTTACTAACTTGGAAATACATTTTAGGATGCTGCTGCCTAAATTTACTTTCACTGGGGATATTTTCTTCAATCCAGAAAGTGTGACGTCCTTAAACTGCACAGAGCTTTGTCCACCACTTTGGTCCAGGCTGAAATTTTCCATTTGTTTGAACCTTTGTTTGGACAGGAAGTCTCTTGAGATGCATAATCTATCTTACAAGAGAAGCCCGGCTAAATGTAAGAACACATCAAATATCTCAACAACTATCGGATGTATTTGCTGTGAAATTTGGTTCAAACATTTGTGGTCCCCGAAGGATGAACGCTACACGTCGGGGGATTATGAAACTCATGGTGACCCCCTGACTCTCCAGCTAGTGCCACCGACAGTTCAAAGTTTTCGATTATCTGGAGAAATCTCCGAACATTAAGGGCACAGGTTGGCGTAAATTTGGTACAGATACTCATGGTTTCCAGGAAACGTAGTAACTTCGGCGATCCCCTGACATTGGATCCAGCGCCACCAGCAGGTTGACGTTTGTCTCAGAGTGAAATGTCTGAACTGTTGGATTGATTTGCATGAACTTTGGTTCAGGCATCCATCATCCCCTCAGGATGCAGTGTAAAAACCTTGGTATCTTTGCAAATATATAAATAACTCAAAGACTGAAACCTTTAGTTTACAGCAGTATTCAGATCCTTAATTCAGTACTCTGTAGAAGCCCCTTTGGCATCAGCTACAACTTTGAGTCTCGACAAGCTCTGCACACGTGGATTTGGGCTGTTTATCCCGTTCTTCCTGGCAGGTCCTCCCAAGCTCCGTCAGATTGGATGGGAGGCGTCTGTGGACTGCCCTCTTCAGGTCTCTCCACAGATGTTTTTCTGGGGTTTAAGTCTATGATCGTTCTGGGCCACTCAAGGACAGTCAGAGACTTGTCCCTAAGCCGCTCCAGTGTTGTCTCAGGTGTGTGCTTTGGGTCATTGTCCCGCTGATAGGTGAACTGTTGCCCCGGTGTCGGGTGGCGTGCACTCTGGAGCAGGTTTTCTGCAAGGACCTCTCTGTATTTGGCTGAACTCATCCTTCTCTCAAGTCTGACCAGTCTCCCTGGCGCTGTCACTGAGAACCCCCCCCCCCCCAGTTTGGCTGGACGGCCTATTCTAGGAAGCATCCTGGTGGTTCCAAACTTCTTCAATTATTGAGGCCGCTGTGCTCCTGGGAACATTCAAAGCTTTAGAAATGTTTTTTTACCTTTGCCCTGATCTATGCCTCGCTGCAATTTTATCACGGAGGTCTACAGAGAGTTGCTGGGACTTCATGGCTTGGTTTTTGTCCTGATATGCAGTGTGAACTGTGGGACCTTAACAGCTGTGTGCCTTTCTAAACTATGTCCGATAAATTCAGTTTGCCACAGGTGGACGCCAGTCAAGCTCTAGATCATGTCAAGGATAATTTAAGCAAACAGGAAGCACCTGACCACAAAAAAAAGTCTTTGCTTTATCAGTATAGATCATTGAGTGTAGACAGATGGGCAAAAGTTTTATCCATTTAGGATTAAATCTACAACAAAATAAAGTGCAAAAACTGAAGGGGTCTGAGTACTTTCTGAAGCCACATTAGTCAGCAAATGTAAAGCTTAATGCACACTGTGATCCCACCGTCGTTCCGGTCTTGGAGAAAAGAAATATGCATTATGTATTTCAGCGTGGAATCATATTAAGCTCGAGACGAGTGTGTTCAGGCAGTTGATTTTGAAAAAACGCACACAGATTTTGGAGAATGGTGTGGTCATTTCAAGTTCAAAGTTTCAAAGCTCCTTTATCTTCCTACACCTCATCTTCTAATACATGGGATACAAGGGTAGAACAGGGAAACTGTATGTGTGAAGAGCAGAGTTAATGAGTGGAAAGGTGTCCCAGAGGATAAAGACCAAACAGGTTGCAAGTTTATTTTCTGTAACAGACAGTACGGGTGTATTGATAGAGTCATGTGTCCTCCATTGCTATACTGTATGTCATCAGAATTAATAATCTGATCAGAAAAGATGGAAATCTGATTTGCCAGTGTTGCTATGAAAACACATTATCAGGCTTCTCAGAGCGCAGAGTAAAACTTATATAGTGAAAGGTCACAGAAAGCAAATTACACAAGAATAGTTTTCTTTTTTCGTGTTTTCTCGCTAGGAAATAATTGGCGTGAAGCCCTGCGGGTAGAACATGTGTGCTGACACCCGCTCAGTTACACTCGTTGAAGAAGTACCAGGCAGGATAACACCGGCGAGAGATGTTCATCAGCAAAAACCTGTTTGATGACAAAAAAAACAGCCTGTTAAAACAGAAGTTATTAGTTTGTAAGCAGCAAACACCTATTTACAATTAATTGTTTTATCACTTTTATTACACTTCACTGTTTCTGGTACATTCTACGCCTGTACTTATATTTTGTTTATGAGTCATTTTGCTGGCTGAACACTACTTAATACCACCTTATACTGTTTGTTGTTTTTTGGGGTCGGTGTATTTAAACCACGTATTTCTGTGGAAAGGAGGGAATGTGGTAGAATGTGGTACAGCGTGATAAAAAACAAACAAACCCCAAAAACCCCCCAAGAAAATACAGGTTAAGTTTTGAGCTTGTTATATTCAAGTTCAGCCGCAAAGCACGTGCTACCATATAAATGATCTGCAGACATGTATTTCTGCTTTTATCCGTGATGAACATTGGCAAAAAAATGCGAGAGATAACTAACAGACACCAAAAACCAAATAATCCTACAAAGTCTCCATATTTTGATATTTTGAATGAATATGAATTAGAAACGAGCGAGGGTTGCCTGAAGGTCTGTGCCGTGGTCCAGAGAAGAGCCACAGCTTAACAGGTTGATTGCAATGGGCTCTGACCACAGGCCGGGATTTATGATACAACACATAAACCTAAATACGGTAACACAGTAACCAAGAGTTTACAAGAGAGATGTGAGTGGCGACTGTGACAGACGAGGTGTCACTTTTCCGGGGTCACTTTTCCGTAATACATTATTGACATGGTTACCGTTGGGTCAGTAATCAGGCTGGTTCCAGATCAGCTCTTTACCATTTCACCGTTGTGGGGGGCAAAAAAAAAACCAAACTATGAATCTATGACTCCATTTCAGAAACAATTCCAGTGGACACTGAAACAGAGGACAACTTCATAGTGAACATGGCCGCGTTAAAACACAGTGTATGGGATCGAAGAGAGCAGGGGGGCAGAAACGGAGGTTTAGAGAGCCAACTCGGCCGTCACAAACGTGCACAGTCGGCCAATCCATGCGCACGGCTTAGCAGTCCGTCACTTCGGATTTCCACATCTGTTCGCTCAGATTCACTTTCAGGTAGCAGAGCACTCGCAGCCACAAAGACGATTTACAGTACATACAGACGGCGGGTTTGTCTCTGTTTAACAAAGAGTCAAATTGTGACCATTTTTATGGAAAAAAAAGACAAAATGAAGGAAGCTGCATATTCTCATTATATAGTTAGATGTTTGTGTTTGCTGATCTTTGTTCAGCTTTGTTACCCTTGCTTTAGCTGTATGTCCGGGTACTGTGTGTAAACACACGAAGGACTACTGGGAGCTGGCCTCTGTGTTGTTGACCTGCTTGAAAAGTTAAAGATCTGAATAACAATTGTCTAAATGAGCTAATAAATCACACGTGGTCTATGGTTGATCGTGGTCTTAAAACATCTCTTGTACGAGCATAATTGTCACCGTCTGAATCCCTTGTATCGGCCAGCCATGCATCCAGGTTGGACACAGCCATTCTGCTTTAGGAAGCAAACTACAACTTCTTAAGTCACTTTTCCAGCCTAGAAGAGATGAGTGCTTCATACTCAAAAGATAGATTTTGGCTGAAGTATCTTTTAACTTTGCTGTACAGGAACTTACCTCCAGTAACCAGTCTTCACGAAGCAATCAATGTCATCCGTTATATCGTCATCAGTGAAGGCTTCAGGGGAAAAAGGAACGGTTATTCATTTGCAGAATATCAAATTTAAGTAATTATCGGTCATTACTCTTTTCTCTGTAAGTCTCTGATTCAAAGACTCACCTGTGCAGGCTGTATGGCACACGTTTCTGGACCAGCGATAACCCGAGTCACAGAAGTGGCTGTCTGACAGCTGGAAGAGCCCATAAAACCCGAGGGACCAAGGCCTTCTTGGTCTTATAGGGATCCAGCGATAAAGCCCTCGCTTCTTACGTTTCCCACCTTCCTCAATCTCCTGCCCTTCCTCATCCCCTTTGTCACCATCCTCCTCATTGCCCTCCTCATCCTCATTGTCCATCTGGTTGTCGTCCTGCTCCAGCTCCTCCTCGTCGAACTTGCTTTCTTCCTCGTTCAGCAGTTCATTCAGGTTCTTGACCATCTCCGTCGAGTCATACTCCTCGCTAAAGGTGCCGACCTCCCGCTTTTGTTTAACGCCACCGGCTTCCCGAGCCGTTCGATTTGGTTCAAGGGTTGATTCAGTGGTCGTCGTTTCGGTGGCTGTTGTTTCAGTAGTTGTTGGTTCCATAGTTGTCGTTTCAGTGGTGGTTGTTTCGGTGGAAGTTTCAGTGGTCGTTGGTTCCATAGTCGTCGTTTCGGTGGTCGTTGGTTTGGTAGTCGTTGCTGACAGAGTCGTGACCGTCGTTGTTGGTCTGGCTGTCGTTGTTTTTCTGCGGTTGCCGTGCACCCTGACCAGGCCAGTGTTCAGACGGGACCTCAGATTCAATTCACAGGTAACTGTAGCGAACAAGTCGTGCAAACAGATGGCAGAAAGGAAAAACAAGGGAAAAGAAGAGAAGAAGATTTTTAAATAGGGTGGTAGTCAATAGTTGAAATTCTCTTCCATTAACATCCATGCAAGTGCTTTTATTTTTCTTTGAGCAGCTACATTTGAGGTTATTGGGTTCTTAAATCACATACGGTCTATGGTTGATCGTTACATGTAAAAGGACCACCACCCCTCCTTTATAGGAGCGAGACACCCAGACTGAAAGAGATGTTTGTGTTGTGGTTAATGTTTGAGGGCTTCGTTTCCATCTCTTTGCAGTCATTGTGCATCTCTGTAGTATTTGCATCACTTTGTGGTAATTTTGAATCTCGCTGTGGGCGTTTTGTGTCCTCTTTGTAGTTTAGCATCTACTTGTAATCCTTTTTTTTGTCTCTTTGCAGTCATTTATCATGTCTTTCTGGCCATTCTGTGTCCATCTTTAGTTGTTTTGCATCTGTTTGTGGTCATTTTGCTTCTTTTTGTTTTCTTTTAGTCAGTTTGCATCTCTTTGTGCTAGTTTTGTGTCACGTTGTAGTCGTTTGATTGAGTTTACACCGATAAATGTTAGCATACACCTCAACAGAGGCTCTGGAGTCATTTGTGCCTCTGGGGGTCATGAGCTGACTTTTCTAAACCTCAGGACACCCAACCCACCATTGATTAACCTCACCTATTGCCAAGATATTTTCCTTGTATTTTTGAAGCCTTCTGGGCAGGTTGATCACTTCCCTGAGTTTTTCTCTCAGCTCACATTCGGAGACGGTCCGGCCCTGAGACAGGCTGGGCACCAGCACTGCCACAGCCAGCACCACCAGCAGTCCCACCTTCATGTCAGCACCTTCTGTGGGGAAAAAAGGGAAATATTGAAACATCGCCCTGAATAGGGGTAGATGGGGTAAGGTGAGCAGATCCATGTCCCTCAACCAATGCAAATAGTTTTCATTTGGATCCAGTTTCAACTAAAAAATAGACAGGCTGGTTTAAAATGATCTTCAGCCAGATTCTCCGTTTTTGTAAGTAACCAGCTGTGCTGTTGGGGTCCTCTAGTGGTGAGACCAGCTTAAAACATGCTTCCTTTAATGAACAGTCAAGGGCAAATGGAAAGTAAATGCAGAAGAGTCGGAGGCTATGCTTCAGATCATCAGCCTGCGTTCATCCCAGAACTCAGGCTTTCTTATGGTTCCTAGAGTCTCCAAAAGTAGAATGGGAGGCAGAGCCTTCAGTTATCAGGCTCCTCTACTGTGGAACCTTCTTCCAGGTTTGGTCCGGGAGGCAGACACCCTCTCCAGGTTTAAGAAGAGGCTTAAAACCTTCCTCTTTGATAAAACTTACAGTCAGGTCTGGCTCAGGCTTGGCTTGAACCACCCCCTAGTCACGCTGCTATAGGCCTAGACTTCCCGGGGGGACTTCCCATGATGCACCGAGCTCCTCTCTCCTCCTCTTCCTCTCCATTCGTACTCATTCATATCCCATCAATGCTCGTATTAACTTCACTTCTCTCTCCTGTAGCTTTGTCCTGCTCCTCTCTCTCCTCTCTCCTCCGTCACTCTCTGCAGGTGTTTCTGCCCCTGGTGCTGCAGAGTCTGGATCTGTGACTGCAGACCACCTGCTGCCCCATGATCCTGCTCAACACCCACCGCTTCAACTATTATGATTATCGTTGCTATTATTACATTTAGTTTTATTAGTGCATTATTGTTCAACCTATTATTATATTACTATTTTTATTATTAGTCTCATTATTGTTACACATCTTTATGTGGAACCTGTACTGTGCTGTGTCCCCCATGAACACTGCATCCCTTGTTGCACAAATTTGTGAAACAAGGGGAAAGGCACTGAGAACAAGTCGATTTATCTCAGTCCATTTGCAAATAATTTTGATCAAGAAAAATAGGTCTTGAAAGCCGAATATGAGACCAAATTTCCTTTTTTTTTTTTTTTTTTTGCTGTGCAGAGGAATTTTTTCGGGAATTTCTGTTTATGCCAGTTAAAGCATATTTGCAGAAAAACTCTAAAATTACTACTTGAATAAATTTTGTGTTCTTCCCATAACTGCTCAAATTGAAGCTCTTATTTTACCCCTTTAAGCTACAAAATCACAATAACTGTTTGGACATTTTCATTAGGACGAGTTATTTCCTAAAAAAAATCGAATGTGTCTAATAAGGATCTGTGTTTCGATTATATCCAACATTAACACACTCACAGTTTGTTGTAAAATGTTTTTATTAATTTATTTTTTTATTGTCGGTCAATTTTTTCCCTCATCACTTTTTTTTCCAGCATCAAACAAAGTGGTGAGTAAAAACATGGCAACAGAGCAAGTGAGAAATTCAATATCAAATATCACAGCACTGACAAGATGGTAAGAAAATGAATATTAGTAGGATGATAAGATAAAGAAAGGATGTTTCTTACCACGTTCTACGGATTTTCTTTCCTGAGTTTGTTGCCTGATGAACGTCTGCCTCTGTGTCTCCAGACAAAAATGCCGAGTGAGTTTTTATAGCACGACTTTGACCTGTGGACCAACCTGTTTTACTGCTTTCATAGTTTTTCACGTAATTTCCTCGAAGGAAGGGGGAACTGGGAAACGATGCTCTGAGTGCTCCGATCACTGTGACACCATGGATCGAAATTTGTAAAATCCACGGTGACATTGGAGATTGGTCAACCGACACCCGAACCTGACAACTACAGCTGTCATAGTCTTCCATATTGAATGACAGGAACAATAGAACAATACAGACGCAAATCTGTGTCTTGAATGCAACAGAGTGTCGTGAGTGTGGTCTTCTAGTGTCCTAACTACATACACAGTATGTCTATATAGTATAAAACATGCATGAATCAGTAATTCTGATAAATTCATCATTCGTTATTAAAATTCAATCAGTTATTTCTATAAAAAGGTGCCTCCCAAGGTGCAGAAATCATGGAGAATTATTACCAACGCAGCAGCTCTACTGAGGTTTTTTTTTTTTGGCTTATTTAGCTCCCGGTTTTGGTTTAATGTCACATTTGCTGTCTGGTTCAGTCTCGTCAACCCTGTTTCCAGCGACGAAGCTAAATGCAGTGGCCCCGAGAGCTCAATGCACTGAAGCTAAAGAAAACACATGCAAACAGACAAAACACAAGTAAATGAAGAAAATTTTGAAAAAAAAAAGCAACAGCGGCGTTTTTCTGTATTTGGTTATGCTACGTTTCAAGCTGCATGTTTGTTTTCAAGTCGGGGAGTGTGTTTTGTGTTGTTTTTTTTTCCAAAAACTGTGCATGTGTTGTTGAATTCGTAATCGATGTTTTCTTCTTACCTTTGTACATGTTTTCTTATGTTGCAGTGCACCGAGCTCTTCGTGGATAAACTAACTGGATAACTAACTCAGCTGGTGGAGACCGAAAACCAGAGCTAAAAGAGAGGGCATACTGGACTTTGATTCATCGGGTGGGCACAGACACCAGATACAGATGAAAGCTTTATAAGGTGCTGTCATGTGGGGGCTGTATATTAATCTGCTTGTTTTGATGTTTGTTAAATGACAGTAAAAAATCAGGAAACCTCTGAACAAGCGATCAATTTCAACTGATGTCTTCGCACAACGAGCTACGCTCCGGAGTTTGAAAGAAAAAGCTGAATACACAACACTGGCATATCATCACCTTACAAAGTCATCATGTTGAAAGTGTTGGCAAACATTGGCTTATTCGCACCTTCCAGCAGACACAGAACAACATCTACGTCCCATTGGAGTCACGCTTGTGTCCACCTGATGAATCCAAGTCCAGCACTCCCTCTCTTTTAGCTCTGGTTTTGGTCTCCACCAGCTGCTGAGGGAAACATCTGGCTCTTCAGCTGCTAAATGCTCCACCGTGTCCACCAGCTGGTCTCTGACTGTGCCTGTCTGCTGTTTGCTGCTGAGCAGGTGGTGGACAGAAAACAGCTGCCCGCTGCCAATGAGTTTTTTGAGGGCAAACCAACACCTGCGCTGAAAGACACTAAAATGCTCCGTAAATGCTGAGCGGAACTGCATCGTCTCCTTGTGTTTGTCACTACGAGCAACTCCTTTCACGATACGCGCAGTCATTTGATCCATTGCTGATATAAAAATGTTGATTAGTTCAGCTTGAAGAATAACCCAGATGGTTCGATTGGTTTCTACCGGATTTTGGGCACATACGGAACATGTGTAGGTCTTAGGATAAACCTATAGCAGGTTTTAGTGTTTTAGGGGGATTTTCTGATAAAAAGATAAACTAACTCCACCCTCAGCAAGCTACCAATCACTGCTACCACTCTTGCCTCCTCAGATGGACAGCGATCCATATCACCTGCTGTGGTGTCTGATTTGGAATGAAAACATACCGAGTGGTGTGGCCGACCAGGTTGGTGCGGCGCCAGTGTTTGTCCAGCACTGGCGAGGCCAACTAGTTTGTCAGGTTTTTTTTTGTTGTGTCACTACCCAAACACATACATGGACACACTGAACACACATCACACATATTTCAAGGAAGTCTGATCCGAAAAAGTCTCGATCAAAACACAAGTTCAGAAAAAAAAAAAAAAAAAAGCCTGTTTAAATAACGTAGCGATCTCCTAAAGAGAAGCATGATGGTCATCTGCAGGGAGGCCGCGCTGACACGTCTAAGGGTTCTTCTTAAAAAGTGGTTTAAAGCAGACGTAGACGGGCTCAGGTACATTTTCACTCTTACTGCTTGTTTTCTCTCAGATGAGATAGAAAAACGCACTTTTATATTCAATACACAGTTAGTAATGGTCTCCTAAGTGACTTGAATCAGAAAACAATTCACAGACTACATTTCTGAACTACTCGCCGCTTATCGGGCTTATCGCCCGAGGTCCCCAGACAGGAACTTGCTGCTAGCTCCCATGTCAAGACGTGAGGCTGAAGGGGACAGAGCTTTTGCTGTTGGGGCGTCACAACTTTGGCACAACCTGCCCGATGAACTCCGACTTGCAAAATCAGGATCTTCTTCTAAATCGCTTCTGAAGACACACTCCTTTTCAAAGGGCTTTTGAATAATCTCTTTTAGATGTTGCGTATATTTCTACATCTCTCATTTGTGTTTTTATTTTTACGGTTTTGCTTCTGAAGATGTATTTTCTACACCTTTGTCCCTGGATTTTGAGGAATTTGCTTTTATTGTTTTACCTTTTTAAAACACTTTGTAATCTGGTTTTGATAAGTCCTATATAAATAAACTCTATCATCATTATTATTATTATCATTCTTAGTACATATTTTGATAGTACGCTTAATGCCATGTCATTGTGAGTCATTTACTTGTCTTGTTATGTCCTCTGCCCAGTTCTGTACCTTCACTTTCACTTTGGTCTGAATGTGAGTTACTTTTCCTGCTCCACATGATAAGTGCCCTGAGATAATACCTCTGTTATGATTTGGCGCTTTATGAATAGAACTGAATTGAATGTCAGAGAGGAAGTGTTTCCGTAACCGTGAGCACGAGGGAAATGTCACGGCGGCAAAAAGAGGCACGTGAAAGATCCACAGTATAGTTAAGGGAAGTAACCCAATACAGGTGGGATACTACCGTGTGTACGCCGTGGTGCCAGTTTGAAAAAAAATCCCCCAAAGACGTGACTTCAGTGCCCTGAGTGGTGTTTATATCTACATCCACTACCTGGGGGGTGTACAGGTGTCTGGTCCTGTGAAAATCCACCATCAGCTTTGTTTGACAGAGTAAACCAGCAGCTACCGGGTCGACTGTTGTCCGGCAGTGCCAAGACCTTGTACTGGTCGCACCGTCTGCTTAATGGTGCACACAAATCATAGCCCGGCTTTTGAAAGCCTGTTGAGCTCAGGTCAAACAGACACAGGCTTTACAGTGTTTCAAGATTCAAACTTTTTTGTTTTTTTTTGATGAATGACTTTTTTAAGACTGCGTCTCTCCCTCACCCACACATCAGCCACTCCCCTATTTCTTGCCTTTTCTTTTTGGTTTGTTTGAGATAGAGACAGACTAGCTACTTATTTTTTAGTCTTTCTTTCTTTCTTGACCTCCAGCAGAGGCTGGAAAACAAATCTTAGGGGATATATAAATAGATAGATGAAAAGATAGATTGAAAAACACTTTTAGACTTTACTTGGCCTCGCTTGTGTTTGCTTTTTCTCTGGTGAATTATGGAATAATTTGTTCAGCTAGAGCAATGACAGCAATCTCTGTTTGGCTGATCGGCTCAGAACCAGTTACGAGGGGTTGTGGGTAGGAACTTTTACTTTTCTCTGTGAGGTTCGTCCATGCGAGCGTTTCACGCCGGATTTGCCGAACTCTCCCGACCGGTCGCACGTGTCGTTAACCGCTCGGTTCAACTTGATAAACGTCGCCTCTTTGTCGGGAGGTGCACGTTCGTGAGATGCCATCGACTGCGTAATCCCTGCTCCTGAACTGCCACATAAAGGCCTGGGTTTCCTACTGCTGGACATCGGCAGATGAAAAAATGTCGAATCAGCATCGGTTGTACGCTAGTAGGTACCAGGAACCATTATTTCTTAGTTCATGTCTTCGCAATCACATCTTTAAAAAAGAAAAAAGCTCACAGATGAAGGAAGTAAAAGGTATTTTTTTCTTCAGTGAGGAGGCAGCCCGTCGGACCGGTTAAACTCAATTTTCGGTCTCAAATTAACAACGACAATGAGGTAAGACGATTGCACAAATACCACAGCTGAAAAAAAACAAAACCCAGCAACACAATAACACAACACACTGATTTCTGCAGGCCCAAAGAGACGCAGCCCGACCCCATCCTCCCTGGTCATGCGTGTTTTAGATTCGATCAGTGAATGATTCTTAACCATCGTTTTCGTTTGTTTGACGGAGTGTCACGGTGTGCGACATGTTTTAAATTCCTCACCACAGCTCTTCCATAAATTCACCCCTTGAGACTGAAACACAACGACGGAACTCCTCCATCCTCACGAGTTGTTTTTTCAAACGTGCGATTTCCATCAGTGACTTTCATTCATTTTAAACAACCTTTGAAAAACATTTCAGCTAATAATATGTTTTTAACCCGGTGCATGATGGGAATCGTTTCAGAGTCGCGCCGATCTCGAAATGTTAACATCTTTAATTCAGTGACAGTGAGTTTGTTCGTTCATGGTTAGTAGTTTCGTTTACAGTTCTTATAGCTCTCGTTTGTTGTATATATATATATATATATATATGTTTCCTCATACTTCCACACTGTAAAGTTGTATAGGGAACTAAAAGGGAACAAAACTTGATTCAGAAAATCCTAAGTTTTATACGGCATTACTTTGAATTTTTTTTTGCTTTGATGTAATTTAAATGTGGCCTCCAGCTAAATTTATTATCTAGCATCATCTAATGTTATATATATTATATCTAACATTATCTAATCATATCATCTAATATGTAATTTCAGAAACTCTTTCAATTTCAGCATCATATATCATGAGTTTTCTTAATGTATGTGTTGCCTACAAGTTCAGTGACGGTTAAAATCGAACTCTTCAGACATTTCAGTTCATTTTCCACTTTGTCCAAAAGTTGTTTCAAATTATTACAACAATACATCAGTATCATCTGCAAATCAAATACATTTTAATGTTTCCGAAACCTCACAAATATTATTTACGTTCACAATAAACCATAATGGGCCTGACACTGAGCCTAGCAGGAAAAGCCCAGAGCGGAGCCGCGGTTAATGTCATCAGTAACGTTACAGACAGTAAAAATGGATAAAATGCAAGTAAAGGCTGCAACCAACATTTATCATCACTGTCAATCATCCTGCGGATTTGTCTCATTTAATCGATTAATCGCTTTTTTCTACAAGATGTCACCGAATGTCCCGGAGCCCAAAGTGCCCCCCTCTAACTGCTTGTTCTTTTCCCAACTAACAGTCCAAAGACCCAAAGATTTTCTCGTTATCATCATGATATGACAGAGAGAAACACCGAATACCGGTCCGTGGACTCGGAACCGGATGCCGCCTGCCGTCGTCCACGTGGGAAAATCCCAGGGCTTCGCTCATCGACAGAACATCACACCGAACCGAAACATCGCCACCTGCCACACATCCTTGGGACGGTTTGTTCTGTGAGTGGAGCTACAACTACGCCTACAGCTCGGCGAACCACTGCGAACTCGCTCTGCCGGTGAAGTGTGCGAGACATGATGTTGTGAGGGGAGGGGGACAGCTCTCTGCCACCCAGCAGGGGTGTTGTTGTTGTAGCCTCTAGAGCTACGGTGCCGCGCAGGCCGACATGTTGTGGCAAGATGATGCAGTCATCCAAACAACAAGCACACACGCGCTGGATAAAAACAAAACAAATAAGAATGGAGGAGGAAATAAAGAAATCGCACGCAAACAAAGCGTTTAAATATGATGTTAACTCTCCAGGTTACACTTTGAAATGGTCAACCGAAAAAAGAAAAAGAAAAACGAACAAACAAAGAAAATGAAATAAACTATGGTCATCGACTGCAGCGCATCGTCCAAAAACATCTTAAACCTCTTCTCCACAAAGGCTAAAGAACTTCTAACTAGTCGCCCACGTAGCCCGACCACAACGACCGTTAATGGACGATGATCATTTCAACGATTCCTCTCGTTCGCTGTGCGTTAGTCCAACTCCCGCTCGTGCACAAACTAAAAAAAAGGCATCGACAGAAGATGTACACGGAAGATTAAAGCAGATATACAGCATGTAAACCTTCAATGTACTCTCTCCCGGCGCGGCCAGACTGACCCGCTAGCAGGCACAGGGGCAGAGATGAGCTGGGGGCCCCAATCGAGAGCCATACTTGGACGTTTTTATAGAACTGAACCCACTAGTGTGCTGCTTCATGCAGACTTTTATTCTTCTATAGGGGAGCTAGTCCACCGATGCCTGGTGAATCTGGGGCTTCTGGGGCCGTTTGGGGCTCCCGGGCATCCACGGGCCCCACAACAGTTGCCCACTGTGCCCAGTTTTCTTTGTGAGGGGTCAGACATGACTTGGACATGTCATTGGTATACGTCTTGAAACAAGGCTACAAACACCTCGAGATCACAAGGCGGAACCCGGCTGACCCGCAGAATCCGCGGATGGTCTGTTTGTTCCGCAGGCAGCTGCTACAAAGGTACAACTGATGCGCTTTTATTGGGCTTTACTGGTCTCCATAGAATCTAAATGGTCCAAATCAAACATCTCGAGAGCAACGAGGCCTCAGGCTGTTCAGGAAGGAACCTCGACAACACTGAGCGACATCTGGTTTTTGATAACCTGCACTGGTAAACCAGAGACGAGCAAAAACGCTGGGAACGTTACAACAACTGACTTCTACGACTTTATGGTGTGTGTGTGTGTGTGTGTGTGTGAAGGATTCATTCCCTCCTGGGAGACGTTTCCATCCAAACACGCTGAATCACTGAGCAAAGAGACGGGACTGAAGACCAAAGTCATCCCGGTAGGCCGTCTGAGGGGGGCGCTGTTCGGGGACAGCCGAACTCTGACGGAGGACGGACAGTGCCCTCAGGGTCCGGATGTCAAAACTCTGCCGGTGGTTTTCTTGCTGATGGTTTGGAGACTCAGGGAGGGGCCGAGACCTTCCGCCGACCAGATTAGGGCTGCAACGTGTGTATAAAAAAAGCAGAGGGCCATATTTTATTTTCAGGATATTTCGATTTGGATTAAATTCACATCATTTGTTTTCTTAGTCTTTCTTTCTCATTCGGCCAATAGGAAGATGTTCTGTCGTCCAATGAAATATCCCAACAGCTACTGGCCAGATCACTGTGATATTCACCGCGGATGTTCGCGATCCCTAGAGGATGAATTGTAAAGATGTCGGCGCCCGCTTAACGTTTCCTCTAGCGCCACCAATCTAAATATAACGACACTTAACTGAGCACATTTATCCTTCCCACAGGATCGACCGTTTGCATCGTGGACACTGCACAGACTCTCTTCTCGCTGCAGCCTCAGGACAACTTTAACAACTTTTAACTAAAAACAATTAAACAGCCACATCTGGTCAAATGTCCCCCTTGTCCAAGACCTTGGCCTTTGTCAGGGCATCCTGAAATCCAGTGGACGGAAATTTCCAGAGCAGATTTATACAATAATTCGGAATAGTAATGAGCATGAGGGTCTGTCAGTGAGTGAGACTCTGAGTCTTTAAATCCTCTTCCAGTGCGTTTATCAGAAGCTATTAAACAGAACGAGCTCCGCTTTTGGTTTTCAATTGGGGATTTTGTCATATGCAGGTTTCGTTAGAAGCAATTAAAAATACGTTGCAGTCAACTGCATTATTGAAATCACATGAGAAGTTGTTGTGATTTTGACAAATCACGAGACATCGGGCCCCTGGGGACGGACATGTAGAAGGCCCCCAAACCCTCCAACAAAGGAGCACGAGCCACGGATTGAGACAGACTCTCTGTGGTTGTTTGTGTCTCTTTGTGGTGGTTTTGGATCTATTTTTCCCTTGTTTTCGTCCGTGTGGTCATTTAGTGTCATACTCGTCTAGCGTCTCTCTCTCTTTTAGTCATTTTCTGTCTCTTTGCGCTCATTTTGCGTCTCTTTGTGGCTGTTTTGCGCCCAATTTTACTCGTTTTTCGCACTTCTTTGCCCCTCGGGCCTCTGGGCCCGTGCTCAGTAATCCACTCGTGGTTGGACCGTGCTGTGTCAGCTTTGATTAAAGGCCCAATCTTCCTTCATGTTTAGGTAAAAACAAGACATTACAGTCAGCGCCCTCTGTACGATCTTGTAACCGTTATAATCCTGCAGCTCCAAGACTTTTATTGCCCCTCAGACCGGATAAACTGTTGGTGACGTGCAGGAGAAACGATAACCACTGTATGATATCGCAGGTTTCCATGTACCACATCAGACAGGGAGCGGGCTGAGCGAGGACTCGCGCACCCGCCCGTTCTCTTACCCACAGTCCTTTGAGTGGACAGTATGGACTCTACCCAGCTGTCCTGGGTAGAATCCGTGAACATCTCTGCCGGGACGCGACGTTCTGGGGGGAAAAGGAACAAAAAGTTTGACGTAGAATATGCCCCAACTCTTTTCTCTGATACTGTAAATCTACTCTGTTGCTCTGTTCTGCAAACACAACATCTGTCTCTGGTCTCTCCCTGCTTGGCTGCTCCTCCTGAGGTTTCCTCCATCTTTTTCCTGTGAAAGGCTTTTTCGGGGGGGGGGAATTTTTTCCTTGTCTGATTGGAGGATCTAAGGACAGCGGGTGTTGTAACGCTGTACAGATTGTTAAGCACCTTGAGGCACATTTGTGATTTGCGATACTGGGCTACATGAATAAAAATTTGACCCGACTTGCCCGTTTTCCGAGGAGCTCAGATGACAAGCCTGATTATTTTTTTTAACCCTGCAGAGACACAGGTACAGCAAGTGTTACATTATCGGCGAAGGTTTTTATAATGTAACGTTAGCTTACGTTACCATAATGTATCATAACCTCTGGATTTCAAAATGAAACAATTCTTTAGTTGAAATCCATTTTACAAAGAGTTTCACGTTTTTAACTGCACAGTTTCTGAAGATGGTCCTAATCAATAGTGTTTCCAAGGACTGAATACACGTTTGGAAAATTTCTCTCAAGCGTCAGAAAGTAACTAATTACATTTAGCCAGGTAACTGTACTTTTGTAGTTTTGAGTTGGCGACTTGCACATTATTTGACGACTTTATTTACTAGTTACTTTGCAGATTCAGATCAATAACGCAAAGTGTAATCAGCACATGAATTATGACGTATTATTACAGGCTGAGACAAGACCCAGCAGTGTATAAAGAAATTAAAATTAGCTCCACGTTTATCAGCTTCAGCATTAAAGGGATGAACACACGAATGCATCAGTAATTGTTGTCAATAATAATATACATCATTTAAAAAATGGGCCATTCTGCACAATTAGTACTTTTACTGTTGGTACATCAGGTCATTTGGTGCCAATTTCCGAGTTTTGAATGCGGGACCTTTGCTTGTACCAGACTATTCCTACATTGTGGTCCTGCTACTTTTACTTGAGTCTCTCGTCCACCCCTGCCCCTGCCGGGTTTAGTTCGCCCGCTGCGGTTCGCTCACTTTGGCGTCGACGCGGTTGAATCCCTGGGGTCCCGAGACTCTCTGAACTCGTGCAGCCTGAGAGCCACACCAGATCCCGCCATCGCCGGCCCGCGAAGTCCGGGCCACGCCGGGACCGGGTCCGAGGAGGAGCGAGGGTCAGTCAAGGCGGAGACCACAAAGGGACCGCAGCAGCTCGAGCCTGGGGGTGTCCTGAGGATGCACGCAGATGTTGACACATCTGCAGGGACTCCGTGTTAAACCTTTAATATGTTTGGGATCGGTACATAAACGAGTAAGGACGTTACTTTTTCAGCCTCGCTGCTCATGAAGCTTTAGGAAGAAATAATCAGCCTGTCAGAGTTTGCTGTGTAATGAGGATTGTGGCCTGCAGAGGCTGCCGGTGAGTTTTTGAGATCTTTGGTCCTGCTATGTTAGACATGCAGGAAATACTGAAACCGGGTCTAGTAGCTGGTAAAAAAAAAAGACCGACAGACAGAAGACGAGTCGAAACAAGCTTAAAACTGAGATGCGGAATCCAGGGCCGGAGCCTGAACCGCCGCGGAACCTGCAGGGGGGGAGGGCAGGCGGCCGCCTCCGTCCCCCCCGCCTGCCCGAGGAGGCGTGGCCGCAGCCAGATGAGTTGAATAAGAAATGGAAACGGCCCAAGCGACCCCGAACACCGACGCAGAACGGAGTTTGACCCCGAGACTTTTATCACAGGCACCGTGGAGCCAGACTGTGTCGGCAGATACTGCAGAAGAAGACATAAACCCGAAGCCCCCGTGGAGTCTGGGCCAACGTGACTATCGTAATTAAATGGCGGAGGAAGCTCTGGTTTTAAAACCACGACACACGGCAGCTGTTCTGTCGCGTATTCACCGTGAGGCTGACATTTAAAAAAGGCCACGAACCTGCCCGTACGTCCTGCCACCCCCCGGATCTACCTGCGGATGAGTCGGACGTCCCATCGTGTCCTTGCGGACATGGAGTCGGCCTGAGTCTCAGGTCTCTCTGTGCCTTGGTTTTTCTCTTTTCACCTTCCCCCTTGAATAAAACCAAATCCGCCTTATCAGCGTCCTCTTCGCGTCACCTCTTCCTCTTATCTCTGCAGGTGATCCAGGACAGAGAAACCCAACACTGGACACTGGACACCAGAGCCGACTGCCACTGGTAACCAGTGTCAGTGTCTCTCAGTGTCTCTCGGTTCGGTTCAAATGGCTTTACCGGCACATTACCGGCTGTATTCAGATCCAGCAGGGCCGAAGCGCTGACTACTGACGGTACCTCCTAGGACGTTTAGGACGTGTGTTACAGAAAGGAAGAGAGAAAAGAAAAACAAAGAAAAATACAATACGGTTCATAAAACAGCAGATTTAACAGATTTTCCTTTTTCCAAAAAATTTTTAAAAGGTTTTTAATAAAGAACAAAAACACACACAAAAACATGTTTTTCGCCTGTGTGAGTTATGAATGAACACATGATAATAATCATAATTAAACACAAACTGTTACCATTTAGATGAGTAATAATAAAGATGTATAAATAGATCAAATGAGAGAAATAACGCAGATCCAGCAAGTCAGTCGGATTCTCTCCTGTTGTGGCGGGAAGAGACAAACCGTCCTGGGAGAACACTACTCTCTTCTGTCTTGTCATTTTTCCTCTGAACCATCATTAAGCTTCGATCATAAATGTTTGTCACTGGATTTTGGGAGGAAAACCGTCATTTTCCAAGAGACCGAACCGTCGCTGAGCTCGACCTCGGTCACACATCGGTTGTCCAATCGAGGCCCACTTACTCGCTTTTCACCTTCCGAAGACGGTCTTCATCAGCACCACTCACAAACCCCACCTGCTGGAGCGAGAGAAGAAGTGGCCCAGTTGCTTTGTTGGCACTGGACAACCACAGCTCCCACGATGCTTTGGCGGCGCTACTGTGGTACCTGTCTCAGGATACATTACCGTACGCATCGTTGTCTCGTATTGTTAAAATGACAAGGTGCACAGATCTCACGTCGTCCAGAGGATAAAAGTTCTGTTTCCGCCGTTTGTTGTGAACGAAAATAAAATCTTCTCTGCACGCAAGAAATATCAGAATTTAGAGAAAGAAAGAAATTCACAGAGCGCACTCTTGCCCCTCGGATGATGAAGACTTTCGATCCTCGCGACCTCTTGACCTTTCATCCGGCGACAGCGTCAAGAAAAAAAGCATCGCTTCTGATAAAGAGGTGCGAATAAGAGCAGCCGTGGGTTTGATCTTTATGCAACCGACCACAACTAGCGTCAGCGAAATGTCAAAAATGTGTCGGGGCGGCCGATCAAAGATGCAATTTCGCTCTTATTTGTGAAGGGCTCGTGTTTTCTGTCCGACAAACAAAAACCCACAGCGTTTAAAGTGAGAGATGTCAAACCGGGAAAACAACGGCAGCTCTTCAACATGTGTGAAGAATATAACTCTCATCAAACACTTAACGAATCAATTAAGCTCACCCCGTTTCACATCACTGGCGTTTCCTTTGTTGCATTATAGATTCTGCTTTTGCTCGTTTCTGTTTGTAGTTTTTTTTTAATTTTTCTGTCCTCGGTCGACAGGACACAAGACGCCTCGGAACAATGTCCACAGATTGTCTCATTTCATAGCTGACCCTGGCGGACCTTCACGAGTGGGACTGAATTGTTGTTTCACAGATTGTAATTGATTAATGCAAAGCAGCGGCAGCAGCCGGCCCGTCTGTGTAGGCCAGCAGCCAGACTGGGAACAGGATCCTCAAACAAAGCATCCATTCACAGGAAGGCTGGGGAGGGAGGGGAAGGGGGTGTGCTATACATTTTTGGTAAACCTAAATAAATTAATAATGGTGTAAAGTCTGAAAAAAAAGGGGGGGGAAAAAAATGTGTGCAAAATATCCACACTCTGTTGGTTCAAGTCTCACATCGGCAGATAAATGGGAAGACCAGATGTCTGGTCTGGATCAGAGGGAAGTGAATTGTAATTGAACTGAATCCGGACACATAAATCCAGTACAGAGAGAGGGGGGAGGGAGGGAGGGGGTTGGGGAGAGAGAGAGAGAGAGAGAGAGAGACAACAAAAGCCCTGGATGCCATGAGGAGAGTGATGCTGCATTCAGGCGCTCCTCGTAAAGTCCTACTTCCGTACACAGACGTGCAGTCATTTGCCCCCGAGGACACATGGTCAAAATGTAGCGCTCAAATTATGAGTCGATTAATCGATTAGAAGATCAGACAGAAAACGAACCTACAGTCACTTTAATAATTCCTCCTTCCAAACATTCTGCGGTTCCGGCTTCTCAAATGTTGGTTTTCGACAGAATATGTTTGGGTTTTGGAGTTGGTTGGACAAAACAAACAGGTTCAAGACACCCCAGCGGGCTCCGGGAGGCCGTGATGGTATTGTCCCACTGCTCTCTGACGTCCTAAGACTAACCCGACAGAATAAGTCCGTCCAGCTTCTTCTAGCTCGTCTCTCAGTCCTCCATCCGTCGATGAGGACTGCCGGCAAACTGAACCGGCTCAGAGAACTGAGGAATAGCAGTTTAACAATATGTTTTAACATTTAATCACCGGGGGAAAGTAACTGAGTACATTTACTCAACTACGGTGCCTAAGTATAGTTCTGAGGTACTGGTACTTTACTAGACTAATGCTATTTTATGCTATCTTATATTTCTTCTTCATAACATTTCAGAAGGAAATATTGTACCTTTTTACTCCACTACATTTATGTGGCAGATATAGTTACTAGTTACTTTTCAGATTAAATCTTCACATAGAATAATCGTCAAAAATACAAAGATTAAACCAGTGGTCTGCGAGTGATTTCCCTTTTTTAACTTCTCAGATGGTTTCATTTGAACAACTGTTTGAGCATAAACGTGCGTAGCAGAACTTTTGTTTTCTTTCCTCCCCCACTCATCATCCGACGACCGCCTCAGATTTATCTGGTGACCCTTTGGAAGGGCCCGACCCCCGGGTTGGGAACCAGTGGAGTAAACGATCCAACTGTATATAAAGTAAAAGCAGCTGCAACGGTAACATGCCGCTGGAGCGTTGATGCATCAGTATTAACAGACTAATAATGCCAGACAGAAACAGAGATCAGTCCCTGGGGGCAGTTTACTGCAGAATGAAGTACTTTTACTTTTGATACTTTAAGTGCATTTTGCTGATAATACTTCTGTACTTTTACTTAAGTAAATTACTACTACACCAATGCAAAATACTCCATTACGAGTAAAAGATCTGAATACTTCTGAAATTTCAATCATTACACCCCACTCTGTGCAATATATAAAAATATTCCCAAATACTGTGTCTGTGTCAAATGAATATTGAATAGACTCTTTTTTTAAATCAATTTTTTGGCATCATGGGAAAAAATCGACATGTTTTCAAGGACTAATGGAGCTTGTTTCATTCCGTAACGGCCTTCAGTGAGGCGGAGGTGCAGCGCAGTGAGTTACTTTGAAAGGCCGACAAACATCTGAACACAAAACCACATTTTCAAACTTCAGCATGTTATATTTACTAGGTTCACTCAGCTGGCAGTTTTATCAGGTACCCCTAGCTCTGACTGAGTCAGTCCAAAACAACAGTCCTGTGATGAATCCTCCCTTTTTCACTGAAATGGTTTTAGGGAGGTGCTGATTCAACTCTATGATCATTATATGTGAAATCAGTGATTTCAGATATACCTTAGATGCCTCAACAGTTAAGTGACAGTTAAGTGTGAGCTGCAGCCCTAATACAGACCCCTTTGGCGTTAAAGTTAATTAAGGGTGGTGGTTTGTGCGGGGTGCACTCGGGTTCCAGCGTTCAATTCAAGGACCTGGACGAAGTGACCCCTGAATGTGTCTCGTTCAGATTTCCGACAGCCCCTGAATGCAGCAGGAGTCCTCCCAGTCGGATCCGGCTGAACGTGACGCGCCGACTCGGAGCCGAGCGAGGTTTCCTGGCGGAGCTGCGGAGGGAGCAGGAGCCGAGCGGGTCCGTCTGTCTGTCCGTGTGTCTGTCTGTCTGCCGCCGCCGCCGCCGCCGCCGCCGCCGCAGTCTCTTTTCCGTTTGAGACACAAAAAGCCCTCCTCTTTTCGGCTTCCACGGTCACCAGCGGCTATGGATCCATCGCTGTCCTCCTCCTGTTTTCGCCGCTGAGGGACGTTACTCCGTCGGATGCTCCAGTGCCCATAGAGGAGGAGGGGGAGGAGGAGGGGGGCATCCCTGTCATTCTTCGACTGCCAGGTGAAATAATTTTGATAATATGCTTTAACGGTGTTGGGGTGGACGTGGGGATTGTTTGTAGGAAGAGGGAGAGGAGGCGGGAGGGACGCAGCGGGGTTGGGGTCGTCGTTTTTGGGGGCACGGGGAGCGGGTTCGTCTCCGGGTGGGAGCGGAGGTTAGCACGCTAGC
Organism: Xiphias gladius; assembly: GCF_016859285.1. Taxonomy (NCBI): domain Eukaryota; kingdom Metazoa; phylum Chordata; class Actinopteri; order Istiophoriformes; family Xiphiidae; genus Xiphias; species Xiphias gladius. The sequence goes on along the minus strand of NC_053414.1, from coordinate 4,327,745 downwards.
TAGCCGCCGTTAGCGGGCTGCTGCTGCTTCGTCATCCGCCTGTCTGGGAGGGATGCGGCGCCGGGATGCTGCTGCTGCTGCTGCTGCTGCTGCTGCTCCTGCTGCTGCATGAGGGTGGGGAGGGCTTGTAACGGTAACGGTACCGTCCGTCTGGCTTCGGCCCATCTCTGTGATGAACGACAGCCCCAGCCTCCGCCATTTGCCCCCCCCCCCCCCTCCCTCACTCCGCCCCGGCTCCCTCCCCAGTCGCTTCAAAAACACAGCCTAGCGTCTCTGTCCGAGTGGAATAAATAAAACGACCGAGATGAAAATAACCTCCCGTCAAACGGCCTCGCCGCAATGCTGCTATGCTAACCAGCCTCCCGGCCGGCTAACATTAGCTGTAGCATCAACCCCCACCCCTATCCCCAGCCCTCTTCACCCCCCCCTCCCTCTCTCCCCGCTAGCATCCCTGGCTCCTCCAGCCGAGCCATCACAGGCCGGCCTGGCTTACACAACCGTCTCCCCGACCCTGCCGCCTCACACCAGCGATTCCATCGCCACTGACAGAGACTAATCGGTACGAGAGTCGCTGCCAGACATTTTATTCGCCATTAAAACATAATGGAGCGCGCCGAGCGGATGTTGTTATGTAACAGATAATGACACCACACGCCCTTGAAACAAAAGCTGTTGTTTCAGTATTTGTGTGTTTGTGTGCGGTGCAGGACCCAACCGCGGCCAGTGAATCGGGGACGCGGTTGGGGGGGTGGGGGAGGAGAGGGAGGTGCGGGTGCTTGTGGTGCCGAGGACCGCGGCTCCGAACCGGCTTCCGAAATATACAGCGGCCGCCCCTGTCAGCCATTGTTATTGTTGTCATTGGAGGGCTCACGCTTGTTTTCCAGCCTCGGATCCGTCCGCTGACATCGAAGAACCCGATTCGGTCCGCCACCGTGACACGTTCAGGGTCCTGCGTCCTCACTCCGTGGACAGAGTAGCCCGGAGGACACGGCCCGACGGTATCGGCTCCGCTGAGACTCTGTTATCAGAAAATGATGTTTTATTGTTAAATTACTCGAGGTTATCACATGACCGGCGACACGTTCTGGGCAATAAGACGCTGATTTATGACTCACCGCGGTATCGGTGAGGCTCTGGATACATGTGAAGACAGGAGATTCGTGGAGCACCGTTTAAACCCGGAGGTAGAACAGGGGGAATTACACAAGGAATAGAGATGCGTCAGAAGACAGGTGGAAAACACAATGTGGTGCTTGATGTGCGGTTTTTACGTTTATTCAGGGCGAAGTTGGGCTGGGCGACAGAATCCTGTGGTGATGATATGATCTTAACATGTTATCGCTCACTGGTCTGTTCACTTGTCCGAATGAGTAGTTCCCAGAAACGGAATTATAAAACCCGACAAGATCGGAACATAACTGACCGTTTTGAATCTCTGCGAGATGAGATTTTGCGTCCACTTTCCCTGCCGTGATATGTATCGGTGATGAAAATATCCCTATTAATATGTGATAATGATTTTCAGCCATATTGCCCAGCCCGGACAGACGGCTAAGATGAAGCGTCGTATCAGTGTCAAAGCCTGGGAAAAGACCAGACCTCCAGGAAGCAGGACAGCTCAAGTTCAGATCCTTTTCGTTGGTGCGGATGTTGCAAACCCTGTGACTTGGTTCCTACTCCCACAAATCACCGAGCAGCGTAGAAATCCGGCGTTTTATTTGACAGCAACGTCAGTTTCTCCAGTCATATAAATCCAGTCGTGCGGTCCTGTTTCTATCAATCTCAAAGGTCAAGCTGTTCCTGTCCGCCGTAAACCTGCAAACCGTTATTCATGCTTTGGTTTCATCCCGGCTTGATTACTGAAGCTCGCTTTTCTCTGTCTGTAGCAAAAAAAACAAACAAAACAAAACTGTTAAACTAAAATTAGTACAAAATGCAGCCACCGGGATTTAAAAAAACAAGAGCACGTCACACCCGTTGTAGTATCTTTGCACTGGTTTTAAAATTTTAGAGCCAAGATGGGGCTGGCCCCAGCTACATCTCAGACCTTTTAGCTCCATAGCTACAGCCTGTTCCTTAAGGTCCTCAAATGCAGCCCTTCTGTCTGCTCCAAAGTCTAGACTGAAAAACAAAGGAGACGGAGCCTTCGCAGTCAGAGCTCCCAGGCTGCTGAAACTGCCTCCGCGAAGAGATCAGGTTGGCAGAGACTGTCTCGTCATTTTTACTGACTGGCCTTCCTGTGATCCTCTACTATATCGTCTTAAAATTGTGTCTTCCTGTCATTTGTGTCTCTGTTTTGTTCAGTGGTGTATGTTGTTTTTATTCTTTGTATTCTCTGACCTGTCCTTACTGTTTTCTTTTCATTATTTAAATCGTTTCTTCTCCATTTTCATGCCTTTTTAAGCACTTTGTAAACCCTTTTTGAGAAAGGTGCTCTATAAGTAAAGTGTTGACAGAAATATACACGTCTGCATCTGTATTATAAGATACTGTACTTTTGGGTTTGGCAGCAGGAAGTGAGCAATAGCACACAAGTCACTGTTTGAACAAGAAATTACAAAACTCTTCCGTATATATAGGAAAAGCCTTCATAGAAATTATATGTGATTGTAAATGCTGAACGTTGCTTTATGAGTTGAGTAGTTCATTTTGTCTGAAAGGTTTTTGTTGATCACCGTAAGCCAGCGAAACATTTCGAAGCCGGTTTGGTCAGTTCGAGGATCTTAAAACGGGAAATTTACCTCTGTTAGCGTTGTGCTTCAGCTACGTACTCAAAGTTTTGATTTCATTGGGTGGCTGGGAATGGTCTAACTCTTCAAAACTGAAGAGTGTGAACTGGAAGCCAAAATACGTTGGTCAATCTTAAGCATTTTAGGGATGAATTTGCGAACAATCACTTAATAGTTGATTTTGGGGACGGTGGTTCTCAGATTGGTGTCCTAGGTCTCCATTGAAACAATGATGAATGTCATATTTCCTTCTATAAGTAGACAAATATTCAACCAGCAATAAGTTGGCACTCATGGATAAGTACGTCACATTACTGCTGCTGCTTCGCAGCAAAAGCCTTCCCGTCTCTGGGAGTCTGAGGAAACTGAGGCATGAAGCAGCAGGTTATCCAGCAGCACTGGAGTCAAATCCAGGAGTTGCTGGTTGTAAGATGTGATCTTTCATAACAGAATTGTGTGCGACCTTAATTAGGTTTTAGGAGAGCTGTACTTTGTGGACAAGCACAAAAGAAATGCAGCTGCTGTAAAACCAAGGTGCGTTCAGAGCTCACGCATCGTCCGTGTCTGTCTGCTGCTCACCTGTCCGTCTGTGCTGGGTGGTCAGTTGACGGACAGGTAGACTGAGGGAGAGGAGTAGACAGAGGAAAAAAAATTGGAGAGAGACTGGTGAAGAAATCCGAAGAAGGGGTGAGGCGAAGGAAACGAGGAAGTTTGGGAGGAAAGGAATGAAAGAGGGAAGTAAGAGGGGGTGAGGGCAGGGAAGGAGGGAACGAGGGAAGGGCTGACAAAAGAAGAGGGGGACGAGGATAAAGGGAGGTCAGGTGTAGGGATTCCCCCCTCAGCATAGTTTTTAGTGGAGGCCATTTCTAACTCAGTGAACCCAGAGTACTGATCCGGGGCGGGTTTCACAGGAGCAGTTTGCAGGCATTGCCTACTCCTAGATCGCAACTGTTGGGAACGTCATATTTCACAAATGACTGCCGCTTGCAAATTGCAGAAACGTTTGCAAATCCATGCGTGGGTTGCAAGTAGGGCTTATTGATTAATCTGTTGACCGTTGTCTTGATTAATCGGCTAGTGGTTTGTCTAGAGGATGCCAGAAAATGAAGAACGCCCATCACAAGTTCCCGAAGCCCAAGGTGATGTGTTTAAATGTCTGCTCTTGTCTGACCAACAGTTCAAGATCCAGTTTGCTGTCCTAGGAGGCTAAACCCAGAAAACATACACATTTGACAGGCCGGAACCAAGAGAAGATATTTTTCTTAAAAATGACTCAAAATGAATACGAGATTCTCAAAATAGTTGCCGAATTGTTTTCAGTCAGTCTACTAATTGATTTATTGATTAACCTTTGCAGGTCTAGTTGTGTGACATTTGTTTTGATATATTTAAATCAGTACAAGAGGAAACTATTTTAAGTTGCAAATCACGGCCTGCACGTTGCAGATTAGGTGGAACAGGGGCCCAGGTCCGTGTAGCCATGCTGCTATCTGTGCTTGGGACATTTTTTTTTTAAAATGATGCAAATATAATCTCTCTTGGTGTCTCTCTCTCGACACCCGTCTGCGTGCAGGGGCAGAGCTTTGGTCAAACACACACTCAAAGAACAAGTGATGGTCAAGGCTAATACATTAAATATAGTTGTGATAGGGCCGGCAATAGGATGATATATACGACTGTTGAGACTTGTCAACCATCAGAGACTTTGTTAAACCGTTTTTAAAAAAAATTCTCCATCACTCAGATATCACTGAATTTTATAAGACATTTGCTGACGATGTTACGCATCATTGGATTGTTTTATTACGGTAATAGATTGTTGCGTCAGTGTGATGAAGTACCTGCATTCGTCAGGTATTTAAACAGACATTCTCAGACAGTCATTTAAATTTATTTACCCATAAATGGTTTACATTTATCTTTCAGAAAATGTACTATGTCATGATATATGTGGATATTCCACTTTAAAAAAACACCCGACACAACTTCCCAGAGCCCAAAGTGACGTCTTCAGTTTGCTTGATCAGTCCGACCAACTGTCCAAAACCCACAACAAATTTCATTTACTCATACATGACGGAGAACAGCAGAAAATCCTCACAGTTGAGAAGGTAGAACCAGCAAATCTGTGACGATCTATGACTGAAACAATTAATCGATTAAAAAAGTTGGAGGAGAAGAGGTTAAGGGAAGAGTTATGGAGGAAGGACAGTGAAGGAAAGGGAGAAGGCAAGAGAGAGGGAGAGAAGGAGTTAGTGAAGAAGAGATGGAACAAATGTGAGGAGTAAGGAAAATGGGGAAGGAGAGAAAGAGGGAAGGGAAGGAGAGCAGACGTTAGTTAAGGTGGGAGGGAATGAAGGAAGGAAGGAGGAGAGAGGGAGGGAGGGAGGGAGGTACTGGACTTTTGTTAGGAAGAGGAAATGAGGGGAAGAGAAAGGGAGCCAAGGGAATGATAGATTGACATGGATAGAGGATGATAAAGAAGGAAGGAAAGATGGAGAGGAGGAGGTCAAAAGAGAGGAAAAAGTAGTGTGTGAAACATTGACGGAGGGAAGGAAGGAAGGAAGAGGGACAGGAAGATGTGAGTAGGAAAGGAAAATGGGGAAGGAGAAAAGGAGGGAAAGTAGGAGAGTAGGGGCTGTTGAAGGAGGGAGGGAAAGAAGGAAAGACGCAGGAGAGAGAAGGAGGGAGGTACCAGAGTTTTGTAAGGAAGGGGGAAGCAAGAGAAGGAGAAAGGGAGTCAAGGGAATGATAGATGGACGTGGAAAGGGGGTGAAAAAAAAAAAAGAGGGAGTCAGTGAGGAAAGGTGGTAACAAAGGCAGGAAGGAAGGATGATGAAGAGCAGGTAGTAAAGACGGGGCCAGAAGTAGTTAGAGAAGGACTGATTGAGAAGAGGGAAGAAGGAGAGAAGGAGAAAGGAGGGAACAGAGGAAGGAGAGGAGGAGGAGAAAACATGAGAGGGTGAATGATATCAGGAGTCTAGGGAGGGAGCGTGGGTGCTGTGAAAGAGGGCGGGAAAGAAGGAAGGAAGAAGTTGAGAAAGAAAGGGAGGGGCTAGATTTTTCTGTGAGGAAGGAGGAAACAACGGAAGGAGAAAGACCTAGTCAAGGAGGGTGAGAAAGAAGGGAGGAAGGAGAGTAGGAGGCAAAAAGTTTGGGGAGAAGTAGTTAAGTAGTGACAGACTAATGGGGAAAAGAAGGTAAGGGAGGAGGTAAGATTGAGGGAGAGAAGGGGACTTAGTGAAGAAGGGAGGGAACAAAGGAAGGAGAGGAGGAGGTGAATGATGTGATGGGGCAAGGGAATGGGGAAGGAGAGATGAAGGTAATGGAAGGAGAGTAAGGCCAAGTGAAGGGGGCAGGTAAAGAAGGAAGGAAGGAGGTAAAAAAGCTGTGGGTAAAAGTAGTTGGTGAAGGACTGGTAGAGAGAAGGAAGGAGTAGGGCAGAAGACAAGAAGCTTGTTGAGAAGGGAGGGAAAAAAGGAAGGAGAGAAGGAGGTTAGAGAAGGATAGAAGGAGGTAAGGAGGCAGGAAGTGTGTTAAGGCTCTGAACAATGAGTGTTGGCCTGCTGTGTTTGCTGTGCGAGGGAAACTATCCACTGACCTGCTCTGGTTTTGTTTTTTTTTCCTCCGTTCTCTCCTTTCTCTGCCTCTGTTTCCTTCCAGGCTGACTCACCACTGGAGCGCCTGAACACAGAAGAAGAAGAAGAAGAAGAAGACGAAGTTTGAGAGAACGAGGGAGTGAGGAACACCGTGAAACAGAGCGAGAAGGAAGGAAGGAGGGAGGGAGAGAAAGACGGGAGTAAAAACCACAAGAGGCGCGGAAGACTAGGAGGGGAGAAAGACAGAAGACAGCAAGCGAAAGTCAGGTTGGGTCGGCGGGGCGAGAGGAGGAAAAAGAAATTGACTGTGGCAGCGAGAGAGAAAGACAGAGAGACACTGTAGACTCCTACAACCCAGCAGGGAGCAGACGGACAGATCTGAGGTCAGCCGAGAGCGGGCACAGGTAGGTCGGAGGTTGGAGGTCGGAGGTCAGGCGGTCAGACGGACAGCTGACTCAGCTCCACCCGAACCCACTGTCCAGCTGCCCCTCCAACCGCTGTCCCTTCACGGTCACCACACTGGGAGAACTGGGAGAACTGGTGACGAGGAGAAGCCACCATGAGCGACCAGAACGTCGTCAAGGAAGGCTGGGTCCAGAAAAGAGGTGAGGAGGGTTCAACTCTGCATGTCTTCTATATTTTATTCCACCTCTTTCCGACTATGGGTAGATCTCGTAAAAAGACTCAAACCAACGCTGAATGTCTCCCACTAACAAGTACTGAGTGTGAATCAAAGATCGAGGCCTCAGGTACCTCACTCCTCTGAGCCGTCCAGTGTTGTCCAGAAACTTAAAAACACACACTGTTGCACCGGGCGACCCGTTCCTTCATCACCATGGACACACACACTGTACTTTATTTTGACTCGGTCGCACACACCCACCGTCCCGCTGCCCCAAATGCTCACTACAGCACCAAATGTGGATTCATCCGCCGCTGAAAATAGTCCCCAGCAAATGGACTATTTCCTCCTGTTTGAGTGACATTTGCAACGTTTACTAAGAATGAAACTAGATATTTTTGAGCTGTGATTATATATTTATGTCTCTGGTAGGAACTAATGTGCTTGGGACTGAAAGTACAGAGAGAAAGACTAACTTTTCGTCTTTTCGTGACATTGGTTGACATTGAAAAAAGCCCCTTTAGGGGTTTCTTTTTTTTTTTGGTTGATTCAGAAGTTACGCAGCAAAGCTGGACGTAAATTTGTTGAGTAAGTTATGGTACGTGATCGCGTGAATGACCTGGCGGCTGCTAGACTCATGTTCCACGAGAATTTAAAACTGACTTGAACCTATTAATACAATTTTTTTTGGATTAATTATTTACTTGTTTAGTGAAGAAAATGTAATGACAGTGAAAAACGTTAATCATGAGTTCCTATGGACCGAGATGAATAGACCAAAACCCGAAGGCGTTTAATTGACAAATGATTTAAAACACCACAAATTCAAAGATTGGAGAAGCTGAAACTGGAGAAACTTGGGCATTTTTGCTTGATCAGTTGCTGTCAGTTGAATTTCTGTCAGTTCATCTTGTCGCATCTTATTTTAAGACGTCACTCTGATTAAGAACGTCGGGTAAATCCCCTCGGATCGCTTTTTGTTTTAGTTCATTTCAACTAGCTGTATTGACACGGGTCAAGATGCTAAAGATGTAAAATGTCCAAAAATGTACGACGCAGCAATATTATGCCTCGAATGATTATCATCATCAGCATCATTGCAATTAACAGCCAGGTTTAATCAGTTTGAGCGGGGTAGTGCAGTCGTGCCTCAGAGTGCTTTTCCGTCAGATGAAGGTGTGAACGTGGCGGCGGTTGCCTGACAGTTTCTGTCCAGTGAGGACGCTGGTTTATTGCAAACGCGACAGACGAACGGAAACACGTCGGGTGCGTTATTAGTAACGTTACGTCCACACTGAAGTGGATTCGTGGTGTCCCGTTTCCACACAACATAGTCATTCTGTGTAGCATGCACTACGCACTAATCTTTACACTGTCAATCTTTACGTTTCATTTTTTCCGACCTGCCACTTGATGAAAAAGCGTGAAAAATGCTGCACCGACACAAACTATGTAGAGTCTGGGAGTTTTTTTTTTTTAGGTGTTTCCACTTGCAAGTAAATCGCACTGAACTGCTCAGTTTGTGGCTGGGTGCTTTGACAGGGGCACTTTTTGGAAGGTAGAGTGTACCAGAATGATGCATTTACAGGTTAGACTTTCACCCCCCTTACTTGGCATTATCACCTGTCTCATCCAGCTTCAGTTTGTGGTCCTGATTTTACAAGAATTTGATAGGAAATCCTCAACGATGTATATGATTTAAAATGCTACAGCCAGTTAAACTTAATAAGAACAAATTTGTTTTTTCAAAGATTTTCATCTTTTGCGCCTGTGAGCATGTTCTCCATTTGTTTTTGTTTTTTTGTGCATTGCGTTGTGGGACAATAGTGTCCATGAGCAGCGCGTTCGAAAATCTATTTAGTCTTCATACTGACAACCTGGAGCATACCGCATTATGTAATTACGTTTTCAGTGTTAAAAAAGTTCTGTCCCCGCTAAAATGCAAAAACCGCAGGAAACTTGGTGACAAGTTTTCATGTCATCATCTGCTAAGAGGTGGGACAGACACATCCCGGTGACCCTGGTGGCTCTCAGCATCTCCGCCGGTTAAACCGTGTTTCACCGGCTGCTCCGGTGTAACCGGTGTTCATTTTCGGTGTCAGAAAACTGACCTGAGTACAAAAGGCAGTAATACAGCCGTGGCTCATAAATCCTACCTGTGAAATAGGGGGGAACTGTGATTCATGCACTGCCGCGCTGAGATGTCGGTCAAGTAGCGCTATGATGAACGATTGTGAAGCGCTGATTCAGGTTAATGACAGAACCTGCACCGTGTGATCGGCCACGCATGACGGGCAAAGTGAGGAACGACTGAGAGAGTTGTCTTCTTGACTGACAGTGTCTGAGCACACTAACGGGTTCATTTCGGGAAAGGCTTTTTTTTTTTTTTTTTTCCACCGTCCACATCACAGCGTAAAACAGTGTTTTCAGATGTATTCATTCGGAAGGGTGCTTAGGAAAAACAGCGTTTTTAGTTGTAGAAAACAACAGCCTGGGACAGAAATGATGTGTTTTTATCCGGCTCAGTGTGGACATGGCCCGAGCTGCCCTGCCAGTTTGAAGAACAGCTCCTCCAAACAATGGTTGTTTACCTGCCGGACGGCGAGCAGAGAAGGCAGGCTTTGCAGGGCTGCAGCCCAGTCTGAGCCGCACTTGGCTGGTGTGTTGTTTCCCACACTGGTTGTGTGTGTGTGTGTGTGTGTGTGTGTGTGTGTGTGTGTGTGTGTGTGTGTGTGTGTGCGTGTGCGCCCGCGTGCTCGAGGTGTGTTTGTCTGGTCTGAGCTCAGGGCTGTTGGCTGGCAGACAGGGGGAAGTTTCTCTGTGGCACTATGAGCCTACAGAGGATGACCTAACACTCTGGTTCCTTCCTCTTCGGCCCCCACAAGTCCCTGAATTGTTTATTGCACCTCTGTGTGCTCTTATAAATCAGTCCTAACAGCCGTCTCAGAGGAGCTGCACCTCGGCAGCTCTCTGTGCTGTTTAAGATCGAAACCCTGAGTTCACACGCATTTCAGGACAGTTTGGAAACCGGGATATTAAAACGAATTTCTTGAGAAACTTGAGAAATGCAAAAAAAAAAAAAAAAAGTCATGAACTTTGAATGTGAAGCCACATTATCGTTCTTGACTGCAGAGCTTATGTCGGTGGAGACTCAGCTGTTTAACCTGTTTCATTTGTTAGAAACGGTATTTGAACCATTGCATTCACAAACTGATCTGTCTCAGCTAGCATACATTTGAACTATGTAACTAATGTAAGTTTATCCTGAGGTGGGCCAGTGGAGGAAGGAACAGGGGGCCATGAAGGAAACTGAATTGAATTTGAATCTTTATTTCTTTCATGTGATGTATTTCCCATTGAACGGGATGTTGGACGGGAAACTGTACACCGAAGCAAAATCAGTCGAAGCTGATTGATTGGGCAGGACATCAGGCGTGGGTGGGATTACTTATTTTACACATTTCTTCTGAAGAGACTGGGTGTGTCTTGGTTCATGCAGCATGAGGTCATCATTTCAAAGTGCCCCTCGGAGTTGTAAACATTTAAGTCAGTGTTACCTTCAGTGTTTGACCAAAACGCACGGTATGTATCCTTCAGGTCTAACAAACCTGCCGAATGCACCCCCTTCCTCATCAACATGTACAGAGACAATTTTGGAAAAACACTCTGAATTGTGCATTGTTTACATCCATGTATGCTAGCTTGCAGTCTACTTGACTTCTCAGTGCAATGCTGTGTTTCTTGGCACGTTACTGCGGCCAACCGTTGACCGGCTGAATAGCAGGAAGCCGATGGCAGAAACGTGTATTGTGTCGCCCACGCATGTGCGTCCTGGTGCGCGGCAGGCATGCATGTAGCGCTGCTTTGCTCCATGACGCTGTTAGTGGTCAAACACGCCACAGGTACCTCCGATTTTCCGGGCAGTGACGGTTAACCAGGCATTTAGAATCCCTGTTAAAAAAATCGAAAGGGCTCATCCTCTGGGGAGTATCAGTGTATTCATCAAGTTTAAATATAAATGCTGCAGTGTAAATATCAGGCTCTGGAAGTGCAGTATACAGTAGCTTCGCACCATTTCTAGCGGTGTTCGATCAACTGGTCGGTGAATCAGTAAGCTGATCTACAGACAGTAAATCGGCAACAGTTTTGTTGATTGATTGTTCGTCATCACGCTCGTTGCCCTGTCACTGTCCCCACCTAAGTTTATGCTGACGGTTCGGAGACGGACCCGGCAGCTTTCCGGTTACAAGCCCGCTTTTCTAAGCCTTAGTCCACCACGGCCCCCATTCGATTGACAGACACGTAATTCCTAACCGCTTTGATAAATAGATCGGTTTAAGAAATTTATCTGAAAAAAAAGCCAACATTTGTGAGTTTCATCTTTTTCAAACGGAAGGATTTGCTGCTGTCTTTGTTTTTTATCATTATAAACCTATTCGGGTTTTGGACTGTTGATCAGACAAAAGAAGCCCTTCACGACGTGACTGTGGGGCTCTGGGTAATTGTGATGAGCATTTTTGACATTTTTTAGAGTAAAAAAAAAAACTAAAAAATATAGATAGATGTATTAATGAAGAAATGTATTGCTGGTTGAAGCCCTAATTTCTACGTGAACCTATAGCTCAAATGACTTGGTGACTATGTGAACCTGCAAGTTATCCTTCTTCTCGCCTGACCAGTCGGACTCTGGCTGCTGCTTACTTTCCCCCTGTTCTTCTGCTGCTCACCAGCTTATAAGCGGAGCTGTTAGAAGTCGGGAGCAGTTTTCTCACTGACAGAGCTGATTTCTGTCTCTGTGCTGAAGTCTGTGTCATCTCCGAAGCTGTGTGAGGCATCAGATGTGTGAGAGTAGTTTCTTCAGAGTTTGATTCGTCGGCTAGACGCCGAGGCAGCTCGGTCCGTGGTCACTGATGCAGACGCACTTTGGGTTCCAGCACCTTGCTCTTTGTTAGCCGTGGTGCTAATATGACTCTGTAAGATGTCAGCATCTCAACACAACACAGACATGAACCCCAAACATTTGCTGTTATTATGTGACAAACTGATGAGTCAGAACTGCAGGGAACCAAAACTTCGTGGCTGCTGGATAAGATTAAACACTGTGGTTGTACCGTATTTGCCAGCAAAAGAGTTCTCCTTCAGCTGGAAGTGGTACAGATGTTTAAAAGGAATTTGTTTGTTTCAGGTAAAGCTAAAATTAGAGAAACAAAACGGCTCATGATAAAGATGAAAACAATAGAGCATAGAGGATTATTTTAGGGTTAAAACTTGTAATGCTCCGCACTTCTGAACTTAATTTATTCCACTTTACACAGCCGAAAACCCAAATTAACCAGGTCAGAGTGATGAGTCGTCCATTATAGCAGGTGCGATTTTGTTGCTGTTTTCAGACTGGGCCCATTTAGAACAGTAAGCTCCGGAGTTCCGGAGTTTCTACAGGACACCAGTGAAAAGTATTACTGTTTGGGCCTGTTTCATGTCATTCATGTCATAGCTGGCGCTGTGAATTAAAAAATGAGCTTGTAAATGTTTTATGAGGCTTAACGTAATTCAGTTGAAATTCTAATGCACTGTCACGAGTGCTAATAAAGTAATAATTTGGTGATTTGCAGGTGAAAAAGATCTAATTGACCAGGTTTTGACTTTTAGGTTACATGTTTCAACATCATGCCAGCGACTATATTTCAGTGTGAGGCAGGTCCTAATTACATGCGGAATTCTGATTACATAGTATATATTATCATTAAAATGAAAAAGGTTGCTCTGCAACAAATTTGATTGGATTAAACTAGATGTGCTAAAACATGAAAAAAAACAAAAACCATGCTGACCGGTCAGTAGTTGTAATACGGTTGCCAAAAAAGCAACCGTAACACATCGTATTTAAGAACTTGTTTCACTCTTGGCACTTCAGGTATCCACAGAGGGATAAATCTACCAAAAAACTGTAAGGGACTTGAAATCTGCGAATGATTCACACAGCAATGCCCTTCTGCTGTGTTACTGCACTTAAATGTTCTTATTGTTGTTACTGTTTTGTTTAATATTGATTAAAATACATCATTAATGATGGACCTTTGGACTAATCACCAATTTTGTCCAAAATGGATCATAATCCAAGAGAGAAAGGAAGACAATCTGACGTGAACCAAGCTCTTATTGTTCTTGTTCAATTGTGTCAACGTGTGATGCAGCAATTGTAAAACGTCCATGCCAGCAGAGCCTGGTTAAAGACCTCTGACTCGCTGCCCAGATCTGGATTCTTTGTTTTTTCAGCAATCCAGCAGTTATTGTTCATTGACGACTGTCTCCCCGGTTGGAAAAGCAACGAAGCTGATTGGAGCTTTGTAGGCGGTGTTAAGAATTTGGGGCGTGATCCTACTGCGTCAGAAACCAGAAATATAGTGACGTGGAAAGTGGCAGCAAAAATGGCGACAAGCATGTATGCAGTCGGTCGACCTTCTGAAGCGGCAGCTCTTCAGCTGACGTAATTCTTCGACTGACGTGCCCCCTAGCAACCGACACCACAGCTCGTTCGCTGATGATTGAAAATGACGTTAGTGGGACGGAGTCACCGATGGTTAGTTCGGGCAAAAGAGAAAACGGCTCAAATTAACACTGAATAATGTGTCAGACTGAATAATGAAACGAAACTGAAGCCTGAACATCAGGCTAATACCAACACAATACAGCACTGAGACACTTTCCTCTACATCTCTGTAGATTTGCGGGATTAAATAGCCAAACACAGGTGAGTGTGGCAGGACGTAACCTGTTGCTGTCACTTCTTCTCCCCCCCCTTCAGGTGAGTACATCAAGAACTGGCGACCGCGCTACTTTCTGCTGAAGACAGACGGCTCTTTCATCGGCTACAAGGACAAACCACAGGACTCTGACCTGGCCTACCCGCTCAACAACTTCTCTGTAGCAAGTAAGACGCCGCCATCATATTCGTCACACGTTCCGCACGCTGAAGACGAATGTCTGCGTGACACCGCGCGTCTTTCTCTCTCTGTGGCCTCCAGAATGTCAGCTGATGAAGACGGAGCGACCCAAGCCAAACACCTTCATCATCCGCTGCCTGCAGTGGACCACCGTCATCGAGAGGACTTTTCACGTCGACACGCCTGATGAGAGGTGAGCCTTCGTCCATCGGTTTGTGGGATGTTGGGAGACGTTACCGCCTTTTTTTTAAGTAAAAGTGGGATTGTTTCGCGTCGAGACCGTTAAACCCTTTTTGTGGAGTTTCAGTTAGCACCGTCAGACCTGCAGCAAACACCGTCACTACTGCTGCTGCAGTAGAGAGGAAGAGCATCAGGTCTTGTTTTCCATCATACGTTCATATTTTGGCCGGTATGATTGTGAAACAGGTATTAAATTGCATTAAATTGGGTATTAAAAAAGGTCTTGAAAAGTCCGAAATTTAACTTGGTGAGGCCTGAAGAAACCTGGGGACAGGCTTAATGTAGCACAAAGAGAAACGAGACTTGAAAAATAGATCTAAAAATATCTGAAACACACCTCTTCTGGTTGGTTGTGTTGAAGATTAGGAGCCTCTGTCTAAATCATGTCCAAACTCTCTTCACAGATATTAAAGAAAAAAAGTCTAGGACACTATACAAGATATTATATTTTGTTATTTTTTCTTAAAAATAAATAAAAAGGTAATAAAGAAAAGATATGGGGGCGGACTCTCTATCAATAGATAGCAGATATGAAAGGTCTGGCATTTGGATTAGGGGCGAAAAAATAAGAAATGAACCGGAACCGGAGCGTGTTTAAATTCTCCTCACTGGACACACCAGGAGTCAGTCAACACAGTGAGAAGAAAGACAGGAAACTCGGGCGTGGGGCTGAGGCTGGACGCCAAGTTTTGAAGGGTTTCGTTCCAAAACGACCAAAACACAATATATTGTATATGTTATGACTTGTTACCTGATGCTCCAGTGTTTGTTATTGACAGGAAACAGCCCCCAGCCTGTTACATGTACATGGCCAGCAGTCGTTTTATCAGATGTAAAGTTCAGGCACCTATGTTTTTCATAATGAAACCAACTCTTCCATCTCGTCCCATTTAACTCGAAATTTCCTCCTAACTCAAATGGAGGTCGCTCCACGGTTTGGGTTTTTCCCATCATTTCGTTCCAGTCGTGGATGCAGGGACATGAATTCTGTAGCCAAAATTAAGTCAAGAAGGATGTTTTTACAAATAGTTTTCTGTCTTGCTTAGATTCGTTGTCCATTTGGTGTCAGATGGGGGGAGTTGCCGTGAGACGCACTAATGATAAGGACTAAGGAGTCACCTTTAAGCTCAACGATGAATCGAAATGTCTGTGAAGATTCTCAGTCATGCAGGTCGCGGTGTTCTGTAAGTGCTACGCGCAGGCAGCTGGGCTTGCTTGAAGTTCTTGAAGACGTTTGGCCTCTCATCCGAAAGGCTTCTTGAGTTCTAACTGACTAGTGGGGAGTTCCAGGTAAATATCCTCCGGTGAGATCAGCGACACTTGAGAGTCGTTGAGGTCACGTGAGTCCAGGTGCGGATGGGTGCTCAGCCGTCTGGGGAGTGAACTTGGAACTGCATTGTAGGTGACTGACGGGTGGCGTCTCAGACCACCTCATCTGTTCGACGGATGCTCCGGATCGACACAGACGGCTTCTGTCACTCCTCTTTCAAACCGTCGGTCTTCTCTGGCCAAAACGCGCACATCGTTATTACGCAGATATTTGTTCGTCCTAACCAGAACTGGACAAACTCGTGGAAGCCTCTGTCTCTTTGTGCAGTCTGAACATATGAAAACAGTACCCTTACACTAACTCAGTTTGTTGGAGTCTGTAATTTTAATTAGCAGCTTCTCTAAAATTATGGAAAAACAGTCCTTTTAACTTCTCTGAGGATTTGTAGTTGGTCCGTAGCTGAAGCCACATTTGCAAGAAACGCACCAAAACAAACGAGAAAGTCTCCTGCTGGTATTTGATACTGTTGTTGTGCCCTGCAGGGACGAGTGGGCCGAGGCCATCCAGATGGTGGCTGAGTCTCTGGCCAAACAGGAGGAGGAGGGCATCCTGTGCAGCCCCACCTCCCAGATCGAGAACGTCAACGAGGAGGAGATGGACACCTCCATCAGCCACTACAAACGAAAGGTGACAGACCACTCATTGCTTGTCTCTTTGTCACTTAAATAAAACCTTTTTTTTTTTTTAATCTATGGAAGAGACGAGTCCGGATTAACGTACCAATCCACCTAGAAACACCTCACCGTGTTTGTTTTATTGTTGGCGGTATTCTTCTTCCTTCTGTGTGTCACTTACATCTCATGTAGATATTTCCAGCACTCACTGTTTTCAGCTGTATAAAGCATCAAACGCAACTGCCGTGTTTCGCTGATAGTCCCTCGGAAGCGTCTTTCCACGCAGGACCCAGGTTCTCTAGGCGTAGGCAGACTATCGCTCCTGCCCGTAAAGTGCGTGCTGTCTGACCTTGACCGGGGGAGCGCCAGTGTCTTCACACCATGCTTCTGTTCCTTTGTCCAGACAATGAATGACTTTGACTATCTGAAGCTTCTGGGCAAAGGCACTTTCGGGAAGGTCATTCTGGTGAGGGAGAAGGCGAGCGGCACCTACTACGCCATGAAGATCCTGAAGAAGGAAGTCATTATAGCCAAGGTCCTTTTAACGTTTACCAGCTTTTATGTGTTGCTGTTGTTTCGTCGAGGTTTTGAAAAGTTCACATTTTTTAATATTAACTCATTTAATGACTTGGATGCAGTAAGATGACAGCTTTTTGTCACTGGATTTAAACAGCTGTCATAAAATCAATTCTAAGAAAATAGCAGAAAGTCAAAATACGTTACCCCCAGTGTGTGATATTTGGCATGTAGCTGTTTGTTTGTGTCAGTTACAGATGGGCTTTACAGTAGCATTAACCCGTCTCCCTGCCAGTTAGATCCTCAACCTTTAGAGTGAGACAAGAAATCGTCTGCGAGCTCCTTTTTGCCTCCCGACTAATCACTCTGCCTCTTCTCTTTCCTCTTCATTACAGGATGAAGTTGCTCACACGCTTACAGAAAGTAGGGTATTAAAAAACACTCGACATCCATTCCTAACTGTGAGTATCACTGTGTAGATTGCCATGAAACGTTACACACAGACACACCTGTGCTGCTGTGAGTTCTGCGTTAGAGCGAATTCACCTCCTACTTTTTTCACTGAGCTTTGAAACGAGTTGGTGTGGCCACCAACTCACAAATGACAGCTGGAAGGACGCTCTGAATTCAGACCACACAGCTTCTGTTCTTAAAAAAAAAAAAAAATAATGAAACGAATGGCTGAGCACCGCTGAGTTAAAAAAAAAAAATGATGTATTGTGTTGCAGTCTCTGAAGTACTCATTCCAGACTAAGGATCGGCTGTGCTTTGTAATGGAGTACGTCAACGGAGGAGAGGTGAGAGGTCCCTGAGTTGCTTTTAAAAGAATTTGTTTGATGCTGATAGATGTTCTGTCTCTGTTCAACATGGAAGTTATTTCAAGAATCATTGAAGAATGTTGACTAACGACACGGTTTGAGTCAAAAAGCTTTAACGGAACGCAGTCCCTCCTCTCCCTGCGGTTATTCGGAGAGTTTTAGGACTTCGCTTTCTGCACTGTTGTGGTTTTATTGGTGATCGATTTATCAGTGTCAGTTTCCCCCTTAAGAAACACATGAGCGTTAAATCTTGGCTCGTAAGGTGGAGGCTGGGGAGGCGGAGGGAGCTGCGGCGGCGGCGGCAGCATTAGCCCGGGCGCAGGAATAGTGAGAAAAAGATGGGTTACGATGACTGCGCTGGGCACCTGCTTGAACACGATTGGATGATACCAGTCGGCTGATCGCCGCTGAGCTGTGAACGAGCCAGTGATTATGAAGCATGAACGAAGCAACCAAAGCCAGGCAGCCAGTGCGAGCGTCCCTTCAGTTATTCTCCAGTTTTTCCTGAAAAAGTCTCCGGGTAGAGACAAACATACTTCTCCCTTAGAGATATGTTGAAAAGAAATTGAAAGAATTTAAAATTTAAAATCCGTTTCTCATGCATAACCCTCTTAAAGGTATGTAGGTCGACCTGTTTTGTCTAGTATTTGCGATAATTGCGGCAAATTGAATATTTCAGCGTTATTTTATCAGGTCCGCGATCTCTTTATTGTCGGTGTTTGTTTCATACAAGCAGCCGGCCCGTTGATTATTTCTTGCCACAGATTTTTGACTCTACATCGCAGCCCCTTCAGGCATCTACCTCTGGAAATAATCGGCGGTGATTTGGCTCGTTATTACTTTGCTGTATGAATGAATTAGACATGATAAAGATGTTTGAGTTGTGTGAACTTCTGATTTTTCATTCGTGGCAGCTGTTTTTCCACTTGTCGAGAGAGAGAGTTTTTTCGGAGGACCGCACCCGTTTCTACGGTGCCGAGATCGTCTCTGCTCTAGACTACCTACATTCTGCCAAGATCGTCTACCGTGATCTGAAGGTAAACTGCAGCTGCTCTGACGCCTGAGGAAAGTCAGACATTACTGTTCTTGCTTTAACACGTGGACGCATACAGGAACATGTCCAGACGCGCATGGAAGATGGGAGAAAAAGTGGGTCAGGTTTTTTTTATTTCTCTCACTCTCCTCATCAGCTGGAGAACCTCATGTTGGACAAAGACGGCCACATCAAGATCACTGACTTCGGGCTCTGCAAAGAAGGCATCACCGACACTGCCACCATGAAGACCTTCTGCGGAACACCAGAATACCTGGCTCCCGAGGTCAGAGGTCACACCAAACAGAGATAAAGAACAGAAATTATGGTTTTTGTTTCAGGAGGGGTTTGAACTTGCTGTGCTTGTAAAAAATTTCACAAAACAGAAGAAAGTTGTGCTTCATACAAGTCTTAACCCCACAACTGTCTGTCTAAACCCAGGCCGAGCCTTCAAAGTCTGTTTTTGTCCCATGTGATGAACCCAACACGGGAACTGTGTTTTGGATTCACTCTGTTTGTCTGTTTGTCACAGGGCGGCAAACCACCGCGTCTGGGCGTTAAAGCCAAACTGGAAGTTTCTTAAGATGCAGTTCCTCCAATAGCAGCTAACTGTTTTCTTTATTACGACGAAGTAAAATGTCAGTAACTAATTTCAATTCCTCTAATGTGGATCTTGGTGGGGTTTTCGAAAGTGAATTTGACGTTAAGAGGATGTGAAAGAGGATATCAAATATGTCAAAGTTAAAATAGCAACATCACAAAGAAAAATATGCACAGGTTGTCTTGAACTTTTCCTTTGATTGAATGATTGTTAAAATGGCCTCTTGGGTTTTAATAGGTCTCAGATACCTAATGTTTACGTTTTGTTACGGACAGTAAAGCAGAAAAAGAAGAGTTTTAGAGGATCTTTAATGGTAAAACGGTCTGTCTGTGTTGTATGTTATCAGGTGTTGGAGGACAACGACTACGGGCGGGCGGTGGACTGGTGGGGTTTGGGCGTGGTGACGTACGAAATGATGTGCGGCCGCCTGCCGTTCTACAACCAGGACCACGAGAAGCTGTTTGAGCTCATCCTCATGGAGGAGATCAAGTTCCCACGAACCCTGTCGGCCGACGCCAAGTCGCTGCTGTCGGGACTCCTCATCAAGGACCCCAACAAACGGTACGGACACGTAAACAGTATGTGGAGAACGAAAAACCATCACCGGGCAGGCACGACATTGTGCAGAGGAAGGCTGCAATAAGCAGACTCGAACCGGAGACAGGTGATTACACGGACAGTGTCTTAAACCCTTTGGCCACAATAACACCTTGTTTTTTCGCCATCTAAAAAAAACTTGGTGCGACCAGCTCCATCTACACTGCAGTTCTTGTCACTGCCAAGCCTCCTGTCGTCCTGTGGAGGTTGCAGACAGATGTGTGCGCCTCCGTGACACATGGTGTAGCCAGTCGCTTCTGTTGGGGGGGGGGGGTTCACTCTGGGTGCGCTTCAACACCCGACTGCCACAGTGCTACTTGATGGCGGTTGGGCGTAGTCTCCACTCACGAACAGATCGGCATGAGCTTGAGCCGACCTGGTTCGACGGCTCTGTTTTCCCAGTGAAGAAAATACCACGACAGCACTGTCACGATACGGGCTCATAAACGCACGTTTCCTGCCTTGCTGCGGCTAAATCCACACGGGAAAGGTACTGAACAGTCGCTGCAGACATTTAAAAGTGGTGAGAAGATGAAATTAGTAGCAGACAGCGTGCCGGCGCTATCAAACGTCCCAAACTTCCGACCCCCACTGGCTTCCCACCCATCACCACATGGATCACATGAGGGGTTTTCTCACAGAAACCTACTTTGTGCTGAGGTTGCCTCTTATTGTAAAGAAGTGAGGCGAAGTTCATATATTTGTGCTGGAGTCCATAGAGTCTGTTAACCCGTTCATTACAACCAAAGTTAGACTTGGTGCGGTGGCACCCTGGTGGTGTAGGGGTTTAGACACCTCTGGTCCGAGTCCAGCTGAGGACCTCTGTCACATGTCATTCCCGTCTCTCTCTCTCTGTCTCTGCTCATTTTCCATCGTCTCCCTGCTGTCGATTCTCGCGTGAGTCTAAAACATTATGACAGAACAGTGAGAAAGAAACAACCCGGGCAAATATATCTGAGAGGGCGCGGCTAGAAAATGTATCAGCAGAGTTTAAATCCTGGACTGTTAAGATTTGATTTCCACGGAAGGCCAATAACCTCCATCCATCCACTCATGCCCTTTTTCTGGGTGGCAGCAGGCGAAGTGACCACGACCCTTCTCCCTAACCACTGACCTCATCTCCTGGGGGAACCCGTGTTGTTCCCAGGCAATGATGGGATATATAATCCACCGGCTCAGATTAAAAAAAAAAAAAAAAAAAAAAATCTGAGCTCCTACACATTTAGGAAATCCATCCTCCTCTGTGGCCTTTTGACCTGGTAGGATCCTTATTCACAGGACAGTGTCCTGTACGTCCCAGAATTCATCCCATCCCGTTCGTTTCGCCGTTTCAGATGTAAAGAAGAGAACAAAAGCTCCTAATGATAATTGGTATTCAGCGAAAGTGCTGTGAGACAAGACTGGCTGGTTGCTGCTTTTAATTTCCCACTCTGATTATCCCTGAGGCGTTTTCTGTCTCTAACGAAGAACACGGTGAAAAGAGGCTGCTGCCACTTCAGAGAGCGAACTCGTTCACCCCGGCGAGTTATTCTGGGAACAGTAGCAGGTGGATATTCTGGTTCCATTGATGGAGACTTTGTAAGAGCAGCGTTTGATGTCTGACTTCAACATCTTCTTCTTCCTCTCTCTGTGTTTCGTTGACAGACTGGGTGGCGGACCGGATGACGCTAAGGAGATCATGCGACACAGTTTCTTTGGCACAATCGACTGGCAGGACGTCTACGACAAGAAGGTGAGAGCAGGATTTAGCTGCTAGACGTCATCTTACCTTCGGTGACAATTTATTCAAAAAGCGTACCTGAGATATTCTGGTATCAGGGTTACCTAATTTTTCAAAAGAAGTCTGGCTGGGATGTAAACTCCAAAATAGAACAGATTTGAGAAAAAATTACCTCATCTTTATTTCATTTCAGCAACATGAAACCGTTCCAAACACCACCAAGTCCACTTAACAGACACGCTCTCTGCTTTTTCTTTCTGTTTAACTTGACTGTTAAACTCCCGAGAGCTCCCCAGAACTACATCAGTCAGACTCTTTGTTCCTTCCTGCACGTCCACGTCAGATATTTAGACAAGAACGCGCTTTAGCCATTTGCTGCATTTACCCAGGTTTATTCCTACTTCCACCTGGTTGAGTTACATGTGATTTGGATTTCATTTTGTCATTTTTCTTGTAAAAACAGAATGGTTTTCGTTTTAATATAGTTTACCTAAACATCCAAGTCATAAATACGACTACGAAAAGATTTTTCTGATATAAATAATACAAAACTGCTTGGAAAAGCAAAAATGCAGCCTCACGTCGCTAAAGAAATCTGTTCTTCAAGGTAAACATAACAGCGTTTGTTATGTTGAAGAAGATTAAAAAACCTCCCACGACAATTCGGCTGCAGCCGAACGAGAACGTAAAACTCACTAAACCGTCGCAAGCAACCGTCCAGAACGAAGCAGCCTTGTAGTTTCAGATCAGGTGCGCGTTCTTCTTCTTCTGCTAAAACACGCAGATGTGTGAATATGTAAGTGAGTCAGAGTGGATCGGACTGATGATCGGCTGAAGAGTTAAGGCAGCGCCGACGCGTCGCTTCTGGTGTGAATGCAGAGTCACGGTGGGAGCAGACAAACCTCCAGACTCCCCGATGAGTCGATTGACAGAAAAATGATCGTTTCAGTGATTTTCCAAGCAAAAATAGCGAAGAAATGCCAAACGTTCTCTGGTTCCAGCTTCTCAGGAAAGAAACTCTGCTGCTTCTATTTCTTTGCTACCATTGCAAAGGGAAATTTTTTAGGGCTTTGACTCTGGGAAGCTCTGATTGGTTATTTTTTTAAATATATTTTGACACAGACTAATTGATTATTTGGGTAATGGAAAAAATAATCAGCATATCAATCGATAATGAAAATAATCGTTGGTTTCGGCCCGAATTTCCATGTTTGGAAGAGAACAAAATCTCCAAATGACAACTTGTATTCAACAGAGGTCATTTCCCGCCCAGATTATCCCTGCTGCCTTTAACCCTTATATGACCAACGCAGCAGTCACGCACCTGTGGCTGACACTGCGCCACGGTGCCGCTGTAGCGAGAGAAACTCACCTTGTTCACCTGCTTCCCGTCCGTTCCAGCTGGTCCCACCTTTCCAGCCCCAGGTCACCTCAGAGACGGACACGCGCTACTTCGACGAGGAGTTCACAGCACAGACCATCACCATCACTCCGCCGGAAAAATGTAAGCATGTCTGAAAATCCTTGGTCTCTACCTGCACTGACACCGAACCGCTTTAGCCGTTACGACAGATGCCGCGTACCCTGATGAGATGACGATGTCGTATGTTGCCACGCCCACCGCTCTGTGCTCTGAGCTAAATGCTGACATCGGCATGATGACGCGCTCCCACTGACAGTGTTAACATGCTGACGTTCACCAGGTGTAATGTTTACCATCCTAGCTCGGCACGTCAGCCTCCTGACGTTTGCTAGTTAGCGCTTAAACACGGAAGTACAGCCGGGGCTGATGGGGAATGCTATTAGTTTAGCGGGTGCTTGGTCACAAACCGCAGTCTGACCCGATGATTGCTCTAAATGAAAGGTCAGTGGGATTCATCCTCTGGAGACCATGAATATCTGCGGCAGATTTCATGGCAATAGATTCAGGAGTTGTTCAGATATTTCAGTCTGGACCAGAACGGTGGACAGACTCGATGCTAACATGAATAAAAATCAAGCAGGGCTTTAGTGTCCCATGAGAATCTAAATGCTGTGTCATACTTACTGTAATGCGATATTAGCATTTTGGTGAATTTTTTTTTTTTTTGGGCATAAAAATGTCAAAATAAAGGATATTAAATCTTAGCAAATAACATCGACTGTCAGCAGCTCCAGTCCAAATATTGTTTATCCTTTATTGCCAATTATTGCCGTACCCTATGTGATTATCTCAAAATCATTAGCATTCATCCTCTGGGCACCATGAGTGTCTGAACCAACTTTTGGTGACAATCCATCCAGTAGCTGTTGAGATGTTTGATCCCAGGACAAATATCCTTTGTTCCTTAGCGGCAGTGTCGGAGGGAAATGTTGGCCGGCTTACGTCCGCCTCTGACCTTTGTTTTTTTTTGCTTTTTCTCTGCGCAGACGATGAGGACGGGATGGACGCGGCGGACAACGAGCGAAGGCCTCATTTCCCACAGTTCTCCTATTCAGCCAGCGGGCGGGAGTGACCGCTCCGGCCCAGCCAGCCAGTATCGTCCCCATTCGTGGCCATTTTGAGGAAAACACGTAGCCATTCTAGGAAAAAGAATACCAGTCTCCCCTCTTTTTCTCCTTCTCTGCCTCCTCGCAGACGGGGGAAAAGTCTTTTTAGGGACTTTAAAAGAGGTTTTTGCACAGTGGGATAGACTCCAGCCGGTCTCCCCACACTAAAAAATAAGTCTCCTACATTTTCAGCGCTATTTACTGCAGAAGGCAATGTTTTTGTTATTTATATTTTTTTCTCTCCGTCAGTATTAAGTTGTCGACCCAGGTTGCGTTCACTTGTTTTTGTTTGTTTGTTGTTTCTGCCCTTTTTTCTTCTTCTTCTTCTTTTTTCGACTTTTTGCACTTGGTTTGGAAGAGCCGTTTTAGGGAACAAAAAACCAAAAATGTTGCCTTACGTGTGCAGACGTTTCGTATCATACCGACAGGGTGTTTTGTTTTTTTGTTTTTTTTGGGAGAGGGTCGGGTGGGTTTCGGGTTGTTAGGGGTCATTCTTAGTTGAGAATAAGTGCATGGCTCGTGGTTCACTCAAAGAAAAAGAAAAAAAAAAAAAAAAAAAAAAGATTTTCTTTCTCATACATTTGCCATGGCAGTGCACATTCCCCCAATCCCATGGCAATGAAAATCACTGTCTACAGGTAAAAAAAGAAAAAAAGACTAAAGCAAAACAAGGACAGAAAATGAGAACGGACGAGTCTGTATCATTCCTTTCATCGTTGCAGTGTTACTACTTTGCTCTCGTATTTTTTTTTTTAACCCGTTTCTTTCTTCTCGCGCTTTACTTTTAAGTTGTTCTTTTATTTTGAAACAGGAAACACTAAACTGCCAGAAACTGCACAGTTCACTCAGGCGCCACAGAGCACAACCGCGTTCAAACTCAGCTAACCGCTCCAGCTTTCCACAGCCGGCAGGGGAACGAGGCCTTTCTCTGCTTTCTCACCGCTTCTCCTCCTCTTCCTCTTCCTCCTCCTCCTCCTCCTCACCTCCTCTCTTCTGTTTCCTCATCGTAGCTGTAGGACTAGTGGAATGGATGTTTACACAGGGAAACGTGGCTTATTGTATGTATGTAATGTATGTATGTACTGTACGTATGTGGGACATGGGCGTCAAACCTTATGCTGTCATAGCACACACACACACACACACACACCCATATTTACACTCAGAAACAGGAATCAGCTGTTAAAGTTGTCCATGCTGATCAGGCTGAAGTCGGCAGTTTCCTCCAAACAAATCAGATGCCGTGTTTCCTCAGAGAGACTCGCCGCGATCTGTCGGCGTCCGCGTCGGGTGAAGCTGCGGCGTGGAAATCCACGCACGGGAGCCTCGTTTTGTGCAGGACCTCTGACGTGCCGCGTCTCAAGTTTGGACCTGACAAGTGATTTATGCGAATCCTTCGGTTTGTTTATGCCACGAAACTTTCCCCCTCCCCTCCGGTTCGCTCTAAAATCTCACTTTTTATTTACTTAGCTGACGGCTCCATTATATGTCCTGTAAATTTCGTCTCCCTAAATGATGCTGCTAAAATTCTGAATCCTTCGTTTGTTTATTTATTTATTTACTCCTCTAAAACTGGTCCAATTGAAATGAATCCGGTCTGAAAACACCGTGTGTAATGGAAACGCTTCCCTGAAAACCGAACCGAGGACGTGATCTCAGTGTCCCCCACTAGTGCCCACGGCCTCGCCTTCACGCCCTGTGAGGCGGGAACCCGTCAGGCAGAACCAAATTGACAGGACTCATGCGGGACCCCCCGTATCGCTACTGAGTTTCAGTGAAGGGAAAATGACAGATATTTCTGGTAAAGACGGTTTGTCCTCTCGGCTTCGCAGCTCCGCTCTGCTGCTGCTGAAGGAGATCAGAAAGCTTCCCAACGCGTTCAAACACGGAATTAAACCGAACTGAGAGAGTCCTGCGGTTCCTGTTCGGTCCCGGGTTCTTCTACAAGGCTAGAAAAATCCCAAACAAAACACGCTGGCAGTCAGGCAGCTTTTGAGTTTACAGCAGACAAAGTCAGATTGGTGTGAACTGGATTTACACTGACCAACGCTGCTTAATACGCTGCTGGTCCTCGTGGATCCACTCTGTTCCTGGTATGCGAGACCCGACCCTGGACCCAGCCGGATCCAAATACATTTGGTCTAGGAATATCCTTTAGGGTCCTGGTGCACAGCATCGCTGCCTTTTGGCTGAAAATAAGTCCGTGCCAGTTGGGTTCAGGTGGGTTTTCTCCAAGTCAGTTTCAGTTCTGGTCCGGTACAACCACAACCAGTGGCGGTGCAGAAATACCGTTCGTCCACACAGTGTGCGCACTAGGCCCGCTAGTTGTCTGAGAGGTGAGGGGCAAGACTCCAAAACCTGACCACCCAGAACCGGGTTCTGTTCAGGGTTCCTACCTGTTACAGGGGGTTTTTTTCCTCGCCATCGCTCGCTCACGTGGGAATGTTGGGTCTAGAGTCCGGCCTAGACCTGCTCTGCATGAAACGTGCCCTGAGATCAGCCTCTGTTGGGATTTGATTCTGCATAAATTAAACTGACTTTGACTTGGCTCCTTCAGCAGACTGAGATGAAAAGACCCCGACAACGAAGTGACTGCGTGGATCACAGCTAAATGTGACGTTTGCCGGTCGTGAACTGGCCGTTTTTCCTCTGAAAACACTTGAAATTTGATTTGTTTGTGGAGAATAACGCCGACGTAATCTGTTCTTAATTAGAAGCAGAAATCAGTTCACACTCCTCAGGGTTCCTGCGCACATCTGGAAAGGGTTTAGAGGAAGAATTTGGTGATTTCCAGGTCTTAAAAGCTGTTTGCAGTTGCTCAAGAGTTTGGAAAATTGTTGTTTCCCGATGCTCTGTCCTCTCACTGTGTTGAACACCATTGTTCATGCATGGACGTGATGAGAAAAGTGACTGTGAAACGTATCGAACAGCGAGTAAAGAGGTAAAGTCCAGGTACATTTTTGGAAAAACTGTAGGAACCCTGGCGGCTTACACAAGGGTTTTTATTTTTGTTTTTTTTGTTGTTTTTTTTTTGTTTTTTGTTTTTTTGAAAGCCAGAATTAGGAGGAGAAATAAACACACAAACACGCAGATACACAAGGACTGTTTTCAGACGACAAAATCAGAGTAAACGTATTCTGTCACACAGACACCAACAGAAACGAGGCTTCCAGCTCCAGACGCGGGGTTCTGTCCCTGTTTATCCTGTCAGTATTATAGGAAAACTCTCATTTATACACACATACATTTAAAAAAAAAAAAGAAAAAAAAGAAAAAAAAATCTGAACGGAGGGTATCAATAAATCACTAATCATGTCACAGAGCACGAGAAAACTGAGCCGTGAGACACTCATGTGTGAAGACTGTGAGGACTGCCAGAAAAAAAGTCGAGTCGCCCCGAACCTCTTGATGTAAATATGCAATGCCTTTCTCTTTTTCTTTCTGTCGTTAGTGGCATCTTGACAGACGAGACATAAACCTTTTGGGTTTTTTTTCTGTGTGACCGTACTTCAAGCTTTGCTGATGAGAATAGTGACTGAAAAAAAAAAAAGTTCTACGACAACAAACAACTCAAAAACTGCATTTAAGAAAAAAAACTTAAGGACAGAGACCGTGTCAAAGACTGGACCCCACCATCGGTTTTTACATTTTTTTTTCTTTTTCTTTTTGGGATTGATGACACCGACTCAGCTCGTTTTCATCCCGCGGAGGATGTTTCCACGGAGACAAACCCCGCCCCCGCCTCCCCTTTGTCCCCCGTGGTCCCCGAAAGACGAGCGACTCCCGAGACTTCTGAGAGGGGACGTGACTGTAACTGTGGAGTCTGCACCGTCATTCCTGTTTTCCCTTCGCCCTCTTTCAACAGAAGAAAATCAGAAACCAGAAAGGGGGACCACGGACCTCGCTCCTCCTCCCTCCCCGTTTTTGTACCGTAGTATTTGTTTTATTTATTTGTTTGTCATTCTAGGCAGTGTTACCTTGTATGTCGTTAAAAAAGGCACCTCTGGAAAGTCGCTGAAGGATGATGATGATGATGATGATGATGATGATGATGATGATGATGGATGCATTAACTGAAGTCTCTTTTTATTCTTTTTTTCTTCTTTTTTTTTTTCGGATCGTTTGCTTGTTTGTTTTCTTACCAAAACATTAGGGCAAGAACCCAGTAGTGGACTTGCGTTGCCGTGGTAGTATTTATTTTGAATTAAATTAAAAGAAATACATTTCAGGGTTTCTGCTGTCGTGACTCTTCATTCCAGCTCTTTTCAAACATCTGTTTCTGCCCTTCAGAGTCAAACAGCTACAGCTGAGAGGGAACATTTATCTTACGCTTTATA